>NC_133165.1:114639207-114954707 GCF_040802235.1 Manis javanica
ATAATCTCTTCATTGTCAAGGTCTTTCCGTGGCAGGGTGGGCGCCCCCTGCCGCATCTAGCCTGGCTCCCAGAGGCCAGGAGAGCTAGGCACCCCCTGCCAAACCCACGTGGCTGCGGCCACACTGCAGATAGTTCAAATGACTTCCCAGGATGCTCTTTCCGGAGTTTTCTGCCACAAACTGATCTGGCCTCTCCTGCTTCATCCATCCCTCACCAGATACCCTTTAATAGTCTGAGCCTAACCTTGTCTTTCTACTGTCTACAACCCCCAATGGCTCCTCAGTGCCGGATAACATCCAAACACTACTAGGGGGATCAGCCGCCTGCTGGCTGGTGTCTGCCCAACTGCCAGACTGAGTGCAGGCCGTGGGCCGTCAGCCTAGGGCTGGGATCCCAGCTCTGCCACTTCCCAGCAGGTCCCCTAACCTCCCCCATGCCCAAGGTCATCTGTATCAAAGTAACAGCTGGCCAGAGGGGCTGCTGAGAAAATAATGAGATTGCACAGAGGGAGGTTCTGCAGGGTGCCAAGCACAAGCTAATTGTGAGGTTGTTACCTATCTCCTCTTGCCCACCCCCACCCCCAGCTCACTCACTGCTCAGCCTTGCAGTGTGGTGAGGGTGTATCTCCTTCCTGGCCTGGCTGGCTTATAAAGCACTATTCAGAGTGTCCTCTTCCAGGAAGCCCTCCTTGATAACCTGCAGCAGCCCTGAGCTTCCAATCACAGAATGAAGCACACAACTTGATTTCCCTGCCTCTGTGCAGACAATGAGCCCCTCAAAGGCAGGGCCTACCCCTGAGTCCCCTGCAGTCAGTCGGGCCAGGGCACAGAGAAGTGTCTGGGCTGGTTGGGTCCTGGACCTGAAATGGGTCCTGGAAGCCTCTAATACCGCTCTGAGCACAAACTGTCGACGGCCGTTGGGCCTGTCCCTTAGTCAAGGCCCTCTGCGGGGGGCTCCAGGAGACTCCTCCAGGGCCCTTCTGTGCCCCCAGCCCACTGCTTGGACTCCATCGGGCTGGCCCGCCTTCCTGCCCCAGCCCTGAGCTCAAGCATTCGCTCCCAGAGTAGCTGGCAGGTGTGTACTGACCTGGCGGAAGGAACAGAGCCCGGAAGCCAGGATACCCTGCGCAGCTCCCCTGAGGCCCTCTGGGTGTTGCTGGGCAGAGACTTGGAGGCAAGGGACTCACTCAAGGTCCCACAGGGACGAGCAGGGCAGCCGGGATCAGCCTTGGCTCAGCCCAGCCCTGCGGCTTTCCCCGGGGTTCCATCCTCATCTCTGCCCCCTACTCCTCCAGGCTAGCGTGCAGGCCTAGGTAGGGGAGAGGGGCCCGGGAGGCCCTCGGGAAAGATAAAGAACAATTGCCTTGAATTCATGGGGAGGGGATCTGCCTCCTCTAGTTGCCCTAATGCCCTTGTTTACAAACTGCTGGTTAGGGGCGGGGCGAGACCTTATTCGGAGTGGAGGCCATTAGAGCCACCCCGGGAGGAGAAATACATGATGCCAACAATATCTTAAAGAGCCCTTTGGCAGGTGGGAGGGGCCCTGAGGGTTGAAGAAAGCAGGGAGCCCGCTAAGGGGGGCAGGGGCCAGGTGAGAGGCGACCAGCAGGAGAGGGTGGCCTGGACGGGGTGGTGGCCGGAGGGAAGATGGCTTGGGGTTGTGTCTTGAAGATAGGACTGCAGGTCTCGTGACCACACTACTCCAGGTTTGCTGGTGCTTGGTCAGCCCTCTCTCTTAAGATCCCGCACTGGCCTGTGAGGGGCCCAACATCTCCCCATTGCTGAGGCGGGCACAGCAGGGGACAGGACGTGCCCAAGTCCCAGTGCCATGAGTGGCCATGACCCTGGGTGTCCCTCCCTGTCCTATGCTTTCCGCTCTAAGGGGCTGGTGCACTTGCTGCCTACCCCATGTCAAGGGTCAGTGAAGTGCCCCTGCAAGCCCTCATACCCTGAGCCCTGCACCGTCGTCCACACTGCCCCTTGACAAGTCCCCAACGCTGACTTTACCCACTGCATGCCCACGCGTGCGTGCCCACTCCCTGAGCTCTGGACCCACACTCCCAGCTTCTCCTGACATCTCTGTGGATGACCATGGCATCTCAGAGCAAACCTGTGGACCTCGCAGCCTTAGCAGCCACCTCACATCATTTCTGGGAGGTTCATTGTCTTCCTTGTGCTTTCCTGTTTTCCAGGAGCGCCCGCCCCACCTGTGGGACATGAATGTGGCTCCGGTGTCGGCTCTCCTGAGCACCGCCCCAGGAAGATCTTCAGAGAGAGGTGGTGGCTTTCCTAAGGTCACACAGACAGCAGGCAGAAAAGCCAGGGCCCTAAACAGCATCCTGCCTGCCAGGCCACTGCCCCTCGGAACACCCCGGAGCGGGCCGGGAGCCAGGGCGGATTTCTGTGCCCAGCCTGCCCCCCAACCCCCACCCCTGTCCACCACCAGCAAAGCACTGCCCCCTCCTGCTTCCTGACCTGTCAAGGGACACCGTGGCGGCTATTCCCAGTCACATGCGCACGAGGATTAGTGAGTCACATAAGGAAGAGGGTTGTGTGAACAGAACATATTGCGCAGATATGCTTGGGGAGGACTCAACAGTTGCGATATCTGGGTTTTCCTTCGGCTCCTACTTCCCTGGGCTCAGGCCCTGGAGAGTGCAGCGGGGTGGGGCTGAGCCGGCTCCCTGCAGCGGCCCCAGAAGGGCCTCCGCGGTTCTGGCACCGTGCGTGCACATGCGTGTGCTCTACCTGGGGTGCCTGGGTTGTCAGGGCTGCTGGGTGACGCCCTCATTTGTCTAGAGCTGCGGCCTGGACAGATCACAGCCTGAGGAGGGGGCTTGCAGGGGCTCCCTTTTGCCCCTGCCCTGAGGTTGGCCTGGCGTGGGGAGCAGGTTTGGAGGGAAAGGGGCCTGGCAGATGATCCCCAGGCTGGACTCCAGTTCCAGCTCAGCTGATGGCTATGTGATGGCAACGGGGAGGATATGAGGCCCAGTCTGAGGTGGACGCGCACCTGTCCTGTAAACTGTGAAGCACTGCGCTCTGGGAAGAGGGCGCCACAGAGGACACAGAGGTTATAATCACGGTGCAGGAGTGCACGGGCTGCCCAGTCCACAGGGTACTGAGCTCTGCCTGTGCAGGCAGCTCCTGGGGCAAACCTCAACTCCCCCAGGCAGCTGACCTGCCCCCAGCAAGGGGCCACGGAGACAGGGACAGGAGCCTCGCCCTGTCTGCCACGGGCTGCATTGAGTTCATCCATATTAAGCCTCAGCTGCTCAGTGCTGGGAGAGCTCCAGCCTGTGGAGCTCAGCTGCTCCACGGAGAGAGGCCCTCCCCCAGGACGAAATGCGGAGAACACCACCGAGTGGGTGCAGCCTGTAACAAGTGTGCCCTGATGGCTCCAAAAGCAGGTGTGTGTGCACGACTGTGGTGAGCATGTTCATCAGAGAGGGCCAAGTGTACTCCAGGAACCAGAGACATGTGCCACGTGGAACCCCTGACCTCCCTACCCACCCTCCACCCCAAACCTGACCTTGCCCAGAACTCTCGTTGGGGGAACAGCCAACACCCATTTACTAGTGCCAACCAGGAACCCCGGAGGCGCCCTCCTCCCGACACCCACCCAGTAGTGGATCCTGCCTCCTAGACAGCCCCCAGATCACGCACGCCTCCACCCTGTTTGCCATGCCCAAGGCTGAGCCACCACCCCCTCCAGCGTGGTCTCCTGGTCACACTGCCAATGGGCTTCTTCCTGAAGCACGTGCCTGAGCGTGTCAGTTCCCTGCCCAAATCCACCAGCATCTTCCCTTAATAAACCCCCCAATCCACAGCCTTACGATACGTCACCATCCAAACCAGGACTTCGCTCTGGGCTGTAAAAGGGGAAGCTGTTGGTGACCCTGGGATAGCAGGCGTGAATGGGGCTGTCCTGAGCCACCTGACACGTGGCCATGCTCATCCTAACCCTCCATGGAGGAACGGTGGGCACTGGCCACTGCGCGCCTATCCAGCCCCACCCTGTTTTCCGAGCCTTTCTCTTCCTGAGCACCTAGGTTCCTTCCCCCCCTGAGGGCCTTGACACATTCTGTTCCCTCTGTCTGGAACGCTCTGGCTCCCTCTTGCCCCCCTCTCCCAGTCATCCCTTGATCCAGCTCAGGGATGGGCCCCTCCCTCCCTAGTGGGCTCAGAGCAGTTACCTGCTTGCAGCGGCCCATCCCCAGGGAGCTAATGTCTGCCTCCTGCTCTGGGACCCATGCACCCGGGGAACATGCCCATGCTGGGCATCGACACTTTCCCAGGCAAGGCCTGTTACACAGGAGGCGCTTAACAAACGTCACTGAACCCATCCAGTGGGGCAGATCTTGTTGTTACTCCCAGTGGGGGGCGACCATAAGCGCAGAGACTCCCTCCAGGTCCCAGCTTTTCAAGGCAGAGCTGGGGCTGAATCTTCATCTGCCCCGTTCCAGGGCCCCAAACACTGGCTGCCTTAGGTAAGGTGTTTGCTGCATTTCAAGGTTCGTGCCAAGCGGTGAGGGAACCACTTCAGGAGCTGTAGCCTGAGGGGGGAGCCCGCTGCCTTATTTTCCATCTGAGTTCTTACTGGGAAGATGGTCCGCCTCTGGGCGGGAAGCCCTGCAGCCAGGGAGCAGTGCCGCCCCGTGGGACCAGAGGGTAACCCCATGCCCTCCTGGCCCTCCCTGGACACTGCCTGGGTGTGCCCCACCCCATGTCAGAACGGAGACCCTGGGCTCAGGCAGCCGAGCAGCCTTCCTGCCACCCGTGTGCCTCAGGCCGTTTTCCCGGGACCAGGGGTGGGCGCTCCTAAAGGAGCTGAGGCCGCCATTCAAGGCCCCACGGGCTCCCCCTGGGGTGAGGGGCCCTCCCACGCCCTTCGCCCGCTCCTTCTCTTCACAGCTCTAGCCTGTGTCCCTAGGTTTTAAGTTACGATTATTTAATTATGATTCTTTTCTGTTCCCCTTACTAGAACATGAGGTCCTGGAGCACAGACCTGGTCCCCTTACTGCCTGCGGTCACCAGAATAGTGGCCCCAGAGGTGTCCACGCCCATTTCCCTGGGCCCTGTGGACATGTCACCTCACGTGGCAAAGGAGACTTTGTGGATGTCCTTACAGGCATGAACCTTTGAAAGAGGGGGATTACCCTGTGTTATCCCAGTGGGCCCAGTTTAATCAGGTGAGTCTTTAAAAGCAGAGACCCTTTAGCTAAGGGTGAGAGGTGGGTGGGGAGAGGGAGGAGGGGTCAGAAGAGTGAGAGGGCCTGGCCCCCCGCTGCCGCTGCCGACTCTGAGGTCGGAAGGACCACGAGCCAAGGGAAGCAGGCAGGAGGGTAAGGGGCAGACGGAGCTCGGGGCTGCTGGCAGCCGGGAGGGTCAGGAGCACACAGGCCCCACGTGGGCCCCCCTGCCACTCTGACTTCATGTGACAATTCCTGGGGACTTGCATCTGTGGCTGGAGGCCCCCCAGGGGCAGGGCTGTGGCTCACTCACCTGTGTATCTGCCCAGCAAAGCCCCTGGGGTCAGCACGTCCTCACTGAGGACCTACTGTGTGTGAGACCCTGGGGCCACAGAAGCAGGTGAGCAGGCACTGTGTTGAGGAACTGGTGGCTGTCGGGGAGACAGATGTATAAGCACCAGTGAGTATAAAGATTAGCTATAGCTGGGGTGGGCGCAGGCGGCTGTCAGGGGACAGGGGACCAGGAGGAAGCTTCCCGTGGAAGCCCGGGCAGGAGGTGAGTGCTGAAAGACAAACAGGAGCTGAAGAAGGTGAGGCAAGGAGGGTGTTCTGGGTGGGGAATCAGCGTAGCCAAAGGCCTGTATGTGTGCTGAGCAGAGGGTTGGGGCCCACAGGGGACTGCACCTGGGAGGGGCCCAGAGGCCAATGGGGCGGCATGGTGTGAGGGAGCAAACCAGCCAGGACCCTTGCAGGCGTCTGGATCTCAGTGTGCAGACAGGGGCCAGGGGGGAGTTTCAGCAGGAGGACAACCTGGGCAGATTCAGGTCAGGAAGCTCTGCCCAGCAGGTGTGAGCCCTGGGACCCAGCATCCAGCAGGTCCTTTTTGTCAGAGACCCTGACCAGCCTTTCCAAGGACAGGTGGCTAGGAAAAGACTCAGAATGTTCAGCGCGCAGCTGGGAAAGGCGGCCTGGCTCCGCGTCTGCTTCCTCCGCCCGCCCTGTCCCAGCCCCAGGGAGGGCCTGGCTGGCTGTGCCTACAAGAAACTGGTGGCTCCCCACGAGTCCTTTGAAACTGCTCTCTCTCAAAAACAGAACAATGAGGGGATTGAAACATAGTCCCTCCCTTTCCCTGGATTAGCTGCCAGGAGTGCAATGATTTCATTAATACCATCAGCTTTCCTTAAACCTGATTGTAATTACTCTTCAGCCCACATTCCCCTTGGCGAAGTGATGCTGAGTGCAATGTACTTAATCAAATCAACTGATTACATCTGACTGCTGATGGCCTGAACTTGGGGCCTGTGGCCAATGGGAGAGGCCAGAGGGGGCGGCCTGGTGTGCCTTCTCCCTGGGGCGGACATCCGGACAGATGTAGGTATAATGAACACTGATGCAGGCCCCCAGCAGCTGCAGCCCATTCATGGGATCCGTGCTCATTTTTCACCTGTTGGGCCCTCACAACAGTTCCTGGTGGCAGGAATATTGTTTGCATTTTCAGAGGAGCAAGAGCCATGGCTCAGAGACATAAAGTGACTTCCTGAAGGTCACACAGCATGTTGAAGTCAGTTTTAAACCAGAGTCTGGTGACCCTTAGCCAACCCTCTCTTTCCTCTACATCCTGATTGTTCCCCTGGGAAGCAGGGTGGGTAGCGCGGTAGGTGCTGGAAGGAAGAAAAGGGCCGAGAGAGGGGGGCAGGAGGGAGCAGCAGTAGGCTGCCTGGTCTGGCTACACCAGAGCCCGGAGTGCTGTCTGATGCCTGTCCCGCGCCTGTCACTAAGTGGGCTCCCACAACTCTGCACTCTGAGTTTTAAAATGCAGATGTGGTCGTGTCGCTCACACTCCAAGGACCAGCTCCCTGTGAGGCACCTGGTCTCCAGCCCACCTCTGGCCCCTGCCTCTCTTCCCCCTTTGTGCTGGGTCAGCAGCTCCAGCTGTTTGTCATTTACCCAAAGGCATGTGCCCCCTCCCCAGCCTCCAGCCCCACTTGGCCCCACCCCACGTGGCTCCAGGCAGGGTGCCCTTCCCTCTGTGGGCCACACAAAGGGTCTTTATGAAGCCTCAGTGAGACTTTTTCCATCAGATGAAGGCTGACAGGTGGGTCTGGCCCTGTGCCCTATGTCATTTGCCTGCCACTCGAGGCCTCAGTGTGCTAACATGTAAGGTGAGTGTCTACCCTTCAGGGACACACAGGCACCTGGGAGAGGGTACGGGTGCTTGCTCAGGGCACCGGGCAGGGGCTTCCTGCCTTGCTGTCGTGTCTGTCTGTGTAATTTTCCTTAAGTCCTGGTTGTCTCACTGCGAGAACAGGCTTTTTCTACTCATACATAAGCATTTTCTGAGCCCAGGCCTGCAGGAGCTCAGAGGCGGAGCAGGCTTGCCCAGGTCACCTGCCTTCGAGGACCCCCTTTCCGCACAGGAGACACACCCAGGCCTATGCAGCTGGGCCTCAGGAACAGGTGCTGACCCGCACCACATGCCCCACTGATGGAGGGACAGCGTGAGTCTCCCCAGACCTGCTCTGGGGCCCAGGGAGCAGAGGGCAAGCCAGCGGAAACCAGTGTGGGGCACCAGCCCGTTGACAGACCATCACAGGGTCCCCACCGCCCAGAGGAGAAACAGACAGGTCAAGTCACCCCTCTAGCTCTCCCGAGCTGCTGAGAGGGATGAACCACACATGCCTGGGTCCCACAGTTAAGCCAGGAGAAAAGCAATGCCTTAGTATTTACTTTAGGGGAGAGAAAGAAAAGCATTCAATCCAGTTGCCAAGAAAAATAGCCAAGGCACCCCATTAGTCACCCTGAGCTCCACGACTCTTTCCTCCCCCCACTTTGGGGCTGTGAAGAGCAGAAGATGTGCACACAGAGGGGGTGCTGGCAAGGGAGGAAATGGGTGCCAGTTGGTCCCCAGAGTGTTGGATGGCATCAGACTAGAGAGCCTGAACCAAGGAAACCTCAGCACGAGGTAAGGGGTCTCCTAGCAGGGCCGGGAGGAGCCCAGGCTGGGTGTGGACAAGTACAAAGGTTGGCACTGGCCAGGGTGCAGTAGTCGGGTCCCCATACTGGACGGGGTCCCACTGGGCCATGCTCTCTCCTGTTGGCCGGAGCTGCTGGTGACTGTGAGCTCTGACCCCCCTACCTGGGGGCAGTGTGCCTGACTGGGTCCTGCCTGGGTGCTGGGTGATGAGAGAATTGTTGGGACGCTCAGAACACAGAAGGCTGAGGAGTCACAGACTCAGTGGAGGCCACGTTTTCCCAGAGGCAGGCAAGGGACCCTTGGGCACAGGACAAAACAACTTAGAGACAGGCACCCGCGAAGGGGCTACGGGACACGGTGCTGGATCTGGAGATTCAGTCGCATCTGAGAGCAGCTCCCGGGCGCTAGGGGCGGCGGGAAAGAGAAATCGGAGTTTCATACCGACGGAAGAAATGTTTCCCCTGAGCTACAGCAGGATCTGGTTTACAGATCAGAAGTGCCCGATAGTGTGGAGCAGGACTAATGAGGGGAAACACCCACACCAGGGGGAGTTCAGAAGGACAACAACACGAGACACCCCAGAAGCTCACACTGGGAAAATCAGTCCCGGATGAGGGCACTGGAGCCAGAGCTGCACCTGATTCTCAGTGCCAACCCTGCCACCAGCCTTGGAAGTGGAAGACAACGGGGCAAGATCTACAAAGCTCTGAAGGGGTCTGGGACAGAGATCTACACCGAGCTGGACCGGCCACAAGGATGAAGGCCAAACAGAGGCTTCTCCAGGCAGGAGGAGGGCCGTGGGTGGACCCCCATGCCCTGCAGGCACCCTCCTGTCCAGGCTGCACAGACACACACATCCAGACGAGCAGCTCTTAACCAGACCAGCCACGGGGACGGCAGCGTGGGTCAGGGCTGGGCTGCCCAGGCAGGGCGGAGTTGTAGGGAGGCCCAGGACAAGCTGAAAAGCAGCACGGACCTTGGCGCTCAGACGGGCTCTCCTCCAAGGGGCACACTTCCCTGTCTGCTGGGCTGATCACGCTTCCCAGCTCCACAAGGAATATCATTTACATAATTCGAACACCTTAAGCCTCATGCATTGATTTCCAACTCGTACATTTGGCCCACTGACAAAGCACAGATGAATGATTCTTGGTGGTTCCGCCTGGAGGGCAGACGCCCTCAGCCTGGCCAGTGGAGCAGCCCAGGGGGGAGGGAAGGATCCTGGGCTGCACCCCTCAATGCTGGCTGGAGTCCACAAATCAAGAAACTAAGATGGACCTCTGCCCGTTCCACCAGGTGGCTCTGTGCCCTGCGCTGGTGGAAGGCCGTAAGCGCATGGGTCGTAGCTGTAGTCATGAGTGAAATGACTCCTCCTCCCAGGAGATGGTCAGACAGCAAACCCACAACACAGGCGAGAAACACCAGGGTGGTCAAGGACTGCCAAGGGCCACGGGCAGAGAGTGTGTGGGAGGGGGCACCCACGGTGACAGAGGGGAGGCCCTGCGGAGTGTGACTTTAAGGCTAGGAATGAGGGCAAGAAGGAGCCAGGGGAACAGAATTCCTTTCCAGGGAACCGCCAGAGGAACTGAGGCTTCAGGAACTGAGGGGCTGGGAGAGAGGGGGGTGCAAGGTGAGTTCAAGAGACCCCAGGGCTGTCGTGGGCGCTCCAGAGGCCACCTCATTGTCTGGACTTGACCCTAGGTGCTGTCAGCGTGTGTTGGGGGTTTTTAAGCAACGGGGAGGCCTGGCGGGACGACTCCCTCTGGCTCGATGGGGAGGGTGCAGGCAGAGGAGGCGATGGTGTGCGCCGGGCAAGCCCAGGAGTTCGGTGCTACAAAGCTCGGAGTCCACGGAGCCGGCACTGGGAGGAAAACACCAACTGCAGGTGGAGAGACACGGGAGAGGCAGGAGCGTGGGCAGGCAAAGCCTCGCATTTGAGGCAGGAACCAGCAGATACTGTGCGAAGTCGATAAGAAAGAGGTGCAAGTGTATTATTTAAGTTATAAAGAGAAGCAGCAGAATGAAATGCAAAAGTGGAGAACAGCGTGGCTCACGGGAGAGCGTCTGGGCGGGGGATGGGGGCAGAGGCAGATTTTACACTTCAGTTTATATGGTACTCTAAGATCTGCATATGCATCAAACATCGCCGTGTGCATATGTGACTTTTTAATTAAAAAGAGGGGTGGGGAGAAGCTGGAAAGACGTGGCAGCGCCCTCTTTCCAGAAAAGAAGCCAAGTGTTAAAGGAGGAAACGAGGGTCAGAGTGGGGTCTGCACAGAGAAGCGTGACAGGGCAGTCAGCGAGGCCCCTCCAGCAGGCGGCACCGAGGCTGAACTGGAGGATGAAGGGGCACCGACCCTGGGGTGGGGGTGGGGTAACACATCAGTGAAAAGGAAAAGGGAGAAAAGCAATTGCAAAACTCAGAGGCTGGGCCACAGGGGCAGCGGGTGGGCAGGTGAGGAGAGCGGGAGAGGGTTCCCTCTGGCCTGAGAGCTGGAAGTCTTCCCTGGGCTGTGGGCCATTTGACAGCATTATTTGTGTGAGTCAGAAAAATAGCACAACTACGGCTCAGGCTGTGACGCTTACGCTGTGCCATGCCCTGTGCTGAGTGTTGCACGTGGATTATTTCATTTACTCCTCATGACAAACTGCATAGTTCTGCCCATTTTACAGATGAGAAAACTGAGGCTCAGGAAGTGCCATTGTCTCACCCAGAGTTGGAAGGCTGGTAAATGGCAGAGCAGCCGGTTTCCAGCTCTCCACCCCCCCGCCATCCTGCAGGAGGAGAGGCCCAGCCCTGTGGTTCCCTGAACCGTGGCTGGCTGTCCAGCGGGTTGCACTGACGGCAGAACGCAGAGGCACAGCCCAGCTCCGAAAGGGAGGCTCCCTGGTCCTGTGCCAGCCACACCCAGGGACTCCCCTGGAGTTTGAAATGCAATTAAATTAAAAATGCATTAAAAATTGTCAGAACTGGGAGGGCTTCTGACTGCAGAAACTGAGCATTAAGATGCAAGGTAGAATGAGTCTGCAGGCTCCTTGGGGGTTGCCTGAGGCCTTTGAGGAAATACTTGATTCCGAAGCGCTCACAGAGCAAAGCAAAGTGCTGGCCCGTTGGGTAGTAATGGATGCTAAGCACCATTTCTTTGGACAGCCCGCAGGTGCAGACCAAGGGCAGCCGGGCTCCTGCAGCTTCCCGAGATGGTGGAGGCTTCTCTGCCTCCAAGAGCAGGACACTGACGGCTTGCCAGCTCTGCACATGGGCACCAGACAAGCTGGGCCTCGGGTGGAAATAGCCTGGGATGGGGTCCAAGGCCTGCATTTGTGCCCCCTCTGCCTTTGCTCTGTGACCTTCATCAAGTCACTCTGTCTCCCTGGGCCTCAGTCTCCTTGACTGTAAAAGGGGACAGCACAGGAGATGGGCCTCACAATAATGCCAAGCCTGGCGTGTAGGGGAATCCTGGTAATGGCACGTGAGCTGATACGATCTCACCCCCAGGTCTTTGCACATGCAGCTCCCTCTCCCTGGGAAGCTGTTTCCCACCTTTCCCTAGCTAATGCCTACAGGTCTCAGCTTAGAGGTTACTCCTTCCTTGAGGGTGTTTCTTGACCTCCCATCTGTACTGTCTGACTGCTGTACTTCCCTGTTCTCCATGGATATGCAGCTCCTCTGGCCAGGCCCTATGGCGTGGGGGCCCTGGGAGGGGTGAGACCCCCGCCCTGCCTGGAGAAGACTGCAGTCTGACCACAGAGACAGACGCATTGACCTAGAAGCTGAACAGTGTGAGGTCATGTGAGGAGGGTCAGGTCCTGCTCCTGAGCCTCGCCTTGAGGACAGGGCAGACTTGAAGAGAAAGCCAAAGGGAGAGGTACTGCAGGTAGAGGGAACAGCCCGGCAAACGCAGTGACTGCACAGAGACGGCAGGGAACAAGACACGGTCTTATGTGGCTGCAGCTAACGGAGGCTGAGAATGCCGTGATGAGCCTGTGGATGACGAGGGGCTGAGGGGGACAGGAGCCCCCATACAAACCCTACAGTGGCGGACTGTGGGCATGACTGTAGTCTGCAGTTTGATGGTGGCACGTGGGGACAGGTGGGGTCTCTGGGGCCTGTCCCGTTAGGTCCAGCTTGCTCCCAGGGCTCAGGTGTGTGCTCTCACAGATACCTCGTCAGGTGCCCCGGAGGGCCTGAGCCTGGGGATGGCGCTCAGCCCCGCATGCTTGCTGCCAGGTGGGCTTCAGGGCATGGAAGCCAGGCCGGCTTGGCTCTTAGCCGCTCCCCTGGCATCAGCGGGCTCTGGCGCCTCATGCAAGCTCCGTCCCTGTAAAGCTCAGTGTCCTCAGCTGCAGAGGGTCTAATGACAGCATTAGTTGACTGAGGGGATGGCAAGTGCAAACAAGCCCCAGGGGCAGAGGGCCCCCAGAGGGATGGGCGGGTAGTCCAGAGGGGACAGTGGCATGTGCAGAGGCTCAGTGCCAGGGTTTTGTGTTGCTAGAACACAGCAGCCATGGCAGGGGTGGGGCTGCAGAGACAGGACAGGGTCAGAAACGGGGCTGGGCTTTGTCTGAGGTGGGGGCATGCAAAGCTGATAAGCTGAGAAGGCATCACAAGAGATGCCTTCCAGAAAGAAGACGCCTGCTGACGTACGGGGATGGACCGGAGGGGCCATGAGTCCTGAACCTGGCCATGGAGACCGAAGGCACTGAGAGGACATTCATCGGCATTGCCACCCAGTGTGATGGCTTCTTACTGCAGGGTTATCAGGCACTTGTGAAGGGGAGGCTCTGTACAGCTATTAACTCAAATTCAAGGGCTTTGCCATGTTAGAGCTGAGGCAACTCTGGGGCACAGAGAGGTTAAGTAACTCACACAAGGTCAAACAGCCCAGGAGGTCCACGTTCACAGCCTACCCTCCTAGCCACTGGACCATTCCTCCAGGAGAGCCCACGGAGCAGTCAGACACCAGCACCAATGCCGACCTGCGCCACACATGTCATCACTGTCATGGCTTCTAGCAACTCTGCATGCATTCCCACAGTACTCTACAGTTTGCAGAGCATCTTCACCTACGTCATCTAATAAGACCCATACAAGGGCCCTGCACAGCTGTGTTAGTCCTGGTTTTCAGGGGAGGCCAAGGGACCTGCCCCAACTCATGTGGTGACCCCGCTTCCAGCCAGGTCAGCCAAGCCCACCCGGCCAGAGTGTGACACCTATTAACTCACAATCCCATTCCCCAGGACTCCGCTGTGTGCCAGGCCCTCCTGTGCCTTCTCCTTTCTTTCTTCCATCCCCTTAACTCCATGGTATGGGTATTCTGGGTCTCTTTGCAGATGAGGCCACTGGAAACTCAGAGAGTTTGAGTCACTTGCCCGAGGTCACGCAGCTACTCATTGCTGGAGTGGGAATAGAAGCTCAGTTCAGTTAGGCTGTAAAGCTGAGCTCTCTGCCCTGCGTCCTGCTGAGCAGGGGCCCAGGAACTGATTGATAATTGAGCTGGCATCCTTGCAGCTGACCCCTCCACCCCCTTAGCTCTGCCCACCCTGTTCTTTGATTCTAGATGGCAGATCCTGGACAAGCAGGAGTCTTAAAAGGGCAGAGAGTCTCTGCTGAGCAGCTGATGACATCCACGCTCTTCCCAAGAGCAGAACAGCATTAATGAGGATGCACAATGAGCCTCAATCTCCGTCTGGTCTTTTATCATTTATGATCCACTTTCTCTGCAGACCTCGCGGAACCTCCCTGGCAGGCGTGCGCAGGAGCCTGCAAGGAGCGGCACATCCCTTCCCAGGCCCGATCTTGGAGAGATCACACAGCCTGGGAGTTGCATTTAAAGGACAGCTTGGCTCTGGGTCACAAACCTCAAAGTTCTTGCTGCCAGATGAGGGCTGTGGCACTCTGGCAGACAGGCAGGAAGGGATTTCTAACCTCTAGGCTCCTCACCAGGAAGAGGGGAGAGTTCAGCTCGGTAGTGAGTTGGCCTGGAGTAGACGGGTAAGGATGTTGACCCAGCGAGGAGCAGGGAGGGCCTTTGCTGCCTGACCTGCTGAGGCCTCTGGGGTCCAGATGTGCAGTTTCCGGGCATCAAGTGCCCCCCGCTGCCAAGTCGATGGGATTAGTGTGAATGACGACAAGGACCCCGCCTCTGCAGGGGCAGAAGCAGGAGACAAGAGCCAATTAACACCATTCGGTGGCCTGTGTTGTACATTTTTGAGAGAAAGAGAGAAAATACCCTGCTTGCTGCTTTTACAATTAAGAAGGGAAAACATTTAATACTTAATACATTTAAATTGCCCAAGAGGACACTTCAGCTTTATTTCAGGGCCACTCAAGGCTGAGAGAGGGAGGGAGATGGAGAGTCTAGAGAAAAAGAGACAGGCTGATGTGGGCAGAGATGGGCGCTGACCACGCACGGGAGGGGCTGCGTGGGGAGGAAAACTGTCCCCTAACCTTCAAGGTTCTCCTGGCTGGTCTAAGATTAAATTGACACGAGACAGGTTAACAAGAGGAAATCAAAGTTAATTTCGTGCTTGCAGGAACCCTGCCTACATGAGATGTCTTTGCCATCCTGAGCTCAGGATCGGGCAGGGGCCAGGGGCCTCTCACGGGGAGGGCAGGGCGAGCAGGAGTTCGGTAAGGTGTTTGCAGGGCCACGTGGGCAGGCCAGTGACCAGCCTCTCCCAGCCCGCCCCCGTCCTCTCCCCTCTCCCGAACTCCGGAATCCTGCCTTCTCCGCCCCCCATGCCCAGGCTGGTACCTCTCTCTGCATTTTCACACCCACCTTCTCTGGATTCCCATAACCCTCCTGGACCGTCCATCCATTATACAGATGACAAATAGAGGCTTGTGAAGGCTAAGGAAATGCAGCCAAGGGCACAGCTACAACCCTGGAGCCCCTTTTAAGTCCAGGCCTTTCTGTCTGCTGGTGCTCCCTGCCTGGAAGGGGAGTGTATGGGGGGTAAGGGAGAGACCCCGTGAACAAATGCCTCTGGTATAGGACTTGTTTCCTTAAACATCCTCTCTGCCCAGCGTCTTGAAATCTTAGGAGACAAGGAAATGTTTAACTTGGAAAAATAACCCTCTCTCCTTGGGTGCTTGGAACTGCCGGCATTTAAATGTCTTCATAGCTTAAGGGTCTTTGGGCTGTGTATTCTCCATTTTGCGAGTTAATATGAACTGGAGTACTTGGGAGTGACCCTTAAGCTTCCGGCCCCCTCTTCACGGCTGCAGGCTGGGTGATTCTCCAGAGCCTCGGTGTCCCCAGGCTCTGGCACCCTGAGCGGGCAAAGAGCAGGACGATTATAACTCAGTAATGAGATCAGAGGTTCCCAGCTTCTGCCTAATTTGGAGCTGGTGCCAGCGGAGCCCAGAGGCGTCCTGGAGAGGAGCCCAGAGGCAGGCTTGCTGTGAGCGGCCCAGGGCTGCCCCTCTGCCGGGCGGCCCGGACAGCAGGCGGCTCTCAACACGTGGCTCCTGCCTGCCTCCTTCTGGATGCCCTCACCCACTCTCCTCTGACCGCTGAAGGCCATGATGGGCCCCTCCCCTGTCCTCTCAGTGACACAGCTGCACCCCAGTCTCTGCCCCAGTCCTCTCCCTGGACCCACTAAGCTGGGAGAAATGCCATTAACTGGCCTGACTCCCCCTTTGACTCTGAGCTTGACCTTGTCTGAGTGATGTTTGTATCCTCAGGGCCATGTGATCCAGGGAGAATCAGACACAGATCTGTCCTCAGGGAGCACCCAGGCTGGAGGGGACAACGTGTGAATAGATCAGAGAAAGCATGGGAGGTGCACGTGGGTGTGGAAGACGGGGCCCCTCATCCCCAGCTCTGCCCCTCCCTCTGCCCTGTGACTTTGCAGTGGCCCCCTGGAGACTAGATGGGATCTACACCCTATTGACTTGGGACTTGGCAGATGGATATGGTCAAGGAGCCCTTTAATGAGCCGGAGAATTTGACTTGGACTTGCTCCTCTGCCACAATCAAGAGAAGACCAGGCCCCAGAATGAGCGCGGGGAGCAGACTATGGCCCAGAGCCACATGCAGCTACTACACCCAGCTCAGGCCCACCAGACCCAAACAAGATCGGCCAAACCCCAGGCCCAGGAACAAGCAAAATACATTTGGTGGCTATAATCCACTGAGATTTGGGGATTGTTTGTTACAGAGCATTGTTGCAGCAAGAGCCGACCGCTACAGCGGAGATGTGCATGGGCCGGAGTAGGGAGACCAGGACAGGTGCGCCCTTTCCTGAGGAGCGAGCGAGTCTGGATGACACGGTGGAATGCTAACCCCAGCAGGGCACTCCCAGGGCAGAGTTACCCTCAGCAACTGCAGCTGGGGGAGTAGGACAGCAGGACACGGGCACCAGCCAGGGAGGCCAGGGCCTCGGGGCGTCTGGAGCAGAGCTCTGGTGCTAAAGGCAGGAGGTTTGTGGGTGCAGTGGGCAGGCGCCATGGGCTTCCAGGAGAGCCTTACTGCAGATACATGGTGCTCTTCTGGTTAGAGCCGCATCACTTGCTGAGTGTCTTTCCACAGAATTTTATTCTTTGCAACAAAGCTAAGTGGTTCGATGTAAGACAATGTTTACTAAGTGCCCAGCCCCAGTCTGCATCTGATCCCTGCCAAGTGGGGTCGCTGTTGCTGATATAAGAATATGGTGTGGTTTTCAATTTTCAGGCCTTTGCTACAATGTTCCCTGTGACCAGGCCAGTGGGTCTTGAGCCAGCCACCACCCCCAGCACTCCCAGAGGCTGTTTCAGGTCCAAGGTGGCACCTAGGGACAAGCCCGCTTCCAAGGCACTGGACGGAGAGGGACACATGCTTACATCATCAGCCGGAGCAGACAAGTTAAGATGACATTGTCAAGAGGCAGGCCAGCACCTTAAGGGCTGGCGGTTACCATGACTTAGGCCTATGCGTCCCCGCAGCCCCACCCACCCTGCTGGGAGGAGGTGACCGGAGCACCCTGCATCCCAGCCCATCAGCCGGCTGTGCTGGGCAGTGGGCGAGAGGCTTCTCCTTGGGGGTGTTGTCACCAGGGTCCTGGTCGGATGGGGTTGGTGTTAATGTCAGAGCCAGAACAGCTGTGCCCTGTGTGTGTGCGTGCATGCATGTGTGCGTGTAAATGCAGCAAGCACGTGTTGCATGCCTGCTGTGTGCCAGGTTCTCCGTGGGAAGCACTGGCCCTCCAGGCTCAGGCTATAATGCCAAGGAAGAAACGCTCATGAGGTAGAAGGCTTTCCCCTGCCCCGTGCTCTGTCCCGCTTCCTCCCCAGGATGTCGGCTGAACCCCCACCAGCCCGGTAAGGAGGGCAGCTGCACCCCAGTTTACTGGTGAGAACGCAGAGGTTCATAGGGCAAGTGTTTTGCCGAGACTCACACAGCTGGGAGAGCTGGGCTGGGCAAGTTGGAGGATGGGCAACCCTGAGCAGGGTCCTGGGGGATGGGTGAGCCTGTGAGGGACCGTGCAGGCAGAGTGGACAGGAGGGAGGTAGGTGCGGCCACCTGACATCGGGAGACCATGGGTGTTTGCAGGAAGGATGTACTCGGTCCAAAACCCGGCAGCGGCCACCAGAGTTTCTCCCTGACGGCCCCAGAGTTTTTTCGGGCCTGCCACATACAGCATACGTATTCCCACAGCTGCACACCTGGGCCCGGCACCCTGGTGGACCCTGTGTCCAGCTGAGCCAGCGTGCCTGCAAAACTTGGTCATGGCAGAGGCCAGCTCACAGGCCACCAAGAATCAACCTGATTAACCCCACTCCCTAAAGGACTCCCCGCTGCGCGCCCGTGCAAGGCCCAGCCCTCGCGGGGGTCTGGCCTATCCCAACACCTGCCCTTCTCTGATGAAGGAGGTCAGCAGGACCCCCACCCTGCCTTCCCATACTGGCCATGGGAGAAGATCGCACCAGCACCAATCAGCCAGCCTTAGGTGAATACCCGGAGATTAGTCACAGAAATTCATTTCAGCAGAAAGTTAGATTTGGCAGCCCTCTGACTCCCAGAAACCTGACTCCTCGCTTCCACTCGGTTCCACTGGGCTCAGCTCACCGCCCAGAGCAGCCCCACCAAATGGGTTTCTTTCTGTCAGCCTTGAAGTATGCTTCCGACTCAGAATGCAGGAACTCAAGACCCGCCCGCCCCGGGAGTGTGTGTCCCTGGGATTCCTCCCTGTCTTCCTAGCTATCTGCCCCCACAGCGCTCCGGAGAAGGCCACCCCCACCTCCCCTGGGGGCCAGAACTTGACTTGCTCCCTGGCTCCACCCACCATTTCTCCCTGAAAAGGCACCAGGCTCCCTGGAACCAGCTCTGGGCCTGCCTCCGACACTTTCCAACCTCATTTCTGTAAACCCATTAACCTGCAGCGGCTTCTTGTTAAGCTGACAAGACTCTGACATCTTGGCAGTGGCTGAAAAGGGCAGGCTGTTCCCCACCAGACTGGGGGGGGGGGATGAGGAGGGGAGGGGAGCGCAGCTGGCCCCCTTCCGAAGAGAGCTGATACCTCCAGAGCTCCCTGGAGTAGAAGTGGGGCACAGGAGCTGCCCCCAGAGCCCCTTCACCACACCCCCAGACCTGCAGGCCCCCCGCCTCCAGGGGGACAGACGCTCAGAGCAACAGCTGCTGCCTTACCTGTGCCGAGGCCTCTCACAGTCCAGCACGGGGAGGGTGACTCCAGGCGTCCCAGGTGCCTGCCACCAGCCCCTTCCTCAGGAGCAGCCCAGCCACGCTCTGCAGAGCACGTCCCAGGTTGGGGCATATGTGTGCATGTGCGTGTGTGGGGGGGGAGAGAGTGCCTCGGAAGCAAAGGGTCAAATATTCCTGGCTGCCACCTGTCACCAGCCCATCCCAAGGGCCAGCTGACTGAGGCGGGGGCGCTCCAGCCAGGCCCACTGTCATCTGCTGGGAGTGCCAGGCGGCGGCTTCTGCTCACCGGGCTCCGCCAGCTGCTCCAGGGCTGAGGCCAGCAGTTTATTTTTAGAGCCCGGCCCTTCCCCAGACACCAGGATCCCAGCTGAGATTTCCAGCAGCTCAAACTAGCTGTTCCTGGGCTGCATTGTCCCTTACTGGGAATGTTCTGGAAGAGAGAAAGAGGCCCTTGCAGGGTGTGTCTCGGTGTTTTCCTCTGAGAAATGAAGGGATGGACGGGGGTTCTCCGGGACCCTCTGGTGAGGACAGCCCCGGGCTCACAGCCAGGATGGGATTCAGCTTGGGCAGGGTGGCTGCCTTCCCAGGGCTGCCCCTGTTTCCTTGTCTGCAGGATGAACGAGGGCAGCAGGCACACCGTCCAGAGAGGGGCTGCAGGGAGGAACAGCCATCCTGTGCACTCTGCTTCCCCCACTGGACCGCCCAGGAGGGCAGGACCCTGCCAGTCTTGTTCACCATTGTAAGCCCCAGGGTGTCTTGTCCATCGTAGGTGCACACAGTAGGTGTTCAGTGACTATTTAGCAAGTAAGGGGACAAATGCTCATCCCGCGTTACCTGCTGTTAGTCTCCTGATAACCTGCGAGGTCACCAGAATGCCCCCACTCAGCAGATGTGGAAGCTGAGGCCCAGGAAGGCAAGGAGCCTGCCCAGCGCCCCTGCCAGCAAGTGGCAGCACCCAGACACCCTGGGCTGAGGGACTGGCAGCTCACGCCCTTCCCACTCCCCCACCCCGCCTTCCTGGGACAGCTGTCCCTGGGGCATTCCCCTTTTCCGGCCTCCACCCTGTTCACGGGATGTCGCTGCTGTCCCCCCAGCCCACTGCTAGTTGACTCGCCATGTGCTGGCCCCTCCGCTGAAGTTATCTCCCCTGTAGAACAGACTTGGGACCTCCCCACCTTCTGAGGCTCTCTGGGGTCCCCAGGGGTCAACTGGAGCCCAGCTATGGCCGTTTATATGTGGGAGGCTCCCGCCGTCTCTTGCCCATCCAGGCCTTGCCCTCCCTTCTGCCAGGCTCGCGAGGGGCTTTCTGCAGTGAAGAAGCAGGGAGCCAGGTGCACGGAAGGCCACCAGTGTTTGCTCCTCTGCTTTGACTCGGCTCATGGGAAAGAAGTTGTGTGTGTGTTTGCTGTGTGGCCGCTCAGCCTTAGGCTCCGGCCTCAAGGCAGGCAGGGTGGGCCACGTCACCCTCACAGAGCTGGCACAGCCCCTTCATGCACAGGCACACCCCGGCGTCCTGCCCACCCTGCCTCGCATTTGAGGATCTCTCCCCTGTGCCCAGGGTGCCCACCCTTCCTTCTGCAGCCTGCCAGACCCAATGCCACCTCCTCTGTACACCAGGGACTGGCCGGCTGGTCTCCCAGGACTCGGAGAGGGCTGGGGCCAGGGAATTCCTGCCCCCGGGGAGGAAGCAGTCTGCCAGCACTGTGATGCTGATGTTTCTCCCCTAGGGGACAGATATAAGCCCACCCCAGGGCCTCTTCCAAGCCTCAGGGCAGTTTGGAAACAGGGGAGGGTCTCAGCCATCACTCCTTGACCAGGGCCATCCACCACCAGGGCAGCTGACCAGGCCCAGCCAGTGGTCCTTGAAGGACCCAGGATGTAGGGCACCAGTGAGGTTGGAAGATGGTGTTCAGCCCGTACTCTGGCACAGCTGTCCCCTCCCCACCAAGCCCCTTTGAAGAAAGTCTCCCCTGGCCCCCCAGCCAGAGCCCTGGGTTCTTCAGGGCACCTGTCTGGGGATCGGGCTTTGTGTCCCTGACCTGGTTCTCACCTGCCTTTTCTGTCAGAGCAGAAACTCCCCAAGGGCAGGGCCATTGCTTAGGCACAGCTCCAAGGTCCCTTGGTTCCTATTCTCTGATCACATTAACAAATCCCCCAGAGGAGAGTTCAGTGCACAGGCCGGCGAGCTTATCCTCAGGATGCTTGGCGACACTAAGGGGTTTGAGGAGGAGGGTCCCCTGACCTGCTCATGGAGGAATGGTGGGCTGCATCCCCGAAGGTGCTGGCAGAGGGGTGCCGGCAGCGCATGTCCGCCCAGATGCAGGCCGGGGGGCAGGAGGACTTTCCAACTTAGGCAGGTCCGGTGATGAGGGTCCCACCCTGTCCGGCATTTCACAGATAAGAAAACGAAGGCCGGAGTGTCAGAGGCCCTGTCCCCTTCCCTCAGCAGTAGCAGCCTCACTCCACCTCCTCGCGCCCCTCCACCCACTCCAGAGGTCTTCCTGGAGGGTGGTGCCTGCTCACACACCTCCTGGGCTGGGGCGCTCCCTGTGGACCGAGGTGGGCCCGTCCTTGGCCACCGTGCACACTCCCCAGCCGTCCCCTCGCCCCGTTCCAGCTGTGGTGGCCCAGGGATCGCAGGCTTGGCCCACAGCCTTGGGGGCTCTGGTCCATCTCTATGCCTCCATGACCCGGGCATTTGATGCCTTAGGGGGGACCCACCCTTGTGCCTTTAAACTCCTTCTCCTGGGTGAGAATGGCACTTCCCACCTGCCAGGTAGGGTCACGTGTCTGCATGTTACTCCCAAGCACATCAGCATGGATCCCCATTGCAAACAGCCCCTCTGTTTACTGCTGTGTGCCCGGCGATAACCATGATACTTGACACATGCCAAGTGACTGATGGATATTTACTGCCAGTCTCATGATCTGGAGGGAGAGGCAGACACGTAGCCCCCAGGCCCCAGGAGGGGACCCCTTCTCCTGGCTCCCTGCCCTACCGAACCCCCCCACAGGTAGCTCCTTATGGCTCAAGCCTATCTCTGGCCTGAACCCCCCCTAGCTCAGTCAGGGTCATCTAGGCCAAAGATGGAGTCTGGGGGACCCAGCAATGTGTCAGCAGGAGCCCACGGGCCAGGATGGGGCCTGGGGCAGAGCAGGTTTGCCTTATTTGTTAAGGACTATCTTTTCTCTGCCTCGTTAATTTTTCATTTAAAAAAAATCTCTGTTCTTAAATTTGGATATTTTTTACTAGTCTGTTTTTTTGCCCTGTCATCTTTAATGCATTGCGAAGCCCATCCAGTGAATTTTTTCATCTCAGTTATTGTACTTTTTGGTTCTAGATTTTGCCTGTTTTTATAGTTTTCATTTGTTCACTCATAATATAACCCTTAATTTCTTAAAGATGGCTTTCCTTTAATTCTTTGAATGTATTTATAATGGCTACTTTAAAGTCTTTGCCAAGCCAAACAGTGGGGCTACCTCGTTTAATTTCTATTGCCTGCCTTTTTTCTTGACGGTTAATTGCATGTCCCTATTTCTTTGTGTATCCAGTGATTTTTTTTTTTTTATTGAATCCTGGGCATTGTGGATAACCTGTTGAGATACTGGATTCTGCTATCTTCCTCTAAAGAGTATTTCTGGTTTTAGCAGCAGCTTAACTACCAGCTGATCACTTTGGACCCATATAGACTTTGTTTATCCTTTTTCATGTGTGTATGGAGAAAGCCAGTGTGTTTCCTAAGTCCTGCTGGTTGGCAGAAATGACCTCTAAACTCTTTGGGAGGCTTGGTTTTATGCTTGAGCGAGAGGAGTTCAGTCTAACTCTCACCCTAAGAAAACAGCCTCCCTGGGGTCTCAGCTGGATGCTAAGATTTCTCTGTTCTGGCCAGGTTGCCATTTCAATGTTCCTCTGCTCTTCTCCCAACTCAGCTCAAACCTCCACTTTTCCTAGTTTGCTTTCAGCCCCATGGAGTTCGGTCTCTGAGTGTCCTGGACAATCTTGCTCTGGGCATGCAGAGCCCACCCCTCACTCAGACTTCAGGGGCCCCCTCCGCACGGCTCCCCTGACGCCTTGTTCTGCAGGTCCCAGCCACTTTGGCCGCCCTGACCTCTAACTGCTGCCCTCCCAGCTCACCAGGCCCCTGAACTCCACATAGGCCCCAGCTCCCTGTGCTGTACTTGGGAGGTCACCCTGGGGGGACCTGGTGACCATGGGCTCCCCGGGTGGGTTCCCTTCTCTCAGGGATCAAAGTCTTGCACTGCCTTTTCCCCACTGCCTGCAAGGAGTTGCCTCGTCTATTTAACCCAATTCCATAATAGTTGACGGTGGAAGGGATAATCTAGTGCCAGTCATTCTATTTTGGCCAAATGCAGAAGTCCTAAATGCTGTGTTCTCTCTTTTAATCATCCCCTGGTCTCTGATTCTATTTAGAGTGGTACTCAAATTCCTTATTGGGTCCTCAGGCTCGCCCACCCTGTTTCCCTCTGGTCTCTCACCTTCCGCTCTCCACCTTCATGTATCTCCAGCGCAGAGCCCTTCCTTCCCTTCTCAAGTTCTTCTCTTTGCTGCCTCGGGGACTTTGCAGGAGTTCCTCCCTCTGCCGCTGTTCTGACCGGGATCGCTGCATGACTAGTCCTTCCCTGTATTCAAGTCTCAGTTCAGTCACCTGCTCAGAGAGCATTCCGGACCTGTCTTTGTAAACAGAGCCCCACCTCCGTCCTCCCCACTCCCTCCTCATTCACTGTCTGCGGCACTGGTTCCCACGGGAGAGCATCCTGCTTATTAGCAGGCTTGTTTCCTCTCTGCCTGACCCCAGCATCCTCCCAGGAAGCAGGGGCAGGTGTGTCTGCCTCTCTATGGCATCCCTGGGCCCAGTGCAGGCCTGGCACACTTGTCTCTTGGTAAGAATTTTAACTGACTCCTCCCTATCCTCTGACGCCTGCTTAGCGCCTTCAGGTTCTTGGTAAATATTTCCTGAATGGAGAGTCAATTTCCTTGAAAGAGAAGGTAGGAATCCCTCCTGTTCCTCATGCCTTCCACTCGCCCTTGCCACCTCCCGTCTGCAGCCTCCCACCCCACCCCACCCTGCCCCCATCCCTGCCCCACCGCACGCTTGTCCGCTTTACTCCAGGTGGAACTCAACAGACACCCTGCCCTCATTGGACTTATCAAGGCTGTCACGGTGCTCCCACCCCTGGACCCAGGGCAGAGGAAACAGCAAGAGGTCCCACCCACAGGCCTGAAATATGGGAGACCCGAAGCAGGACTGGGAGACCAGGCTCAGAGCTGGATTCAGTCCCCATCCCAGGGGTGCACGTGACTGCCTTGCCAGTGGGTTTCAGCCCTGGGCAGGTTCACTATGGATTCAGTGAGAATGAGGAATGACAATGGAACATTCTTGGGGGAAAGGGTTTATACCTAACTTCCCCCGGTGGCAGGTCAGTCACTAGAATCCCATCCTTTCAGAGCGAGTCTGCGTGCAGCAGGCTGGTCTCTGCCTCTGGGGCCTCTCTGCCCCCGCAGCCCTCTCAGTCTCTGTCCTCCACGCTGCCACCACTCCAGCTTCTGTTCTCCTGCAGCCATGTCGCCCAGAGCACTGGGCAGAGCCCTTTATATAGAGTCAATAGCACTGTATTGCCCACAGGTGTGTAGGGATCTAGCCAACCAGGGCCAGGTGAGAATCTGGGCCAGGAACCTTCACTTTATTCCCAGGGGCAGGTAGAAACAAGGCTGTGAGATCGGAAGCCAAGACAGGGTGTTACGTCCCTATAGCCCTCACGGCGTACAGCCTCCACAGCCTCAAGTGGGGCCCCTGGGCACAGGAAGGACATGGGGGCTGGGGTCGCGCAGGCCTGCACCAGTAGGCAGCGGTCAGGTCTCCAGCCCACGCAGCTCCCTTCAGTGGCCGTCAACCCTGCCTGCACAGAGAAATCACTGGGGAACTTAAAAATATGCTGGTGCCGGGGTCTTCCCCACCCGCCTCCCCCAACCGATTAATATAGATCACTGGGAATGGCCTAGGTGACTGAAAGGTGTGTCCAGGGCTGAGCGCCTGGGTGTCTGGAGGCCCCGAGGTGTATTCCCCAGCCCCCCACTCTGCATGTGGGCCTTCCTCCCCCGCCCAGGTGGAGGTATTCTGGCTGCAGACTTAATGAACTGTTTGTAAACTCCAAGTGAAGAGCGACAGCTTTCCTCCAACTGTCAGTTATATGCATAATTGGAATTCGTTTTCCCTGTTCCCAGAGGCAGGCAAGAACCAAGAAATCACACTTGCTGATGAGCTGGGGGAGACTCCAACGCCTCCCGGGCTCCTGCCCCTTTCTTCCCTGCTGGGGCCCCTAAGGAGGGAGGGGGTTTGTGGACCCAGGTACCCAGGACCAGATGAGAGAACCTTGAAAGTCTGCCCACCCTCCAAAAATACTAGCTCTTCCTTAAAGATGAAAATATGTCTCCTAAAAGCCATATTCTAAAATGTTCAGCTTCTGCAGTGACCACGTCCTGGACCCTTGTCTAGGGGAAACACGAGGCAGGGGGTGGCACGAAGGATGTGGGGGACTCAGTCCTGGGTTCAAATCCCACCCCTGCCTCATAGAGCTTGGTTTTCTCCCAACAGGCTGTGAGGGTCACAGCAACGCCGCCTCACTGCGTGGTGGGGTCACGAGGAGCTTGTGCAAAGGACGTCAGGCATGCCGAGTGCTTGTTGCCGTGGCAACAGGGATAATTCCAGGGGAGCCAGCCGGGGCCCCTAAATAAGTGGGTGGCTCACCCAGGACCAGGAGGGGAGCCCAATCCCTGGGTGAGGAATTTCTGGGTGCAAGTCAGGCGATCGGTCGCACTGCTTCCCCTCACACCCCACATTGTCCCCATTTGCAGTAGGAACGTTGGGCTAATTATGGAAGTGAAATAATTACCCCAGCCAGCCGATTCCACGGTGTAATGGCTGGGTGAGAAAGGAGCTGGGGCGTGGCAGGGCCCTCCCTCCCAGGGGGTCCCGAGGCTCCAGGCAGTGGGCTATCCCCCGGGAGGGCCCTGGCCACTCTGGGCGGCCTCCCTCCCCACTTCCTCCCGGAGTCCTGGCTCGGCAAGGGAAGCCTGGGCTTCAGAGAGGCCAAAGCATAAAGCTGGATCCTGGGGAGGCCATTCAGTTCTTCTTGGCATGTGTGGGGGTCTCGGCTGATCCTCTTGTGATAAAGGGGCCCCAGCTCTTCTCTGGCCCAGGTCTGCAGGAGCCCAGGCGCTTTGTCTCCCACCTTCCCTGCCGATGCCCTTGGAGGCCTTGCCTGCAGACCTTCCCTCCGGCTCCAGCCGGGCCTCAGCAGCCTCCTCCACACAGTCGCAGGCAGCCTCTGCTGATTGAGTACAGCTGGCATTTCAGGTGAAAGCGATGTGCCAGCCCTGGGTCATGTCTCCCAACTCCGAAAAAATCCAAAAAAGAAGTTAGCTCTGGCCTGAAGTAGTCCGTCGCCATAGGTACGGGAGCCCCTGGGCTGGGGAGCCTCTCCTCAGGAGAAGGCTGGAGCCCCGAGCAGACAGAGGTTGGGGCGCTGCTGACAGCGTGTCTCCCCCGACGCCCCCCCTGCTTCCTCTGACTTCCCATCAGTCCCAGTTCTCTGCCCCAGAACCCTGGTGCCCGTGAGGGAGGGGCACAGCAGAGGGTCAAGTCCCGGCACTGCCTCCTAAGTAACCCAGGCAGTCACCTAACGTCTCTGTGCTTCGGTTTCTCATCCATACATTTTCTGCTTTGAAGGACTCAGTGAAGAATAGCTGAGTTTGTAGATATTTAATTGCTCCTGGGATTCGTCCTTTAACACCTCTGAAATCAGCGTGCACCTCACGATCGGTGGTGTATCACAATTTAACTGTCAGTGGCTTAAAAACACGTAGTGGTCCAAAAA
Organism: Manis javanica; assembly: GCF_040802235.1. Lineage (NCBI taxonomy): Eukaryota > Metazoa > Chordata > Mammalia > Pholidota > Manidae > Manis > Manis javanica. The sequence continues at coordinate 114,665,910 of NC_133165.1, forward strand.
ATACAAGGGTCTCACAATTGGTGGCATCTTCAACTTATCAAACTATGGTGTGTGAAGGACTAGAAGTGTGCCCGGCACATAGTACATGCTCCACTTGGGGGTGGGGGGCCGCCCTTGGTTCCACGTCCGCCCCTGCTCTCCTGCTGGGACGCTCTGTGACAAGGATGCCACGCTCAGCATCTTGACTATCTTTCTCATTCCAGTAATATTTTTCTGCAAGAGAATTTTTATTTCTTGCCTCGTCCTTGGTCTACGCTTTCCTGAACAAGCTCCTACAGCTGCAGGCTAGGGTGGGTCCAGTGTCTCTATTACACAGAATCCTGCGTACACGTCACCAGTGGTTCCCCAGGATAAAGTCCCTGCGGGGAATGACTGGCAAGAAGGGATCAGAATTTTTCAAAGCATATCCTCGGTCCTTACAAAAGGCTTGCTATTTAGGAATTACCACCCCCACTTTACGGGAGACAAAATGATCTTCAGCGAACCTCATTCAAGGGCACCTAGAAAGCCGACAGCAGACGCCACCACTAAGCTGTTTCTACTCCAGAAAGTGTCACTGCCACTCTGAGCTGCAAACACTTACCTCCAGGCTTCGGAAGGCCTGAGAAATTTCAGAAAGACCTTCAAAGGTTCCCTTTGGCCAGACTTATTTGGGTCTGTGGCTCATTAAGCAGGTCAAAGCCTCCCCTTCTGCCCCAGCAAGGCCATCTCCCGCAGCGGGGATTTGTATGTATTTATTCTGGTCCACGAGCAGCGGCAGGCCCCGATGCCTGGGCCATCTCATTTTTAGCTGAGACTGTGCCTCTCTGCTTTTCTCTGGAGCTTTCTCTCCCAGCCCGAGTGGCCAACCTGCCCCGTTCACCAGGCAGTGAATTAATTACACGCAGGCACCGCCACTTCTGTCAAAGAACGCAGAAAAGCAATTTTAGAAAAGAAACCCCTTCTTCTCGCTTGGCGGCTTTCATTGTGGGAGAAAGGGACAATTATGAATCACATCAGAGCTCTTCTGGGGCACCAGGTGGGGGGCGGGGAGGAGCCCGGTCTCAGCTCTCTGAGTAGATCTGAGCAGATCGGGTCATCTCCTCTCCCAGTCTCACCACCCCAGGGAAGAGGGTCTCACTCCCAGGAGCTGCTCAAGACCCATGTGTCAAGTGGTGTACGTGGGCACCAGCAGATCACAGGAGCATCTAGCACAATTCTTGCATTAAAATGCAGGAACCTCAGGCTCTGAGCGGGGCAGGGACTCATGCAAATTCACACAGCCACACAGCTGAAGGCCTGAGGTCGGGACCCTCCTCTCCTCGGTGTCTCTTAGTCCCAAAGGTTTGGGTTAGGGGTGGCATCTTCTGTTAGGCTCCCAGGGAAGGAGATGGGCATTTAGCAAAGAAGGCCAGGGTTGGTGTGGGCTCTTGGTATAGATAGGTGCAGTGGGTGATACGGTGAACCCCAAAGACCTGGCCACATCGTAAGCCCCGGGAATTATGAATGTGACCTTACTCAGAAAAGGGTCTTTGCAGATATGATCATGTTAAGGATCTCAGGGTGTGGTCATCCTGGGTCATCTGGGCAGGCCCTGAATCCAGTGACGAGGGTCTTGATAAGAAGCAGAGGAGAAGACACAGGCATGGACAAGAAGGTCAGAGAGACTAGAGCGGGGCAACCTTAACCAATGGAAGCCGGCAAGCCCCACACCGTGAGAGGCGAGGGAGGGTCCTCCCCTAGAGCGTGTCGGGGGGCACAGCCCTGCCCACGCCGTGCTTTCAGACTTCTGGCCTCCAGAGCTGTGAGGGAACGAATTTCTGTCGTGTCGCGCCACTAACTTTCTGGGGCTTCATTGTGGCAGATGAACGCACCACGCCTCTGTCAGGACATGAGGACAGCTGGGCAGGGGCGAGCTCGCCCAGCCAGCCTTGGGCAGCTTCAGGGCTGGGGACACCTCTGAAGGGCGTATTTCAGGCAAGAGCGTCTCTGCATCCGGCCTTTGTCTCTGCGTTAGCCCAGCAGCCAGGGGGGCCACCACCAGGAGGAGGTGAACCCCTCTGGACAATGGCGGGTCTCATGGCAGGCACGGTGGGGCGATGGGATGACTGGCGAGCACGCCAGCCCCAGAAGCTTCTAGGCAGCAAGCCGCCGTTTCCACTATAGAGAGGCTGACAAAATTATCTGCGTAAGAGTAGAAAATGCCTATATGGCAAAAAAATGAAAACAAAGTAGTGAGACATGTGCCTGAGGAGGAGAAGCATTTGCACCATCTCTCACAGAGCTTAACAGCCTTTTGCAGGGAGTGGGCTAGAAAGCGGTAAGAAAAACAGAGACAACACAATAGGAAGATGGGTGAAATATCCAACGAGACAAAAATTAAGAAAACACGCTCAACTTCATTAGCAATCGGGGGCATGAAATGCAAACACGGCTGTGCTCGCTCGCTCTCCCTCCGCTGAAGGCAGCAGAGCATTGGGTGCCGGCTGTCGGGGGATGTGGCAACATGCTCCGTCCCCCAGGGGGGGCGTGAATGTTTTCTGTTTTTGTGGCAGCGATATCAAAATGGTAAATGTGCACACCGTTGTGAGTGAGAAAGTCGACTTGTGTTCATTCCTTTCGGGATGAAAGCCAGAGCCGAGCACCTTGTCGTGTTTTTCGACCATGTCAACCAGTCCTTTTTGTTAGTGTGTGGTTCAAACCCTTTGCCCAATTTTCTATTGAGCTGTTTCTCTTTTTCTTATTGACTTGATTCAACAAGTCTATACTGAGCAGCCGCTCTCTGGCCCGGAGCTTGTCCCTGCCCAGGGAGTGGGCAGTTTTCTGGGGCGGCAGGACCCCCATCTCAGGACTCAGGAATGGCTTCCAGCCTGACAAAGCCTTGTGGGGAGCCTTAGGGGCCCAAGGGGCCCAGCTTCCCAAGTATAGATGCTCCCCTCCTCGGCTTGGGTGCTATGGAAGGGGAGGGCAGGGGCACCCTCCAGTCCTGAGAACCCTTATCATGTGAGCCTTTCAGAATGACACTGGTGGCTTCTGGCTTATTCATTCATTCATTCACCACTCAACAAACATTCCCCAGATTCCTCTGTTAGGGGCCCTGGGCTGGGTCACAGAGCTGAGTGTCCACCAAGCCTATCCACTGGTGACTCCAGAGGCCTAGTGAGAATCTGGACCAGTAAACAGAAGACAGGGACAGAGCATGACAGTAGGAAGCACATAAGCTGCAAAGGCTGCAGGGGACAACTCATTCTGCTCAGGCAGTCAGAGAGAGCTTCCTGGAGGAAGTGATATTTGGAAAGAGGACTTAAAGGAGTCATAGAAGGGCAGGAAGAGGCTATCTGTCTATATGAATAACTTGCACAAAATTGAGGAAGGCAGGAAGGGCCTGGAAAATTGGAAATGGTCAGATGTTTGCAGTTGCAGAATTTGAAGGGGTGGAGAAAGGCAGATGATGTGAGTTCAGACAGGGAGGCAGCCTGAGTAACTGACAGTGAGAACCATGCACACATTGTTACCAGGAATAGACACAGAAAACCTAGACCGTGAGGAAGGAGAAGCAGAGCCATACTCCCAATTCCAGGTGATACAGTGACTGTTCGCAGATGAAATTTTACTGTAAGCCTCCCAGCAGCAAAGGCAAAAAGGGAACAAAGGAGCAGTAGGAGTCTCACTGTGCAGACCAAAGAAGAAGGGTGCTCCACTGGGAGAGTGAGTAGGACCTGGGAGGGAAAGATGGGAGTAGACATGCAGCTTTTGTTGAAAACTGCCTTGCAGTTTGGCCTTATGGCTTAGAGTCTAGCCTCTAGAGGCATCTGGATTCTAGAAACATCTGAAAACAGACCATTTCCTGTTTGCCACCTAACTGCCAGGTTGTAGTGACCCCCTGCCCGTGCCTGAACCCAGTCCAGGGCCTAGCATTTGGTAGATACCCAAGAAATGTCCTTGTTCCTCCTTGCCCCTGTGCAACCCTTGTCCCATTTTCTTTTTCTTAAAAATCAATTTACTTTTAATTGTGTTAAAATATGCATAACATAAAGGTTTAGCATTTTAAGTGTGCAGTTCAGGGCCATTAAGCCCACTCACGCTGCTGTGTGACCGTGACCACCGTCCATCTCCAGACCTCTTCCATCTTCCCAAGCTGAAACGCTGCCCCCATTAAACACCGACACCCCGTGCCCTGCCCCCAGCCCCTGCTGGCCCCCCTCTTCTGCTTTCTGTCTATGAGTCTGACTCCTCCAGGGGCCTCATCTGAGGGGACTCTCACAGGGTTTGTCCCGTGACTGGCTTCTTGCACTGAGCAGTGTCTTCAGAGCGCATCCGTGTTGTAGCGCGTCAGGATTCCCTTCCTTTTTTAGGCTGAATTACTTTCCATCCCATTTAGTCTTGACAAGGCAAAGATGCTGCTCAGTCATTGTATTGCTCCACAAGCCCCGATGAGCGCAGAGAACATGCCAGATGTTACAGAAGCAGCCCGGGGTACCAGTAGGAGCAAACCTTACGCTGCCCCCTGAACTGGGGACAAGATGGACATTTGCCATAGGCTTGATGTGAGTAGATGAGTCAGTACAGAGGACTCTGCACACAGCAAGTGCTCAGTAAGTGTCTGTGGTCATCGCACTCCATGTGTGCTCCAGTGGGCCACCTGGGCACCTGCTGGGCTTGACACTGAGTGGACACTCACGAGTGAATGGCATGCAGGGTCACCTGTGAAACTCAGCCAAAGATTTCACTTGAGGCCGCCATGTAACTCCCAACACTTCCGTGGGAAGGTGGGCAACTCAAAGTCCCTTTGACAGATGAGGGCACTGAGGCAGGAGGAGGAGGGGCTGCCAGGGGCCTGATGTGTCCAGTTCCTGCCTCCTGTCCCGGCACCCCCAGGAGCGGCCAGGGCTTACAGGAGCAGGGGTAGGACACAGGAGGGGCCAGGCTTCGGGAAGGGAGGAGCTGCAGCTGTGCGCCCACCCACCCGGCCCACCTACCCACCCACCCAGGAGCTGCTGCTACCCCTTTTGTCTTCGTTGGAAGCTGGTGCACAAGGCGTGGGTGCTGGCCCCAGGCTCAGAGGTCCAGAAGTTTCTAGTCCTTGCCCAGGTCTTTGGCTGGCCCAGGAGAGCACTTTAGACTGTGGCCAGGGGTGAGGAGGTGACGGGAGGTGTTACGGTAGGGAAGAGATCTTGGTCTCCGAGAAGGAAGCCCTCCTGGGGTCAGGGGATTCTGAGGCCCCTGAGGGCAGCAGGTGGGCCTGGGTAGGCGTGGGCCCATCTGTGCAGGCCTCAACAAGCACTGTGGGGTGGAAGGATCTGGCTTCCCTGTTGGGGCCAGGGGCACATCTTCCTTCCTGGAGTCTGAGGGCGGGCGCAGTGCTGCAGAGGGGGAATGTGCAGAGAGGCGAGAGCAGGGCTGTGGCCCCACGTCAGGCACGTCAGCCCCCAGAGCCCTGGCCTCCAGGACAGCACCCTGGCAGACGGGAGCTGCAGCCTTACCTGGGCCTTATTAAATCGGTAGTGACAAGCCACCCAGCAAGGGAGCAGATGGCAATTTATCCTCAGAGAATGCTGGGCTCTCCTGCCTCTGAGGCTTGAGTTTCCCAGGAAGAAACAGGGGACAGATTGAGTTCCTGTGCCACACCCGTGGGCCCAGGGGCCACAGATCTAAAATGTGGGTGGTGCTATGCAGGGGGAGCTGCACAGGGAGGGTGCAGGGAGAGCAACCCCTGTGAAGCGCAATCACATGCCAGGCTGGGACCGGCAGCAGGGCTGGGCCGACCTTGGCCCGCAGCCTGCGCCCCATTCCCCGGCCCCCAGGCCCCAGGCTTGCTCCTGCCTTCCAACCCCCGCCCTGCCCTTCCCCCTGCTGGAGGGCCCCTCCCCCCAGTGCTGCCTGCTCTACCCCCTTCATCCCCTCTCAGCAAGAGCACCACCTCCTCTGCCACCGCCACCCCACCCACTCTCCTGGCAGTCGCTCCTAGGTCCACCAGCTGATTTGCCCAGTTTTGCCCCAGGTCCCGCCCAGCCCAGCCCAGCACAGAAACTCCCTGGAGGCAGGGGTCCTGCCTGTGGCACTGGCTGCTCATAGTTTATACCTGGCACAGGACGGCAGGCAGAGCGAGCGCCGATGTGGTCCTGAGGATCCACAGTGCTGGGAGCCCACCTGGGCGCCTCCTTTTCAGCTGTGATGTCTGCGGGGCACCCTGAGTTGGAGGCCAGGCCGTGCGGCTGCCGGAATGTGGATGTGGGCAGGAGTGGGGCTCAGACCATGCGACCTTGGGTGGGTGATAAAGACTCTCTGTGCCCCAGTCTCCCCCACGCTCAAGAAGGGGCCCACAGGGCACCCTGGGGGACACATGGTACGTCCTTCTCCCCCGGCTGGAAGGTCAGCTCACAAGGTATGCACTTTGCTATAAAAATGATGATGACACTCTTGGGAGACGGTGGGGAGGGACACAGACTAGGGCCAGCCAAGCCCTGTCCCCAGGGCCTCGCACACAGTAGGCACTCAAGGAAGATGGACCGAGTGGCATCCTGACAGAACGAGGCCCATGTTCCCAATTCACATGGTCCCTGAATCCACTTTTCATGAACAGCGGTTCAAATACTGTCAAAACAGTGATGTGTGAACATACTGATCAAAGCTGACGGAACCCAAGCCCATTTATTGGGAAGCAGAGGCCTGGGTAAGTTATACCCCTTTCCCGGATTACCAAGCTCAGGGGCAGCTGTGGCAGGAGCAAGCCCCCAGGAGTGGCCAAGCCCACTGAGCCTTGTAAACAGAGCCGACAGAGTTTCTGGCCAGGGTTTTGTGCAAAGAAGCTTCCAGAGCGTTCCTCCTCCCCTTTCCTGCTCCCAGAACTCATCTGAGACCAGGGCCCCGCAAACCTCAGAACTGTGTTCCCAGAGGTGGGTGGAGGGGTGGGGTCAGGAGGGCACGGAGGGGGACCCAGGATTCCCATCCCTCAAGCATTTGGGCAACAGGGTGGGTTTGCTGGATAACAGGCCAGAAAGAATTGGAGTTTCTTCTTCTACATCAGATTAATCCTGCCCCCCAAGGACCACTCTTCCAACCCTGATGCTTTATTACATTTCCCTTCTGAGTCTCTGGCAGCCTCAGGGCCCCGGAGTCCTTCCTTCCTGCCTCCAGCTGTGGCAGGCAGGCCAGAGAGCCCACGCACTTGACTGGTCCAGCCCTGGGCGGCTCGGGAGAGCCCCTCCCAGCATCCTCTGTGGGTGCCCACTGTCTCCACTGGGGAACTGGAGGCCCGGGCAGGATTTGAACGCAGCCAGCCCCGGCTCCAGCCCCTGCTCATCCCACTCAGCCTAGACTAGGCTCCCCTCCCCTTCCCACCTTCCTCCAAGCCTGGCTTTGGGGGAGACGGAAGGCATGAAGGCCTGGGGTCCTGGTTTCCGCAGCAACCATGACAGAGAGGAAGACTGTGGCTCAGGGTCCGAGACCAAGGGGACGCCCCTGCCAGTCGCCCTTTTCCAGTCCTCGGGGCCCGGGTCCTCTCTCCCCTCCTGCTCATCCCTCTGACCCCTGGGACAGCGCTCTGCAGGAGAGTATGGAGGGGCAGGGGGCTGAGTGGGCTTCTGTTCCAGCCCCAGGCCCTAAATACCTGGAGGTGCGGGGGGTGGGCCTGAGGCAGAGGTCGGGTGTGCCCAGGGTGCCCGCGCCGTGAGCTTGGGGGCAGGCACATCACATGTGCTGCCTGAGCAGACGTCTGAGCCCCCTGCCCCCAGCTCCCGTGCCCTCGAGGGGTGAGGCAGTGTGGATGGCAGATGGAGACAACATTCCCAGATGGTTGACTGAGAGAGGGAGGAGACATGGGAGAATGTGGGTGCGGGAGTTCCTGAATGTGGGGACCCCTGTGCCCAGTGGGAGTGGGGGGCCAGCTCCCTGGGCCGTGCCTGCCCATCCTGGCCTTGGGGTCTGGCACCCTCCATCCTCCTGTCCTGGGGGTCCTGGGCATCCCCTCTTGGGGTTGGCCCTGATTTGCTATCAATTCTGCTGTCTGGTGTCTGAGGGCCAGCGCTTCCCAGCCTGGGAAGCTCATACCGCGAGTGGGAAAAGACTGTTTGTGCACAGAGTTGGCATGGCAGACAGAACCTGCTGCTTTCGGCCCTATTTGTTCTTGAATCAGAGAGGAGGAAGCAAAATGAAACAAAGCCCCATAGGGGAGGCCAGGCAGCCGAGATGGGGTGCCCTGCCACCACAAGGGACAGCACAGGAACCCTGACTGTGGGCCCAAAGGCCCCCCGTACAAAGCAGCCACCTGCCTGGACCCCTCCTGGACCCCTCACCCCATCCCTGGCCATCAGCCCTTGCTTCTAGTCCTCACACCTCTCTCCACCCCATCCAACCCCAGTCTGTGCCACACGGAGTAATTTTTCTAACAGTCTTCGTGTCTGACTTTTATCCAGCAGTGGCTTCCAAGATTTACTGGGATTTCCCGCGACATGCTTTGATGGTTTCTTTGAGGAATTGCACAGTTTAGCTACAGAGCTCAATTTATCTGCAAGTGGCGTGTTCTGGTCCCTGAGCCACCAGACACCTCTTCACGCCAGCTCTGAGGACGAACCACGCCACAGCGCTGGCTCTGCTGCCGACATGCTAAGTGGCTGCCTGGAGCGGGGAGCCAGCGGGGGTGGCCTGCGTGGCAATCAGAGGCTTCTCCGAGGGCGCCTGGGAACCACGAGGTATATGATCATGTTCTCGGTAACTGGGGTTTGGGGAAAAGCAATTCTGGAGCAGACTCAGAGAAAGAGAGAGAACGTCCCAGGGAGACGGGGGCAGACATGTGACCCTGCATCGCACAGAATCTCCGCGGGAGGAGTCGCTTCTCTCCCCCCTCTGCAGTCAGAACACAAGTTCCCTTTGTGAAGCGGGGAGGGACTGGGTCCTGCAGGATGAGGTGGGAGCGCCACCTCACCACGTGAAGGTCTCTGTTCCCCCCCAAACACCCTCGCCTGCTGTAGCCCACCCACGGGTCCCGTGTCACCCGGCGTCCTCCTCCCCCAGCCCCAGTGGCTTCTCCACCTGGGACGCAGGTGCTCACCCTGTTTGAGGCTGAGGAAGCCCCTCCCCTCCCCAGGGGAGGCCGCCATGACCATCCGGTTCTAGTTCTCATAGACCCCTGGCAGCACCGGGAGACCCTGGGCCGTGGTGCTCTGCTTGGCTGCCTGGTCCCACTCCAGGCACATCATCCCTGCCTCCACCATGACACCAAGGGTAAACACAAGGAAGACGTGCTCATCATCAGCTTTGGAGCCCCTGCTCTGCAACAGATGCCACTAGAGCTCTGTCGGCACCAGCAAGACGGACCTGCTGGGCGCTCCATCCCCCAATGCCTCTCGGAAACCAGTGTGGACAAGCGAGGTTGCCGAGGCAACCAAGGCCTGGAGCCCCAGGCCCAGGGAGACACAAGCCCTGGGTAGGCAGCAGTCCCTAAAGGCAGGAGGTGCCAGAGCAGTTCAGCTCCGCGCAGCCAGCCTGGTGCCATCCCAGGACACACACAGGATCCCGCCCAAGTCTGGAGCCCCGGCTCTGCAGGTGCTCATGGGACGCGCCCCAGTCTGATGGAGGCTGACCTAACGGAAAGATGAGGGTTTGGCTTCGGTGACCTCCCTGAACTCCAGATTCCCTAGCCATGAAATGGAAGTGACGTTGAGATGAACCGCTCCATGGCACTCTCGTGAGCTTGAGAGCATTCCTGCAGGGAAGAGCCTCGCGGAGCCCGGCTGTGGCAGGGGTCCACTGGGCGGAAGCTTCGGGTCCTTCTTGCTTTCCTCCAGGTTGCCAGGCGGCAGGCATGCAGTCGCCCTCAGTGCATGCATCGTTATTTTCATCCCAGTACCTCCCTCACATGGTGACAGGCAATAGCCCGCCAGTGAAGAAAGAGGCTCAGGGCGCTGGCATCGCAGGAAAACCGGACAGAAGACTGGGCCCTCGACGTGCCGGGAGCAGGGGAGGTGCAGGTGTGGCTGGGTGTGGGGTCAGAGACATGGGTCAATCCCCGATCCCGCTGCCATTTCCCATGGGGCCCTGAGCCACAGCGGGCGACCCGAGACCCCGCACAGCCTGGTCGCGCAGGAGGCCCCCACAGGCACACTCCTCTTCCTCGCCGAGCGCCCAGGGAAGCGCCCTGTTGCGCTGGGTGCTGAGGCTGTGGAGTGAACAGGATGGCCCCAGCCCTGCCCTCATGGGGCTCGCAGGCCAGGGAGGGAGATCATAAGCAGGCAGTAAATAAGCAAGACCAGCATGGTGAATAGGGACTTACCGACAACACACATTTATTCCACAAAGATTTACTGAGCACATGCTCTGCGCCAGGCACTGATCTAGGAAATGAAGATTGCTAACGCATCTCGAACATTTGCTTTGTGCTCAGGACTGTGGCTCTATCACCCCTGCTTAAGCTCCACAACAAGCCCATTTTGAGACGAGGAGCCAGAGGCCTGAGAGGTGGAATCCCTTACCATGCTGGCAGGCAGCAGTGGGGCCTGTGCTCGTACAGGTGGCTGCCTCCTTCTGGATACCAGGGCTCTCCAGTGGCCTGAGGTGACATGGTCCCCATACTCCCGGAGAAACCCAGTCTGGTGGTGGTTGGGGGGTGAGGGTGGCAATCATATAATCCCCTTGCTTCAGGGCTGGGAAAAGAGGGACGCAGAGGGTCATGTGACCCAGGGAATGGCCAGGTAGGTGAGACCACGGAAGGTTTCCCAGAGGAAGTGATTCTTGAGCTGAGATCTGAAGGTCAAGGAGGAATTAACCAGGTTCAGAGGGGAGAGAATCTATCCATCCTACTCATACTCCTCCTTTAAGGCCTGCCTGACTCCTCCAGGAAGCCCTCTTTGCCCTCTCCCAGGCTGGATTCCCGCACTACAGCTACACGTCTCTCTCTGAGGCTGAGCCCCCTCCAGACTGGGAGCTGCCACAGGGCAGAGCCCAGGCTGGTTCCTCTGTATCTCCAGTATTGCTCAGCCTGGGACCAAGGAATCATGGAGAGGCTGGGTGACAGAAGGTACTGTGGCTAAGACCGGAGGGTGGCATAGCTGAGGCCACATTAGTCTCACAGTGCCAGCTTTGCAGAGTGAGGTGCTTAGGAGTCCTGGGGTCCAGGCTTCTGCTCAGGAGAATTTTAGGCCGGCAACCTGCCTCTTACTAACCCCTGGTGTCTCTCTGAGTCCAGGCTGAGCAGCCAGGCAGCTGACCCTCCCCAACCCCAGGAGAAGCTGGAAGGAGCATCTCTCCAGGCAAGGCTTGCAAAGGGCGGAAGCAGGGCCCATGAATTGCGGGGCCACAGGTGTGCCTCCTGGAGGAGGGCTTTTTCCCGATGTCACCTTCATCCTAGGCTTATACCCAGAGCAGCATGGTGCCTGTCAGCTGGACAGGCAGAGGCTGCCTGGCTGCCAAGGTGCAGCGGCATTTGCTCAAAGCACTACTGCACGATCCCACCCCCCACCCCACCTCTAATTCAGAGCAAAGCCCGCATGAGTCACTGTTCATCGCCGTGACAGTCACAAGCCCCCTGTGCCAGGGAGTCTGAGCCAGGAGCCTGAGCAGACAGACGACTAAGGGAGAGGGTGAGTGTAGGTCTCTGAAGCCTCCGGAGCCAGGAACGTAAAACAGTAACAGCGGAAACAAATACCAACCCCACAAAATGTCATGCAGAGGGCTGAGAGTCCAGGAGTGCCATGTGCATGGGTTGGCCAGCGGGGGGCTTTGGGTCTGGAACTTCATTCCTTCAACCTCAGCTTCCCCCTCTGTAGAAGGGGTGGGCGAATACAAGTGCCCACCTCATGGGATTGTTGCAGCGTCAAAGTCGGATGTCACATGTCCAGCACCTCCCAGTGGCTGGCACCCAGTGATACTCAGTGAGGGTGAGTCCTGCCGTTCCTGCTGTTTCTATACTCAGAATGTCCCGCTGTGTCCATCACCAGCTCACCATGACGACCTGGGATGAGCCTCAGAAATCCAGGATGGCCAGAGAGGGTGAGCTTAATATATAACTGACCTCTGTGAACCGAGGAAGAAAACTGCCCTGAAACTTTGTAGCCACAAGCCAGTCCACATACAGGTCTGCAAGCCAGGCCACACGGACAGCTTTCCTGTCTGCAAAAACCTTAGGCTGAGAATTTAGATTAAAATGGCTTTCTCCAGACTTCTCACAAACAAATGCAAATCCCTTCTGGAGGAATGCATCTTGAAGCCAATCCAAAGATAAAATGTCAAGGAAAATGAGCAGCTTACAGGGGAAAGTCACCACAGACATAAGGAACCCGGACACCGTGAGAACCAGTAGGAACTACACACAGCTGAATCAACCCCGTAGCATCTTCAGATAACAGAAAAAGGGAAGGATTGGAAATGTGAGTTGGGAGCAAGAGATTCTAAAAATGACCTGAATAGATGTGAAAAAGAACCAAGCAGAATTTCTAGAAATGAATAAAACAACAGTTGGGTAACTTGATGCAATCCCCTTGGAAAGCAACTCGGCATCATCCAGTGAACGTGGGGATGAGCAGACCCCGTGATTTCACTTCAATGCCTTTCAGAGAATCTTTTGCCCAAGTACACCAGATTGTGCCAGAACGTTTCTGGGAGCACTGTTGTTAATGGCAAAACAGACAAACCAACGAACTTAAAAACTTAAAAGCAAACAAAAAGGAGAGGACTTTTTGACAGACAAAAGTGTCCAGTTCTGAGAGGAGCTGGCTTGGGAGGAAGCGAGCACCCCCATACTTGCGGGAGGATGAGCTGAGACAGATGACTCCCTAGGAGAATGCTGTGCTCTGGAACTCACTGTGCTGAGTTCTAGGAGCTGCCTGACCACGTTGCCAGTCTGATTTCTCCCGGAGACCCCAGCTTGGGGCCGGCACAGGGGTCGTGCTCCACAGACACTGAATGAATGACTGAGGTGACTGCAGAGGTCTTACTTCCTGCCATACAGAAAGCCTTGCCACCTGAGCTCCCGAGGGCCCTGGCCTGCCTTCCCATCTCCCAGGCAGTCTGACTGACGTGTCCCAGGTCACGTGGGCGTTGGCCCTGCAGCCCGAGCTGGCCTCCCAGAAGGAGTGCAGCTTCGCTTCTTCCTCTGCTCACACGTGCTCTGCCCTGACCTATCTGAGCAACCTGCCTGGGGGCAGGGACCATCCCAGGCCTGCAGGGCCATTCTTGCCAGAGCTGCATCTGGACCACATGCCATTGGCAATGGTTCCAACTACTCTCTGAGCAGCAATCTCCTTATCTGCATGACGGACAAAAGAGCAGCTCCCTCAGAAGACTGCCAGGAGAACAGGGTGCAATTTTATGGATAAGAAAGTTCTATGTAAACATGAAGGCCAGGACCCAGGCCAGGGAGTGTGGACGGCATGGGGGACCCAGTTCTAAGGGCTTCTGCGCCAGCCCAATAAGCTAAGTACCACTGTGCTGTGTGCTTTGCGGATGAGCAACGTGAGGCTCAGAGGTGGTTGGTGCTCCTGCAGTCTCCACAGGGTCGGCCCTGGCAGCCCCGGCGGCCCCGGCAGGAGCAGACCTGATGGATCAGACTGCAGCCTGGAGCTGGTCTCCCAGCAGAGCCAGCCTGGACCCGCCAGCCTGCAGCCGACCAGCAGGCAGGGGACGCACAGATGCTTGCTTACCTGTGTAAGCCATTGGGGGCATCGATTATACCGGCTGATTTTGAAAATAGCTGAGTGATGCATTCTCTGTGCTTTGGGTTCTTTATAAAATGGAGATAAGGGCTCCTGGAGAGTGGGAGAACATGCCTGATTGGGCCATGCCTCCTTTGGACCCCAGGGGAACAGACCACTAGCAGAGCATCGTGGCACCTGGAGGCTCTGTCTCTCCACCTGGGGCTTCCTGAGGGCAGGGCTGGTCTAATCCTGGCCCCAGTGCCCGGCCCGGCACAGAGCCTGGAGGGGAGACAGCACCCAGGAACTGTCGGATGCTGTCCCTCCTGGTTGGCTGAAGGCCATGATGATGCCCCCCACCAGCCCTGCCTTTCAGAGCCCTTGGCCGGGTCAGTCCATTCCCAGCATGCCCTGGTGCCTGGTGACCACCCTTCTCCCTGAGCATGGACGCTGGGTCACTGCTATGTGTAGGCACGGGTGTTGGTGTTCCCACCTTACATGAGGATTCCAGCAGCCCTGGCAGTGAAGGGCTACCTGGGCCCTGCTTGGGTCTGGGTGTGCTGACAAGGGTGCAGCTTTAGTGAATTAGGGAGCCCTTTATGTCCGAATCCCAGGGAGCAAGGAAGGACTGGGCTCAACCTGGGCACACAGGCCTATGTCTCACTCTTGGAGGGTCACCTGTGTCACCAGGAAGCCCTGGCCAGGGTGGTGGATGGAGCTTGTGAACAGAGAGCAGGAAGGAACTGGTCCGAAGGGCTGTCCACCCGTGGGGCAGGGGAGGCACAGATGCAGAGGGCCAGCAGTTCAGGGGCCACCTGGCTCTCCCCACACCCACAGTTTACACGGGGGGAAGCTTAAGTTCAGGAAGGAAATCACACATCAGGGATGACAACCTTGGCCTGGCCGGAGACAGAGCAGACAGGATGGCAGGGGCCCACCTGGCAAGGGCCCAGTAGGCTCTCAGTGGAGTCCCTGTAGGCCACTGTGCTGCCCCATCTGGCATCCTGCCCCAGTCCCAAGGCCAGACCGCCTACTCTGAGGACAAGGATAATGACGAGTGAGTCACAGATGTTGGCCTTGCGGCACAGACAGCCTCTGCGTGACCTTTCCGGGGCTGTGGGGACAGGATGCTCACCCACAGCGGCAATGACTCCATGTCTGGGAGCTGCAGGGATGCCTCTCAGAATTCCGTTCATGAAAAGTCACCACCAAGCCCACCACTGAATCTAAGGGAGGAAATCAAACCCTTTAGAGTGAATTAAACTAAAGAATACTTGGTGTACCTGTCATGTGCTGGGCCCTCTGCTAGGTGTGTGACGTTTAAAAAATGTATTCTTACCATGTAAGAATTTATTCACTCTGTAAGAATTCGTTCACCATGTAAGAACTTGTTCGTTATGCTTCAGAAGATTGGAGACTGACGAGAATTAGGCTTGAGATGGATTAATGATTGTACATTGAGCATTGACCCCCCTATACTGAATTTTATTGTTGTTAACAACCATTTGATCAATAAATATGAGAGATGCCCTCTCAAAAAAAAAAAAAAAAAATTCATTCAAGGAAATGATCACTTAATAAAAATACATAAAATCCAAAAAAAAAAAAAAAAATTTATTAAAGCATACTTGAAATCAATAAAAAATTATACATCAATGATACTTCAATTAAAAGCACAAGAATACCTTAAAATCAGACAAAATTGCATGAAAGCAATTGCCTAGATAAAATATAAAACTTTTAAAATGTATTCCCTTATAGTTTTGACATTTTATTTTACATAAATATAATTATAGTATATTCAAAAAAAAAATGTATTCTTATGAGACATGTATTATTATCCCCGTTTGATTGCTGAGGAAACTGAGTCCCAGAGAAGTGCAGTAACTTGCCCAGGATCAGTTAGGCCTGAGTGAAAACTGAGATTTGTCCCATTTGTCCATTCATTCGATATTTACTAAGTATCTGGTCTATGGCAGGCAGTGAGGGACCTGAAAGGCCATGCTCTCAACCTCTCAGCATTTGGGTCTCTGGCTCACATGTTCTCTGCATGCATGCCGAGCACCTGCTGTGAGCCAGAGCCCAGGCCAGATCTGGAGGTGCAGAACTGAGGCAGCACCAGGCCTACCCTCAAGGACACTGCTCCCTGAAGCCACCAAGCCCGTGGCAGGAAATAAGGACCTCTGTGAGGACCCCACAGCACTAACCATCCAGGCCCCTGCAGGCTGGCTGGTGTTCAAAGCCCAGAGCGGGGGCTGGGGTCCTCTTGGTATCCTGGTTGTCAAGACCACCAGCCGTGGCTTGGAGAGGGCCCCACTTCCCCAGGTGCTCTGTCCTCACTGACCAGGTCGGAACTCTTCCATGGAGCTCCACCCAGGCTCCTCACCCCACAACTGCCCCGGGGCTTCTCTGAGCATGCAGGGGTCCCAGAGGGATCACATGGGCCATGTCGCTGCAGCCTGAGCCTTACCTAGCCCCCCCACCATTCTCTCAGGTACCCGTACCATCCAAGCAGGCCGGAGGGGCTGCCTCTGAGCAGAAGTCTCTAGGAGGAAGGCCAAGTTCAAAGCCAACCAAAGATTTCAGCAATGCTGGAGAATGACAGCAGCCAGCATGAGGCAGAAAGGATGAGTGACTCCAAGGCTCTGACCGTCCCCACCTTCCAGGCACACACTCCCCTGAAGCCAGGCATGACTGGGTGACTTGCTGTGGCTGAGGAAACGTGAGTGGTGAGGATGTACTGCCTCCAGGCAGAAGCACTGAAGAACCACTCCCACTCCCAGCTGCTGCCCCACAAGCTGCGTGTCCCAGGCCTGCACCTCTGGGAGAGCAGGGCTCTGGGGAACCCCTGGACCTGCAGTGGGCTTTGCACGTGTGAGAAACACCCTTTTCGATTAAGCCACTGCATCTGCAGGGCTGGTCGCTACTGCAGCGTGATTTAGCCTAAACTGACTGATGCAAATATATTGTCAAGTGGAAGTGCAGGTTACAAAACAGCATTGATTAACTCATCAGTCATCAATAGGGCCCTGCCCTCCCACCCAAGATCTGAATCCCAGAAGCCAGATTTGGGGACGAGGGGTGCACAGAGATCCTCAAGTCCACCCCCCTCCCACCAGGTCCTGGGTGGGGAACCTGCAGCATGAGGACAGCAGGGCTGGACCCACAGCTATGCAAGGACATATGCACAATGGTCCTGGCACCAGGTGGAGTCTCAGTAAATTGTGATGACGCTTCACCCACCTGCCCTCAGAGGCCTCCTCGAGGCATCAGCGACTACAGCCGTTTGAAGAGGGAAACAGCATCTTGGCCCAGAACAAAATCTTTATAGTAAAAGAACCACCCCAACCCTCTGTGGAGGTGCGCGAACAGAGGCACTGCAGGCCGTGTCGAGGTGCATGGCTGTAGCCGGGGACAGCTTCCCGCCGCCCTGAGCCCCAGTGCTGGCAGCACAGCCCAAGCTCACCCCGGGACAGCCCCAGGCTCAGCGCACTGCATCTGTCTGCTGGGAGAGAGGGCTGCTCCGGCCTCGCCATCCACGTGTTTACCAGCTTCCAGCCCCTCCCCTAGCCCGCCTGTCACTGGGAAGAGAAGGCAGAATGCCCACCCAGAGGTAAAGGCAGGGTTCTTGTTGCCGCAACAAGCCGCGCATGAGCCAAGACATCCGCCGGGCCTCGGCAAGGCAGGGAGTCCAGGCTCTGCCCTAGGGGGGGCGTCCATGCCGCTGAGCCCCACATCCAGCGGGTGGGTCCCTCTGAGTCCCGGCCCGAGCAGGTTGTGTCTGACGTGTCCTTCCTAGGAGGGCAGCACTGGGCTCCTCAGCAAGGGGTGCCACCCTCCGGCAGGGAAGGGGGCCCTGGGGTCTGACCCGGGCGAGGCCGCTGACCCATGACTCGGGGAGCCTCAGTAGCTCTCTTCGTGCCCGTTTCCCCTGCGTGGAGTGATGCAGGCGCGCGCAGCCTTCCTCCGTCTCCTGGTTCTGCTGCTTCCCAGGTGGAGGAGGCCCTTCATCTCCCCTGGCCGCAGCGTTCTTAATCTGTGAGTGGGTGTCTTGCCAATGGGTTTCACGAAAGGGTTTGTACCCAACCTTATTCCCACGGTGGCAGGTCAGTCAGTAGAATCCCATCCACTCAGAGCGCGTCTGCACACAGCAGACGGGTCTCTGCCTCTGGGTGCCTCTGCCCCTCCAGCCATCTCGGTCTCAGCTCCACTGCAGCCCTGCAGCCCAGGGCACGGGGCAGAGCTCTTTATATAGAGTCAGTAACGATGCATTGCCCACACATGTGTAGTAAGCGAGCCAACCAGGGCCAGGTGAGAATCCTGGCCATAGGAACCTTCACTTTATCACAGTGGTGGTGAAGGCCCCCTCGCAGGACTGTGAAGAGCACATGTGTGGCTGTCAGTCACTCCTGCCACCTCCTCCATTCATGAGTCCGCAAACACTCGCCGGCCCTCTCTGGGGCTGGGCCCCGGCCTGGGCCCGGGGGTGAGCCACGCAGTCCGGAGGCTCCCGAAGCCCAGCGGCAGACTCGGCAGCACAGAGCTGGCACATGAACAGCTCTCCCCTTCCTCCCTGTGTGGTTCTCATGCCTTCTGCAGGCTTTAAACTTGGGTTTACGGCCTCCATTTTCACACCCACAGGCTGGTGTCAGCAGGGGAGGGCGGGGAGGGGGCTCCTCAGCACCCCTGTCTTCTCTCCTACAGGATCCTGCCTGCACCTGATTCACGCCTCCCCACGGGGAGGGCCTGGGGGGCGGGCAGGGCCTGTGAGCTTGCCAGACAAGCTTTGTTAAATAAACAGAGTTCTGCAAACACAAATTCATGATGAAGTGTGGGTAACTCAGAAGTCGGTGGGGATCTCCTGCCCCTTAGGACCTGGGTGGAAGTGGCCTGAGTCCCACCACCCTTCCTATGAGATTCCAGTGTGAGATTCCAGCGCCCTCCCCATTCCAGACACCTGGGCTGTCAGTAAATCCCCTTTTCCCTCCAGCTGGCTCGAGTTAGGTTTCTGGTACTTGCAACCTAAAGAGCACTGGGCTGGCCCATTCAGTGACTCTCAGAACTGCCTGTTGCCTTCTCTCTAGCCCTCTATGTGGACACACGTAACCCTGGGAGTTCTTGGCAGCTATCATTGCTCCTATGAGGAAAACCCCCTGAGGCTAAAGCCCGTAACTGGAGGGGAACAAGGAGAATGCCCGGGAAAGGCCTGGAGCACCAGTGACACTGGGACCGTCCCAACTGACTGCCCCAGAAGCCTGCTCTCCCGCTGGCGCTCTCGTCCCGTGACCTGACTCCCCTCTTTCGCTCTGTCCCTGTACCATGAGGAACTCCATCCAGAACGCATGGAAGATTTCCCTGAGATCTTAAGCCTGGAGATGGATGCACATCTCGGGAAAGACATTTCGGCTGTCCCCCTCTGGCAGCATTTGTGCAGGTGTGGGCAGCTTCGAATGGCCCTGGTTGTAGGAAGCACCTGTGTGAATGCTGGTGCGGGCAGGGGTAACAGATCACTGTTCATTACCTCCTAGCACCTGTCTCCCTTCCCAGCCCCAGGGCCAACCCGAGCCCCACCTGCGAGTGCATTCCATACCCCCGGCCTCGAGGCTGGTTCAGGTCTGGGGTGTGACTGAGGTTGGTTCCAATCAGAGTAACACCAGGACCAGTTCCCAGAGTGCTGGGGTAGAGAGACTGTCTCTCTCAAAGGACGTGATGAGGAAACAGGTTGGTCCTCTTAGGACTGTAAAGGAAGCCAGCTTTCAAATGAACCTGATACCACAGAGAGCGGAGAGGCAAGAAGCGGGAAAGCAGGTATTCCGTGCATCCCTGAGCAGCTGGGACAGACTCGTCCTGAACAGTTCAGGCTGATAACGGAGTAAGTTGTCTTTATTTCAGAATCCCACTCAGGTCACTTTTTCTTTCTGTTCTTTGCAACTGAAGGCATCCTGATACATGTGGGTACTATTATTATCCATATTCAGAAGATAACAAGTTGAGACACAGACATATTAAGTGATAATTCCCAGGGCATAGAGCTGAAAAGTGGAGGTGACCAGCTCTGACCCCAGACAATATGAGGCTAGCCTGAACTCATCATGCCGATGGCTACCTGCCATCTCTTCTGCCCTTAGGAGGTGGATGCTCCCTGCTTCTGGCTTCCTTCTAACACCCCAGGAAGTTTTGCCATCCCCCCTCCTGGACCTGCTGGCCTTGTGTTTCAGCCATTGTTGCCCCTGCCAAGTAGGCGAGCCAGCCGCCTCTGTGTACATGCACACCCTTGCACATTCCTGGAGGAAGATGTCTCCAAGAGAGTACTAGTCACAGATATTATTTGGAGGCTACTATGGTTGTTTAGTTTCATGGCCACAGACCTGTGCCACTTGCAACCCATTTTCTTGACTTACCTTTATGTGAATAGGGTCATAGGATTTTCCCCTTTCACAGGGTGAGCAAACTGAGGCTCAGGTAAGAGGTGACTTCCTCTTGGTCACAGACTTAGAAGTCAGTGCTTCTGGCTTAGTCACTTGATTGCTCGCCTTGGGTCTCAAGACCAGCCTGACGTATACTCGGGGCAGTGAGGGAGTTGGAGGAGAGAACTGTGCTTAAACCTTGATTAGGAAACAGCTCTCCTCAGAGAGCCTTGGGCTGGGTGCTTGAACTCAGACATGGTTTTTGATATCAAAGAACTCATATTCTGGCAGATGTGTGGACATGGACATGATTCACTGCATGCAGTATGCTGAGATCCTCAACTCACACGGGGCCATAGAATGAAGGGGAAACTACCCTTGATTCTGCCCCCAGAAGCTGGGCCTCCCAGAGGAAGAGCTTGCTGGGATCCCCAGGGGATGAGTAGGAGCTCACCCAACAGGGCTAGGGGCAGGGCTCCAGGGAGGGGGAACAGCAAAGGCACAGAAGCCTGGAAGAACGTGACTTGCTCGGCCAGTGGCACCTCCTCCCAAATGCCTGCAGTGTCGGCTAAGACAGAGATGGGGAGACAGGCCAGGGCCAGGCCGAAAGGGTCCGATGCTGAAGAGGCTGGGCTTCCTTGGGAGGGCGGCACAGAAGGCACTGATGGGCTTCAGGCAAAGGAGGGGCATGAAGAATTTGGAAGGCCCTGTGTCAGCAGGCAGAGCAAGGCTGGAGGGCAGAGCGGGCACCCCAGGGAGAAGCCAGCCCTGGTCCAGGCAGGAGACTCCAGCAGCGCAGGCCGAGGCCACAGGAGGGGATGGAAAGGGAAGAGCTTGTGTGGGGTGGTATCAGGAGAAGCCCGGACATGTGGGTGGGGAATAGAGGCGCAAGGAAAGCTCAGAGGGTAGAGGATGAATCCTGCTTGGTGGCTGTTGAGGATGACACTCTTGTCATTCATCCAGGAAGAGATGCCAGGAGTGGCTGAAAAACAGAGGACATCACTGGCTTCTGCAAAACCTGGTTTCCAGACTCTTCTGTCTCCCCTCACTCTCTGGAGGGCTCCGCTTCCTCAGCCTGCCCCTCTCTACGGCCAACATCCCAGCCTTTCTCTGGGCCCTCTTCCCACCTGGCAGTCTGCAGAGCAAGGCTGGATGGGGGCAGGGAGGCCCACAGGGAGCTTCGTTTTCCGTCTAAGCGCCGCTAATGCCCAGACTGCCATCTCTGGCCAGATGTGTCTCCCCTGAACCCTAGAGAGGGGGAACATCCCGCTGTACCAGTTAGTCCTGCATGTGATGCGGCAGAGCCCAGATGAACAAGTGAGGGTCTTGTTTTGTCTCCTGGAAAAGTCCAGAGATTGGGTTCAGCTGGCCCAGTACAGCAATGTCATCAATATCCTGGCTACTTCTGACCTTTTGCTCTGTCCTCCCCGGCTTGTGACTATGATCCCCATGGTCACAAAATGGCTGCTGATATCAAGACATTACCTCTTCACTCCAGGCAGGAAGAAGGACACAAAGATTTTTTTTTAAATGGAAATGGCAGCTAACACTGGTACTTCTGCAAAGCTTTTCCATAGGCCTCCCCAGTGACTTCCACTCACACCTTTGTGACCAGAATGGTGCCATCAACCTACCCCTGCCTGCACGGGAGGCCGAGAGAGCAAGTGGTTTGAATGGGCGTATTGCGGCTCTGGCCAGGAAGAGGAAAAATGGCCGCCAGCTAGGCAAGGGGCCACATCTGCTACCACCTCTGAGAGTTTACTCTTTCTCTGATTACTTCAAAGACAGGGAGCTTGTTCCCCCCCAGAGTGGGCAGCAGCCAGGACACCTGAGAATAGGCAGCAGAACCCCCAGGCTTGGGGTCTGGAGTCCACCTAGCCTGGCTTCTGGAGAGGACTCGGTGTCTGGCAATCTCACGGACACGCCAGGACGCTCAGACTCTTATCGACAGTGCTTGATGCCAGTTATCAAACTGGACACATTTATTTTGTGCCACATGTCTGGGTAATGATGCTCCCTCAAACATAACCAGAGGACTGTCGCCAAGACAAATCACGGCCCAGGCCATGCAACAGCTTTTCTGTTATCTCTGCATAACCAGCCTCCGTGGGGTGATAAACAGCCTGGCTTGAAACGTTGCTTCTGCGAATTGAACTCTGTGGGGCCGAAAGACTACCATTATGTTAATTATATTCCAAAATTTTCCATTTATCTCCCTCCTGCTGCTCCAGTTCCCTGGCGGATGTGTTTGTGTACAATTCTGGATCCGCCGTGTGGCCTCTCGGAGCCGCTCTCTCCCTGCTCCCTCCATGGGGGCTCACATGAAGGACAGGCTCACTGAAGAGCAAACGCTTTGCTTTAGATGCAGGTGGGTTTGCTGCGAGGCCCTATCTGGGGAGGTGGGGCCCAAAGCGGAGGTGTGCACTCTGGCCCCTGAGCCACTTACCGCGTTATGCTAATCCTGGCATCAACATATTACCTGCATAACGGCTGGTCTATTTTTAAAACCACCAAAGGGATCCATCCCAGCCTAAAGTGCTCCTCCGGCCACAGCATGCTCTTTGATTTTGGGCTTCCTAGAGGAGGAACCTCTGTCTTCCTATGAAGGGGAGACAGGGCTGGAAAAGGACCTCGTGAGGGCCATCCCACCCCAGGCCCATGTAGCTGATCCCGCGTGCCGCCGTGTGCCCTCGGAGCTGGCCTGGGGCAGGGAGGCAAGTCCAGAAGTCAGGAGTGAGCAGACACCTTCAGCTCAGCACAGAGATGCAGCCGTGCTCCTCCTGGCTCCAGGCCTGGAGGCAGAGGCTGCTTGGCGATGCTCGGAGAATCAGGCTGGGACGAACGTCAGTTCTGCTCGATCCTCTGCCCCTGCCAGCCTGCAGCGCAGAGGCAGTCCGCTCATCCTCTGAGC
Organism: Manis javanica; assembly: GCF_040802235.1. Taxonomy (NCBI): domain Eukaryota; kingdom Metazoa; phylum Chordata; class Mammalia; order Pholidota; family Manidae; genus Manis; species Manis javanica. The sequence goes on from NC_133165.1 coordinate 114,688,832, forward strand.
ACTAACAGTGAGGCAGTGAGGGCAGCAGTAACTCACATAAACCTCATGCCCTTGACTCAGGAGCTCCACTTCTGGGGGTTGATCCGGAGCACAGAGGGAAGGGCAATGAGCAGGGCCAGTCATCCCCGCCCTATTCACAACAGGGAAAATGTGCCCATTGACACTAAAAGTGGTGGTGCTCAGCAGTAAAGCAACATTCATCTGCAGGGTAGAGTGTTCAACACATGGTGCTAAGGTTTCAAAGGCAGTTATAAAGAGTGGTTATAAGCATAGTCTCGTTTTGTTAAAAAATTACTGTATCTATTCAAACACACACACACACACACACACACACACACACACACACGCACGCACGCACACAGAGTGCAATGGAAATGTCTGGCAGGAGAAACACCAGTGTATTAAGAGCAGCTGCCCGGGTCCTCGCAGGGGCAGGAGGGAGCTGGCCCCAGCCAGCTCTGGCCGGTGCCTCCTCATTTTGCACTGCTTGTCCACACTGTGTGCTCCACGCTGGCCCCCCACCTCTTCTTCAAATGCACCCAGCAAAGTCCTGACCCAGGGGTTTTGCACTTGGTATTCCTCCGCCTGGGCACCCACCTCCTTATATCCACCAGGCTTACTGCTCCCTCTCACGAGGTCTCTGCTGAAGGGCGAACCACCTGCCAGGGAACGGCCAGCTCCAACCTTGCACTGCCCCGTCCCTGGTCCGTTGGGTTTTCATGGCACTTATCACACCTTCATGACACTTACATCTGTTCGTTGCTTAATGATGGTCTCCCACCCACAGGAATAAGAGCCCCCTAAGAACAGGGGCTTTGGTTAGTGCACCTCTGTATCCCCAGCACCAAGAGCCTACCCATGATCAGTGCCCACAAACTGCTTTTTCCAAGGGTGCCAAAACAGCTCGGGGTAGGAGGCATGATCTCAATAAACGGTGCAGGGACATGGACATCCACATGCAGAGGAATGAAGTCAGATGTCTGCCTCACACCCTGTATATAAAAAGTAACTGAGGGCTCTCCTCTCTCTGAGGTCACCTGCACTTTCTAAGTGTGTAACCTTTTAATCTTAAACTTTCTCCAACCTTTCAGGGCACCTCTCCTTGCTGAGGTTGCCTGCTGCACTTCTTCTCTCTTTAAATAACTTTAAATAAACTTTTACTCTGCTTCAAAAAAAAAAAAGTAACTGTAGATAAAATGAGAGTTCCTGGGGGCAGGATTCTCACCTGGCTCTGGTTGACTAGCTCACTGCACACCCGTGGGCAATACATGGCTGTTGACTCTATAAGAGCTCTGCCCAGTGCTCTGGGCACGACAGGGTGGCAGGGCTGCAAGGCTGCAGGAGAGCAGAGGCTGGAGTGGTGGCAGTGCCAAGGACAGAGGCCCAGAGGACAGCTGTGCAGGATGACTGTGCAGAGAGGCCCAGAGGACGGCTGTGCGGACAGAGGGGCCCAGAGGCAGAGACCAGCTTGCTGCCTACAGACTCGCTCTGAGTGAACGGGATTTTAGTGACTGACCTGCCACCTGGGAATAAAGTTGGGTATAACCCTTTCACCCCAAGAACATTTTGCTATCAATTTCTTTGGTCACATTGAATCTATAGCGTACTTGCCTGGGGCTAAAACCCATTGGCAAGACTGTAACTCAAAGTGAATCAGTGACCTCAATGTAAGAATTAATTATTCTGATCTATGAACATGGGATGAACTTCCATTTACTTAGATATTCTTTTATTTCTTTCAACAATGTTTTGTAGTTTTCAGAGTGTAAGATTTGTGCTTCTTTCATTGAGTATGTTCCCAAAATATTTTATTCTTTTTGGTGCTATTGTAAATGAATTTTTTTCTTAAATTTATTTTCAGATTGTTCATTGCTAGTGAATAGAAATATAATTGATTTTTTGTATATTGATCTTGTACTGAAACCTTGATGGCCTCAATAAACCTTGATTTATTAGTTCTAATAACCACCTGAACTAATAGCTTAATTTAGTGGATAGTAGATTCCTCAAGGTTTTTTACATACAAGATCATGTCATCTACAAATAGAGATGATTTAACTTCTTCCTTTTCAATCTGGATGCCTTTTTTTTTTTTGCCTTATTGCCCTGGCTGGAACCCCCATATAATGTTGACGATCACTCATGAGGGTGGGCATTTTTATCATGTTCCAGCCTTAGAGGGAAATCACCCTGTCTTTCACCATTACATGTGAAGTTAGCTGCGGGTTTTTCACAGATGCCCTTTATCAGGTTTGTTCCCTTCTATTCCTAGTTTATTGCGTGCTTTTTATCACGAAAAGGTGTTGGATTTTCTCAAGTGATTTTTCTGCATCTATTAAGGTGATCGTGTGGTTTTTGTCCATTCTTCTATTGAGGTAGTGTATTATATTAATTTCTGAATGTTAAACCAATCTTGCATTATTAGGATCAATACACTTGATCATGGTGGATAACCCTTTTTATATGTTACTAGATTTGGTTTTCTAATATTTTGTTGAGGATTTTTGCATGCATGTGCATTAGAGATATTGAGCTGTGATTTCCTTGTGATATCTTTGTCTTGCTTTGATATCGGGGTAATACTGGCCCCAGAATGAATTGTAAAGTATTCCCTCCTCTTTGATTTTTTGGGAGAATTTATAAAGAACTACCATTAATTCTTCTTTAACTGTTTGGTAGAACTTACAGTGAAGCCCTTTGGACCTTGTGGGAAGCTTTTTTATTATTAACTTAATATCTTTAGGTATTTATTCAGATTTTTTGTTTCTTCTTGAATCAGTTTTGATAGTTTGTGTCTTTCTATGAATTTGTCCATGTCATCTATTGTCTTATTAGCATACAATTGTTCATAGCATTGCAATGGCATCTTTTCTAATTTTCATTTTCATCTTTTCTAAAATCATTTCTAACTTTCTATATACTGTTTGTTCCAGTATATAGAATTTCAACTGATTTTTGTGTACTGACTTGCTAAATGCTCGTATTAATTCTAACACTTTACTTGGAACTTGTCTGAAAGTGCTGCCACATAATCACATTCGCAGTGAATAATGACAAATCTTTTTTATTTCCAGTTCCTATGGCTCCATTCTTTTTATCACCTTCTTACACGGGCTAGGACCCCCAGCCCGAAGTTGAATAGAAGTGGGGATAGCAATCATTTTGTCTTGATGCCAATCTTAAAAGGCAAGCTTTCAATACTTGACCAATAAACAGGTGTCCTCTTTGGCATTTTTTTTGTAGATACTTTACCAGATTAAGGAATTTCTTTATATTCCTACTAGAATGGATATTGAACTTCATCAAATGGTTTTCTGCATCTATTAAAATAATCACATGGTTCTTCTCCTTTAATCTGTCAGTATGGCAAGTAACACTCGAGTTTGTAATGTCACATCTCCCTTGCAGCTGGCTGTTTTTTAGTGTAATATTTAGATTTTTTTGCATCTATATTCATGAGTGAGATTTGCCTATAATTTTTCTTTCTCCTATTGTCCTTTCTCTTTTTCATATCAAGTTAAACTGGTCTCACAAAGTGAGTTAGGCAATCTTCCCTTTTTTCTTTCTATGGAAAGGTTTGTGTAAGCATAGCATTATTTTTCCTTAAATGTAAGGTGGAGTTCTCTGCTGAAGCCATCTGGGCCTCGAGTTTTCTTGTGGGAAGGTTTTTAGTTACAGATTCAATATTTATAAGATTGTTCAGATCTTCCCTTTTTGTGCCAATTTTGGAGCATTGTACTTTTTCTAGAAATGTATCCATTTTGTGTGAAATTTCATGTTAAATTGCCACAATGTTTCCATAATAGCCTCTATTTAGTTTCCTATAGCTGTTTTGACAGCTCATTACAAAGGTAGTTTGTTTATTTGTTTGTTCGTTTAACATTCTTTTACAGTCTGGAGACCAGAGACCAAAATGGGATCCACTGGGCTGAAATCAAGGTGCCGGCACGGCCATGCTCCCCTGGAGGTCCTAGGGATGAACCCGTCCGTCTGCCTCTCCCAGCTCCCAGCAGCCATCTGCCTTCTTTCATTTCAGCCACGTCCCCCATCTTCGAAGTGCATCATCCCGGCCCTGCCTCCGTGGTTTGTCTTGCCTTCTAGTGTCAGTCTCCCTCTGCTCCCTCTCATAAGGGCTGCCTGCATCACATCTGCCAAGTCCCTTTTGCCAAGTAATAGGCCCCAGAGAGCAGGCCCTGGAGGTCTGTGCAAGCCGTCATCGGCCTACCATGTCCTCCTGCGATCTTTTCAATGTCCACAGTGCCTGCCTTGTCATTCCCAATTTGGAATCTGTGCCTTTTCCTTTTTCCCCTGGCCATTTGCTCCAGAGCTCTTTCCATCCATCTTGTCATGCGCACGAGGGGGAACAGCCAGCCCAGGCTTGCTGCAGCAGCACGTACAGAGGGAAATTCAGAGGAGCTGTCATCCATGGACTGGCCACTTGTCACTCATTCTGGGCAAGTGCACAAAGACCTAACCTTAATGGATATCAGATTCCAGGATAGGGAACCCCAACCACTGGGCCTTGGCACTTGGACATGGCAAAATTAAGAAAGCAGCAGCCCTTCCCTGGCAGTTACGGGCAGGATCAACAGCAGTGTGATGGGCAGACCCTGGGCTCTAGCTCCACTCTGCCCGCTCAGCAGTCAGGCCGGAGGGGCACTAGCACCTCCCAGGTGTGCTGGCCTGAGCCTTCCCATCGGCCAGGAGCACCTGTCTTGAGCCCTCGGCTCTGTGTGACCATCATGAGCTGTACACAAGGCCTGCATATCTTTGCTGCAGGCCAGTCTCCAGCGAAAAGAGCTCAGACAAGTTAACCCTTGTCCCTCAAAGTTTTCAAAGTATTAGTGTCTGTTTTTGTTAATTTTCTTGTACTTATTTTCTATTTCATTCATTTCTGAGCTCATTTTCCATTATTTCCTCCTATTTCCTTTGGTTTTATTGTCTGTGTGTGTGTGTGTTTTTTTATAACTCTTTGAGATGGAGTTAAAAGTAAAGCTCATTACTTTTCAGCCTTGGTTATTTTCTAAAGCAAATACTCGTGACTATAACCTCCTCTCTAAGCCCTGCGTCCCTGCTTCCCATATGTTTTGGTTTGCCTTGTTTTTCTCTTCTTTCAGTTCAGGTATTTTCAAGTTTGCATGATTCTTTCCTTGACCTGTGGATTACTTAGATAAGCATTTCTTAATTCATACCCATCCTTTTGTTACAGATTTGCAACTTAATCTTGTGTCAGATTTTTGCATATGACTTCACTCTCTTGAAATTTCTTAAGATTTGTTTTATGACCAAAAACATGGTCAGATTTTTCAAAATGTTTTACCTGTGGTTGAAAGTGACATGTAGCCAGCGTTGGCGTGCAGGTTCTATGGCATCAGTTGTGCCAAGTCTATTGTGTACTTCAAATCGTCTGTATCCATGTGCATTTTTTGTCTGCTTATATCAATGACGGAGTTTCACACTACGAGTGTGAATTTTTCTGCTGGTCCTTGTGGGTCTGTCCATTTTCTTTAGATATATTGAAGCTGTGTCGCTCGGTAATACAAATGTAGAATTGTTATACTTTTCTGGCAAATATAACCTTTATCCTTATAAAGGGTTCTTCCCTCCCAATGATTTCTTTTCTTACTGTTTTGCCTATTATTAACAGTTCTACTGACTCTTGGTGAGTGTTCACATGATATATGATATATGCTTTTCCATCCTTTTACTTTCCACTTTTCTGCATCCTTAAGTTTTAGATAGATCTCTTCTAAACAGCATATAGAGTTTTGAAAAATCACTCTGACAATCTTTGCCTTTAAACTGGAGAATTTGGCCTATTTAATTTTAGTCTGATTTCTGATATATCTAGTTTAAATCTGTTATCTTATTATGCATTTTTGCCTAACCTCCTTTATGCTCCTTTCTCTCTCAGTTCTTATCTTTTGGGATTGACTGAGTTAGGCGCTACGATTATCTGCTAGTTCACAAGTGTAAATGCAGAGCCCAGGTACTGTCAGTCCCTCGGGTCTGCTGTCTGTGAAGTGCAGACGTGAGGAGGCCCGTCCTGCTGCCATATACAGAGCCAAGGAGAAACGGAACGTGAAATGCTCTGCGGACCAGAAGGGGCAATCAGGTGCCATCACCGTCGTCATCACTGTCCTCACCACCGTGTTAGAAGGGACATTCCTCACACATCTGGAAGACACGTGGATGTGGCAGAATTGAGATCCAATATGATCTCAGATGGGTCCAGAAAGAGAGAGAGACTAGACACAGCAAATGGAACAATGATGCATCAGACGAGCATTTCCCAGAGTGACTTTTGACACTATGTAGGCCTAAAAGAAGATAAGAGAGAGAATTCAAGCTAAATGTTCTGAGACTCCAAATGAACACTAGCACTTTTAAGGTTCTGAGAAGAATTCTGGGGAAGAATGGAGGGAACTTAATTTCATCCTCTAGTTCCTGGACTTAATTGCTTCGGGCCTTATTTCCTTCCAATACCTCCCTACAGCCCAAGGAACTTTGATTTTTTTTAATGTAGAAACTGGAAAGTGGATTCTTTCTCACTTGTTAGGAAGTGTTGGTTTTGCAGGAAGGAAATGATAAAAAATATAAGCAGAAATTAATGAATAAGAAACAGAAACACAATAGGATGTGTTGAATCAGTAGCTGATTCTTTAAAAATAGTCAATGTGACCAGTCTAGTCAATAAAAAAAAAAAAATAGGCTAAATTAAAAAGAAGAGAAGGGACATAAGAGGAACAGAGGGGGTTTTCAAAGCCTAGGAGAGACACCATGCACAATTTTATGCTGGTAAGATTGAGAATCTCCATGAAATGGACAATTTTCTATGAAAGTACCCAAAATGGCTAAAGTAGAAGTAGCTGATCTGCAGTGAAAACATCATTTATCATCTGTACCTAATACCAGAAATTTCAGCCAATTAAATTTAACAAGAAAATATATCAGCAGATGAGTGTGCTCAGTGAGGAGATAAACAATCTTACCTGCCCGGAAATGTTGATCTAACTGGAAGCCCAGGAATGTCACCTGGAAACTACTAGGATCACAGATAATTGAGAATTGTAGCCAGGAGAAAAAGAGGACAAAACCCAGCAACGATCAGATAGGGGACAGGAGGCAAATGTGCTACAATTAAACAAGCAACCTCAACAAAAAAGGCACAAGACCTGGGTGAAGGAAAAGCCCAAACTTCATGGCGAGCTGGGAACAGAGCTGGGACTCAGGCGCAGAGCGTGTGTGAACTTACAGATCATGTGTGTGCACAGCACAGGTCTGATGGGGCCCTGGACGCTAACAGTGCGTGAGGCCTCGCTCACGTTTTACCCTGTAGATTTCTGCACCACTTAAACTTCTTGCAAGTATACATTCTCTCATACTTAAGTAATTATATTTAAGCTAAAATTAGAGGAACATATATTAAGATGTTAGAATTATTTCTCTAGGTAGGCAGAAGATTCAAGGTTACTTTTATTGTTTCCTTTTACTCCATTTAAAAAATTTTCTACAATGAACATGTGTTACTGTTATAAAATAGAACAAATCAACAAACATTAGAGAAAGTTAAGGTGGTGAGAAATAATAAGTGGATATAAACAGCCAATATACTTTAGAAAAGAAACAGTCATGATGGATAATTGCTCTGTCAGCTATTTAAAATAAAATAAAAAACATAAATCATGGATATAATAAGTTATTTCCCTTTCTCTTCTTAATTGTTTTTAAAAAGTCGGTTCAAGTTTAGGACGTGGAAAGTTGCAAGGCACCACCACTCCCAGCCTCAAAGTGTGAAAAACTGCATAATCTTTTCTTGAGCCCTTGAGGGAGCTGAGGTCACCAGGAGTGAAGGGAACTGAATTCCAAAGTGTGGCGGCCCTTGAGGACAGAGAGGCCATGGGAGCGGTTGCGTTTTTAGCAGAGCAGGAAGTAAAGGGGCCGCTATAGACAGGTCAGGAGAAAACAGCTAAGGTCATAGTAAATCCCTGCAGGCCGATGATGGGGTGGGGTGGCCAGTTAGAATGACTGGGAGCCCCACTGCCACCGCCCCTCCCTGGGGACTGCACTTGGAGACCGCCAGGAACAGTGTGGACAGAGCAGGAGACCCGGAAAGCTGCTCTTCCCTTGGTGTCCAAATGTGCAAAGCCACTGCCTTTCCCAGACCGTCTCTTACAAAAGAGCAGAAGCCTCAAGCCTTGGGGCTGGGCGGGGAAGCCTTCCAAGCTCCAGGCCCACAGAAGACATGCTGCTTCTGGAGAGGAGAACAAGAGAATCTCTCATCTCACAAAACTCGAAGAAGAGCAGATTAAACCATAGAAAGCAGAAGGAAGGAAGAAACCAAGCTAAGAGCAGAAATCAGTGATACGGAAAACAGAAACCTAGAGTAAATCAGTGAAATAAAAATGGTACTTTGCTTAATTAATACCATTGATAACCTAATTAGAATGATAAAAGAAACAGAGATGACACAAACTCTCAATACTACGCAAAAGCAGAGGAGAAAATACTGAGATCCTACAGATTCAAAAAGATGATAAAGGAATACGAGGAAGAACTTTATGTGCACAAAGTTGCTGATTCTGACAAAATGTACAAATCTCTTGAAAGACACACATTATCGAAGCTCACTAAGAACAGATAGAGGACCGCTACTCCTGCTGACCCACTAACGGACCTGAGCTGGCCGTCAAACACCTACTACCATGAAGACAACTCCGGGCCCAGGTGGTTTCACTTACATTTTCTACCAACAATGAAGGACAAAAGAGTCCAATAGCATACAAACTGTTCAGAAAATAGAGCGGCAACCCCCAACCCGTTTTATGAGAGGAGCATAACCCTAACAACAAAGACATGGCAGCAAAGAAAATTATAGACCAACATCCGTACTGATAAGAAACACAAAAGGTATTTTAAAATATTAGCAAATCAAAGGAAACACTTGCAAGGAGGATAGTGCTCAGTTACCACGTTGTGTTTAACCCTAGAGTACAGGGTTGGTTTGCCTTTTGAAAATGAAAGAGTTTAAGTTACCATGTTAACAGAATAAAAGAGAAAATACATGATTGTTTAAATTGCAGAAGGATCGTTTGACAAAATGCAACACCTATTAATAAAATTGAAAAGAAAGATTCTCACAAGGGCCAGATGGAAGTTTCGTGAATCTGATAAAGGGCATGTAAGAGACACCTACTACGTAGTCACACCTAGTGGCAAATATCCACCGCGTCCTCAAGGCAGCAAAAGGGCAAGGCTAGCCCTCTCCTGACTGCTGCGTGACACCATCATTTCAGAAGCGCTAGACGGTGCAAAGCAGCAAGAGAGAGAAATAAAAGGCACACAGAATGAAGAAACTGACAAACAACTCTCAGTATTCATAGACAGTGCGATTTTGGAGGTCAAAACTCCTAAGGAGTCTGGGAAATAACTAGAACTAATACATGAACTGAGCCACGTCACAGAATAAAAGCGAATGCAAAAATTAATTTTGGTTGTATACATTAGGAACAAGCAATTGAAAATGAAAAATTTTAAATTTCCATGTACAATCGCATCAAGAATCATAAAATCCTTAGGGGATACATTCACAGAAGATGAGTAAGGCTGCAATAGGGCAGAGCCAGGAGACAGGCATCATGATTGATTTTCCAAAAGAGCTGAGATATAAACAGTATGGTAAGAACAAGGAGTGCATCTTAAGGCTAAGATTCCATTTTAAAACCAGGAAGTTAGGAGGTAAGATTTCTAACGTATTCTTTGGTAAACAGACAATACTCAACCCACCTTGGGAGCAGAGCAGGTGGTCTTGACTGATATGTTCCCAGAGGGAAGCCTCTATCCTGGAGAGGAACTAATCAATTTCTTGTGTTAATTTAATTTTGCAGAATTACCTGGAGAACTGATAATGGAGGAGAGGAGACATAACATCTCCCACCAGAAATAAGCATCTTGAGACCATGTTACAAGTTCATAACCCCTAGCCCTTTGTCACATCCTAAAAATCCTTAAAAGACAGAATCCCCAGCCTTTTAGTAGGCTTTCTCTCTGAGGTTGCCCACACTCCCCTTTAAGTGTGTACTTTTAAATAAAGCTTTCTCTCTGCTCAACTTAACTGAGTTTTGTCTCTGCGCTCTTCCAGTGGAAAGCATCTTTGTTTCTTTGCTATTTCATTCTCTTCTGAAGTTTTCACTCTGTCTCTGCTTTACTCCTGATAAGTAGGGAGGGGCTGCTGAGAGCTCTGCTTTGGGCCTGCCAGTTCCCGTCGCGTGGGTGACCCGGACAGGACTGCGGCTGCGCGACCTGCTCTTCAGCAGCCTGCCTGAAAATCTCCTTTCTTTGGGAAGTTCTCAGAACATAATCTCACTCCATCCCATGCTCCATGGCCCCCCCAAATCCTGGGGTGGCAGGGGCTTAGTCCCCATGCTGTGAAGATCCAAGTGGACACCGGGCCCCCGGTGCCCCTTGCTTTAGGAGTTGGCGAGGGGTATATGCCCTACATCCAGTAAGAGTTCAGCGAACTTTCCCTTCTTCCGTCTGCACTTCCCTGTTCTCAGCCGCTGTTCCCTGCTACCGTGGCTTTGATGAATTCCTTCCTTACCTCCACTCTTCCGAAAACTGCTCAAGGATTCTTTCTCATTCATCCAAGAACCCTGCCCGAGCCAGGCTGAGGTTTCACCTGGTGCGCAGGGAGGGACCTCCCCGGACGCAGCTGCTGGGCAATGAGGCCATGAACTGAAAGCTCAGAACTGCCAAGGAAAATGGAAGGAGTCCTGAATAAAGCGGGAGTCGAACCACATCTGTGTACTGGAGACGCAACACCGCTGAATACAAGGTCTCAGCCTCTGGTCTGGTTCCTGCCCTGCCCTTCCCGGTCGTCATCCCAGCAAGCTTTTTTACTAGAAATGAATGAAGTGATTCTAAGATTTATGTGGAATCACAAAAGACCTAAAATATATCCGTGATAATAGAAATGTTCTAGTGAGCACTTTCAATGTGGTCACTGTACCTGAGGAACTCAGCCTTTGGTTTAACTTAATTTAAATACATTTAAACAACCCTTTGTGCCCAGTGACCCGCTGTCCTGGACGGCGCAGACCTCGAGGATCCAAAGCAGTCTCGAAAAGGAAGAACGTAATTGCGGAGTTTACACTCCCTGAGTCCAAAGCTTAGTGCAAAGCCTCAGTAATCAAGACAGCATGCTCGGGCGAGGGAATAAGCAAATTCATTTACAGGACAGAATAAAAGGACCAGAAGCAGACCGACTCTATCAGGCCACTTGATTCAGATGAAGTGACTAAAGTAACCCAATGGAGAAACTGAAAGTCCTTCAACAAGTGGTTCAACACAACTGGATGCCCACATGGGAAAAAAACAAATTTCAACTCCACCTCATATCAGCCACAAAATATGTAATTTAAATGAATCAGAGACCTAAAGTCAGAACCATAATATTTTAGAAGAAATTACAGAGGGTCTTTGCGTGTTGGGGGTTGACAGAAGTTTTCAGGACAGGGAGGGGCACTAGGGAAACTTCTGGGTGAGGATGTTCTCAATCTTGACAAGGGCTTGGGTGACAATGGTGTGCGCATTTTTCAGAACTCACCCAATGGTATGCTGAAAACTGATGGCTTCGCTCAATGCGGATTAGCCACCCACCCCCCAATAAAAAAAGAGCTGTAAACAAATGTTGAAGTCTAGTGCACGATACACACGACCAAGTGTTTAAGAATGACATAAACTTATATCTTTAGCTTTGCTCTGCATCGAAGTAAGACATATCCAGGATGGATGGAAGAATGGACAGATACACGATAAAGCAAATTTAGCAAAATGCTAATTGTAGAATCTAGTTGGTAGATAGATGGATGTTCACTGCAGTTTTTCAACTTAGATATACTTGAAATTTTTCATAAAATGTCAGGAAAAAAGAAGATACATTAATGGTCAGCAAAAAAATGCTTCATTAGAAATCAGATAAATGCAGAAAAAGCCATTGTGAGATGTTGTTACACGCCCCCCCAGAAGGCTGAAATTAAGATGACTGACAATACCAAGTAAAGACAGAAAGGGGGGTCATCATGACTCTCATACGCAGCTAAAATGGTGTGACCACTTTGGAAAAGGCTGTGGCCGTTTCTTATGAAGTTATACACCTTGCCTATGACCTGGCAATTCAGTTCCTAGGTATTTACCCAAGACAAATGCAAACATATGTGCACAAAAAGGCTTCTGTGTGGGTGCCCACAGCAACTTTATTCTTAGTTGTTCAACCTGGAAATAGCCTAGATGTCCATCAGCAAGCAAATGGCTGCACAGCTCTATTCTACCCATAGATCAGCAATAATTAGTGACTGCAGATACCGCACCGACAAGGAGAAATCTCAAATACATCACAGTGAGACAAAGAAACCAAGCTATAAAAATGCACACCCTGCGATTCTATCCACATGAAGTTGCGGAGCAGTCAGAGCTGATCTATGGGTACAGAAGTTAAAGCACAGTTTCAGGGCTGGGAGAGACTGACAGGCAGGGGGCGCGAGGGAGCTTTTTGGAGGGATGGAGGTACCCTACATCCTGGTTTTGGTGGTGGTTCCGTAGGTGTGATTCCTTACCAAACACATCGACGTATGCACTTAAATTCTGTTCACTGTACAGAAATCATATCTTGATTTTTTTTTAATGATTACATATATCTCACCAGCCAGGGAAGAATAGCCACAGAAGCTATACACCTCCATACAATGCAATATTATAAAATCATTAGCTTATTTTCAAATAACAGTTTTAACAACACAGTACAAAGTGTATCATATTAAGTCAGTTTTATGAAGGACAGAAAATTGTTTGGTCAGTATAATCCCAAAACTGAAAAAAAGTAACTCTTTTCTTGAGTCTAAGACACTGTTGATTTTAAGACTAAACATGGATTTTAATAACATTTCCTCCTCAGGACCACAGTGGAGTTCGCAGCTATGCCCCCTTCGCTTCCTCTAGGCTTCTGCTCAGATGTCAAGCCTGAGCAGAGACCTTGGCGGACCACGTACACCCTCCCTCCCTCACAGGATGTACACATGGTTTACTGTTCTTCTCCAGGAAGGTGCATTCCAGGAGGGCAAACTCTTTGTCTTGCCCAGCGTTCTGTCTGCGGCTTCTGGAACAGTGTCTGCACACAGCAGGTGTGGTCAGTATGTGTTCTGTGCCTGTTTTCCTCACTCAGATGCGGGAGCTTCTTCTAAACCACCCTGGGGAGTTGGCATGCTAAGGCTGGCATCCCTCTGACATACTGTTTCTCATGCCCTGAAAGCTCCTTTAGGATTGAGAATACCAAAGTTTTCTCTGATTTTCCCATTTCATTATTTCATAACTTTGTGGGTTTTTTCATAGTTTACATGAATTACGTGTAACTGGTTTGTTGAGGAGTCTCAGCTTGTTTGCAGTACAGAAACAATTTTATTTCTTCCAAACCACAATCCAAGTGGGATCTGCTTAGCCCCTTTCCCTCTGGGTAGGAGCTCCCTCAACAACGTCATGGCCAGATTCCAAGTTATTCTTGTCACTTTTGTCTGTAGAACAGTCCCTTGGCATTCAAGACTGAGCCCTGATTATTTCCAAAGAACATTCCACTCACATGCAATTTAGGGCTCGTCTCTTCCTTCTCCCCAGACTGGTCAGTGCCCTGTGGGGCTTGGTGGCTGGAGAAGCTAGTGAGCCCTTCCCTTCTGGAACACAGCTGTCTCTCCAGGCCATACTGATCCGGTTGCCAGGGCAGCTCAGGGGAAGAGGGCTGAGGGCTCTTAGCAAGGCTGTAGCCTCTGCTGTCCCCATTCAGTACCCCACCTTGGGCCGCCCCGTCAGCCCACGGCTGCTGGCTGATATCCACGGGCCCAGCCACATTTGCTGCATGGGGTGGTGTGCCCCACCCCCTGGTGATCCTGGCAGCACTCCAGAAAACAGTGACCCAGAGTCCAGGCCCCCTCCATTGTATGGACCTGCCATCTTCACTAAGTGGTTTCCAAGGTCACCTTCAATTGGTGTTGATCCAACAGGTGGAAGGTGAAAGGGCATGGGGGATCCCTCCACGTACATCCCACTGGCTAGAATTTGACTGTTTAGCCGCATCTGGTTGGAAAGGGGCCTGGGAAATGTAATCTAGCTTTCTGCCCAGGAAGAAGAGAAAATAGGTTTGGTAAAGAACCAGCCAGTCTGGTAGAATCACTCATCTGAGGAACCCCTTCAAATGTGGACACTGATGGCTCATCAGCAGCTGTTCAAGTTCAGAATATAGCTCTTTCACTGCCTTTCCTTCTCACATCTGGGTCTTGCTACAGCAGGAAAGGCCGGCTCACTGTCCTACTGCAGTGTGTACCCAGAAATGAAATAACTTCCCCTGACAGGTGGAGGCTTAAGCACACATCCTGAGCCTGGCACAGCCGGTGAAAACCCAGGGCGAATCACATAAGCCTCTCCTATCTTTGAAAGCACTCAGATGTGATCTGAGTGAGTTGGCAGTTTCTATTGGCTTCAGCTGTGGCCCTGAGTGTGTGACCAGTGGGTTAGTGGACACAATATGGTGTGGAACCCAGAAGAATCCACAGCCACATCCAGAAGTCCTGGAACCCAGGGAAGACCCAATGAAAGGTGGTGAAAAAGCAAAGCTGCTGCAAGAGGGTGAGGACCACAGAGCTAAGTCTGTGATCCGATGGCTGGCCAATTGCCAGGGGTATTGGGGCACCATGGAAGGTGGTTAGGAGCTGAAGCCAGCTTCCCAACCTCAAGGGACTGCCCGCAGAGGGGCAGAGGGTGAGGAGGTCCCAGCAGCAGAGGCTGGAGTTAGATAAGTAACGTGGAGACAGGAAGGGAGAAAGCAGCCACCCTGCCCTAGAACCAGCCCCATGGGACAGTGAGGAGCTGAATGGCATTGAACGCAGAGCAGCAACAAGGCAGAACCAAGCTGAATGCTAAGCCACATGGCACGACTGCCAGGGCGCCAGCAAGCCAGACCATGTGGGTTCACCAGCTGGGAGAGCCAGCCCAGGTGGCCAGAGCTTCATTTTGTCTTGTCACAGTTCCAGTCCCCACCCTCCCTCAGCTGCAAGACCAGAAGCAACTTCTGTTTATGCAGTAAGAGAAGAAGATAAAAACAGCAAATATTAGACTGTGCGGGTAATAGTCCTATTTGCAAGAGATAGGATCATATGAAAATCTAGGAGAAACCATTTTAAAACTTGTAAAAGTATTAAGATTTCACTATAGAAAGATGGCAGAGAGAGAGGTGAGACAGAAACCTCCTCCCAAAACCTCATATAATATGAAAATATAACAAATACAACTAATCCTGAAAGAGCAACAGGAAAGAAGGCTGTGGCAGACTGTCTACACCTGGGGAAACCAGCAGACCTCAAGGAAAAGGATAACATATCAAAGCTGTGATCTGGAGGGACCCAAGCCCTTCCCCCACCCCAGCTCACTGGCAGAAGGAAGAGAAAGGGAGCAGTAAAGGGTGGAGGCCTGGAACCGCTGGACACCCAGCCCTGGAGATCTGCTCTGGGAGCACGGACCTACACTGCATGGTGCTCTGGAGATTAGTGGGGTTGGAAAGCAAAGACAGGCAGAATACCTGGAGAGACTGACATTCCAGCCACTTGTGGAGAACAGGTAACCACAACTGGCTGCTCTGGGACAAAAGAAAGGTGAGTGCTTTGAGAGACTTCCTAACAGCAAGAGGGCTGCTAAAAGGGCAACAATTGCACAGAACTTGCTGCTCAGGAGAAAGGACAGGAGGAAAAAATTGTCCCAGTGCACTGAGCCCAGCAGGTTGGAAACTTTCAGGAGCTTCAGGCGCTCCATCTCCCTGGCTGGCAACACAGCTACGAAGTCCCCACCATGATACACAGCCTGCCACTCCTTCCTCCCAGCCAGCACCGGCTCGCAAACCAGCTGCCCCTACCACTGTGCCAGGCCAGCCAGAGGGCAGCCCCACCTACGGCAGCTACAAGTGCATAGCATAGAGGCCTCCCTGCATGCTCGGCCCACTGGCCCTGGCAGTGGAGGCAGGCACTGCAACTGGGAAGCAGGAAAGAGTTCTTTACTCTTGGCAGGCAGCAGTACCACTTGCCTGCAAGCCCTGTTATGGCTCCAGGAGCTGAGCAGCTTAAGAGAGTAAAGCTTCTGGGCACTAGAGGGTGCCACCTACAAATATGAAACATCAAAGGAACCTGGTTAAAACCAAAATCCCACAAACATCAGAAAGAGGGCCAAGTGAAACTGAACTCACCAATCTTCCTGAAAGAGATTTCAAAATAAAAATCATAAACATGCTCATTGAGCTACAGAAAAATATTCAAGCCCATAGGGACAAATTCAAGAATGAGATACAAACTTTGAAAAATACAGTATCTGAAATGAAACATACAATGGAGGGATTTAAAAGTACATTAAATGAAATAGAAGAAACAGCAAATGAAACAGAAATTTGAGAACAGAAATACAAAGAAGCTGAGGCACAGAGAGAAAAATGGATCTCTAGGAATGAAAGAATATTGAGAGAACTGTGTGACCAATCTAAATGGAACAATATTTGCATTGTAAGGGTACCAGAAGAAGAGAGAGAAAAAGGAATAGAAAGTGTCTTTGAGGAGGTAATTGCTGAAAACTTCCCCAATCTGGGGAAGGAGATAGCCTCTAAAGCAATGGTGGTGCACAGATCTCCCAAAACAAGGGACCCAAGGAAGACACCAAGACATATAATAATTAAAATGGCAAGATAAAGGATAAGGACAGAGTATTAAAAGCAGCCAGAGAGAGAAAAAAGATCACATACAAAGGAAAACCCATCAGGCTATCTATCATCAGACTTCTCAACCTTACAGACCAGAAGGGAGTAGCATGATATATTTACTGCAATGAAACAGAAGGGCCTCGAACCAAGAATGCTCTACCCAGAAAGATTATCATTTAAATTTGAAGGAGGGATTAAACAATTTCCAGGTGAGCAAAGGTTGAAAGAATTTACCTCCCACAAACCATCTCTCCAGTGTATTCTGGAGGGACTGCTATAGATGAAAGTGTTCCTAAGGCTAAATTGCTGCCACCAGAGAAAATAAAACCACTGTAAAGAAAGTAGGCCAATTAATTACTAAGCAGATGCAAAATTAAATAAACTACCCCCAAAGTCAGTCAAGGGATAGACAAAGAGTACAAAATATGATACCTAATATATAAAGAATAGAGGAGGAGGAAAAGAAAAAAAAAGAACCTTTATATTGTGTTTGTAATAGCCTAGTAAGTGAGTAAGGTTAGACTGTTAGATAGTAGGTAGTAAAGAAGCTACCCTTGAGCCTCTGGTAACCACAAATGCAAAGCCTGCAATGGCAATAAGTACATGTCTATCGATAATCACCCTAAATGTAAATAATCTGAATGCAGCAATCAAAAGACATAGGGCCACTGAATGGATAAAAAAACAAAACCTGTTTATATGCTTCCTACAAGAGAATCAATTCAAACCCAAAGACATACACAGACTAAAAGATATACACAGATGGACCTAACAGACATCTACAGAACATTCCACCCAAAAGCAGCAGGATATACATTCTTCTCAAGTGCACATGGAACATTTTCAAGAATAGATCATATACTAAGCCACAAAAAGAGCCTCAGTAAATTCAGAAGGATTGAAATTGTACCAACCAGCTTCTCAGACTACAAAGGTATGAAACTAGAAATAGATTATGCAAAGAAAACAAAAAAGCCCACAAACACATGGAGGCTTAACAACATGCTCCTAAATGATCTAAGTATCAATGACCAAATAAAAACAGAGATCAAGCAATATATGAAGATAAATGACAACAATAACTCAACAATGCAAAATTTGTGGGACACAGCAAAGGCTGTGCTAAGAGGGAAGTATATTGCAATACAGGCTAAACTCAGGAAAGAAGAACAATCCCATATGAACAGTCTAATTTCATAATTAATGAAACTAGAAAAAGAAGAACAAATGAGGTCCAAACTCAGTAGAATGAGGGACATAATAAAGATTAGAACATAAATAAATAAAATCAAGAAGAATAAAACAATAGAAGGAATCAATGAAAGCAGGAGCTGGTTCTTTGAGATAATTAACAAAATAGATAAACCCCTAGCCAGACTTATCAAGAAAAAAAAAGAGTCTACCACACATAAACACAATCAGAAATGAGAAAGGAAAAATCACTATGGACACCACGGAAGTACAAAGAATTATTAGAGAATACTATGAAAATATGTGCAAACAAATTGAATAACCTAGAAGAAATGAACAACTTTATAGAAAAATACAACCTTCCAAGGCTGACCAGGAAGAAACAGAAAATCTGAACAGACCAGTTACCAGCAATGAAATTGAATTGGTAATAAAAAAAAAAACTACCTAAGAACAAAACCCCTAGACCAGACGGCTTCACCACTGCATTTTATCAAACATTTAGTGAAGACCAGTACCCATCCTCCTTAAAGTTTCCCAAAAAGTAGAATAGGAGGGAATACTTCCAAACTCACTCAATGAGGCCAGGATCACTCTAATACCAACATCAGGCAAAGACTCCACAAAAAAAGAAAATTACAGACCAAGATCCCTGATGAACATAGATGCAAAAATCCTCAACAAAATATTAGCAAACCAAATTCAAAAATACATCAAAAAGATCATCCATCATGGAGAAGTAGGATTTATTCCAGGGTTGCAAGGATGGTACAGTATTAGAAAATCCATCAACATCGTATACCAACCACATCAACAAAAAGGAGGACAAAAACCACACAATCATCTCCATAGATGCTGAAAAATAATTTGACAAAATTCAACATCCATTCATGATAAAAACTCTCAACATGGAGCCAAGATGGTGGCGTAAGTAGAGCAGCGGAAATCTCCCAAAACCACATATATTTATGAAAATATAATAAAGACAACTCTTCCTAGAATAGAGACCAGAGGACACTGGACAACATCCAGACCACATCCACACCTGCTAGAACCCAGCGCCTCATGAACGGGGTAAGATACAAGCCCCAGCCCGGCGGGACCTGAGCAACCCTTACCCAAGCTCCAGGCAGGAGGAGTCAGAATGGGGAGGGAGAGGGAGCCCAGGACTGCTAAACACCCAGCCCCAGCCATCCACACTAGAGCGCAGACACAGTGCATGGATGGGGACCTGGATACTAGGGAAACAGGACAGCAAGACCTGTGAGTGGGTCACTGAGGCCGGCACCTGGGGACAAAGAAAAGAGAGTGGCTTTTTTTCCCCCTATTTATTTATTTTTTTATTTTTTTATATTTTTGTGAGTGCTTTTTGGAAGTCTTAAAGGGACAGGGACCCCAAAACCGGATAGAAGCGTCCCAGGACACTTAGTCTAGCAACAGGGAATCTGGGAATCTCTGAGCACTCTAACCTCCTGGGCAGCAGGGAGCACAGAGGCTCCTCATGGAGATAAATAGCCTCCCGGCCGCTCCCCCTCCAACACAGCTCCACCATATCGGAGTAGCAGCCCGAGGCAAGTCACACACACCGCAACAACGGAGATAAACTCCATAGCAGCCAGGCAGGAATCAGAAGCCCTGTCTGCATGCAGCTGCCCAGCACAAGCCACTAGAGCTCGCTGTTCTCCCAGGAGAGGAAGGCCACAAACCAACAAGAAGGAAAGTTCTTCCAGTCGTCACTCGTGCCAGCTCTGCAAACTATCTCTATCACCATGAAAAGGCAAAATTACAGGCAAAGATCACAGAGTCAACACCTGAGAGGGAGACAGACCTAACCAGTCCTCCTGAAAAAGAATTCAAAATAAAAATCATAAACATGCTGACAGAGATGCAAAGAAATATACAAGAGCTAAGGGATGAAGTCTGGAGAGAGATCACAGAAGTGAAACAAACTCTGGAAGGATTTATAAGCAGAATGGATAAGATGCAAGAGGCCATTGAAGGAATAGAAACCAGAGAACAGGAACGCATAGAAGCTGACATAGAGAGAGATAAAAGGATCTCCAAGAATGAAACAATACTAAGAGAACTGTGTGACCAATCCAAAAGGAACAATATCCGTATTATAGGGGTACCAGAAGAAGAAGAGAGAGAAAAAGGGATAGAAAGTGTCTTTGAAGAAATAATTGCTGAAAACTTCCCCAAACTGGGGGACGAAATAATCGAACAGACCACGGAAATACACAGAACTCCCAACAGAAAGGACCCAAGGAGGACAACACCAAGACACATAATAATTAAAATGGCAAAGATCAAGGACAAGGAAAGAGTTTTAAAGGCAGCTAGAGAGAAAAAGGTCACCTATAAAGGAAAACCCATCAGGCTATCATCAGACTTCTCGACAGAAACCTTACAGGCCAGAAGAGAATGGCAAGATATATTTAATGCAATGAAATGGAAGGGCCTTGAACCAAGGATACTGTATCCAGCACGATTATCATTTAAATATGATGGAGGGATTAAACAATTCCCAGACAAGGAAAAGTTGAAGGAATTTGCCTCCCAAAAACCACCTCTACAGGGTATTTTAGAGGGACTGTTCTAGACAGGAGCACTCCTAAAACTAAACAGATGTCACCAGAGAAAATAAAATCACAGCAAAGAAAGCAGACCAACCAAATACTAACTAAAGGCAAAAAAATAAAATGAACTACCCACTAAAAGCAGTTAAAGGAAACACAAAAGAGCACAGAAAAAACAACCAACATATAAAGAATGGAGGAAGAGGAATAAGATGGGAGAGAAGAAAAGAATCTCCAGACAGTGTATATAACAGCTCAATAAGTGAGCTAAGTTAGGCAGTAAGATACTAAAGAGGCTAACCTTGAACCTTTGGTAACCATGAATCTAAAGCCTGCAATGGCAATAAGTACATATCTTTCAATAGTCACCCTAAATGTAAATGAACTGAATGCACCAATCAAAAGACCCAGAGTAATAGAATGGATAAAAAAAGCAAGACCCATCTATATGCTGCTTACAAGAAACTCACCTCAAACCCAAAGACATGCACAGACTAAAACTCAAGGGATGGAAAAACATATTTCAGGCAAACAACAGAGAGAAGAAAGCAGGTGTTTCAGTACTAATATCAGACAAAATAGACTTCAAAACAAAGAAAGTAACAAGAGATAAAGAAGGACATTACATAATGATAAAGGGCTCAGTCCAACAAGAGGATATAACCATTCTAAATATATATGCACCCAACACAGGAGCACCAGCATATGTGAAACAAATACTAACAGAACTAAAGGGGGAAATAGACTGCAATGCATTCATTTTAGGAGACTTCAACACACCACTCACCCCAAAGGATAGATCCACTGGGCAGAAAACAAGTAAGGACATGGAACCACTGAACAACACAGTACAGCAGATGGACCTAATAGACATCTATAGAACTCTACATCCAAAAGCAACAGGATATACATTCTTCTCAAGAGCACATGGAACATTCTCCAGAATAGACCACATACTAGCTCACAAAAAGAGCCTCAGTAAATTTCAAAATATTGAAATTCTACCAACCTACTTTTCAGACCACAAAGGTATAAAACTAGAAATAAATTCTACAAAGAAAACAAAAAGGCTCACAAACACATGGAGGCTTAACAACATGCTCCTAAATAATCAATGGATCAACGAACAAATTAAAATAGAGATCAAGGAATATATGGAAACAAATGACAACAACAACACAAAGCCCCAACTTCTGTGGGAAGCAGCGAAAGCAGTCTTAAGAGGAAAGTATATAGCGATCCAGGCACACTTGAAGAAGGAAGAACAATCCCAAATGAATAGTCTAACATCACAATTATCAAAACTGGAAAAAGAAGAACAAATGAGGCCTAAAGTCAGCAGAAAGAGGGACATAATAAAGATCAGAGAAGAAATAAACAAAATTGAGAAGAATAAAACAATAGAAAAAAAATCAATGAAACCAAGAGCTGGTTCTTTGAGAAAATAAACAAAATAGATAAGCCTCTAGCCAAACTTATTAAGAGAAAAAGAGAATCAACACAAATCAACAGAATCAGAAATGAGAACGGAAAAATCACAACAGACTCCACAGAAATACAAAGAATTATTAAAGACTACTATGAAAACCTATATGCCAACAAGCTGGAAAACCTAGAAGAAATGGACAATTTCCTAGAAAAATATAACCTTCCAAGACTGACCAAGGAAGAAACACAAAAGTTAAACAAACCAATTATGAGCAAAGAAATTGAAATGGTAATCAAAAACTACCCAAGAACAAAACCCCTGGGCTGGATGGATTTACCTCAAAATTTTATCAGACACACAGAGAAGACATAATACCCATTCTCCTTAAAGTGTTCCAAAAAATAGAAGAGGAGGAAATACTCCCAAACTCATTCTGTGAAGCCAACATCACCCTAATACCAAAACCAGGCAAAGACCCCACCAAAAAAGAACATTACAGACCAATATCCCTGATGAACGTAGATGCAAAAATACTCAATAAAATATTAGCAAACCGAATTCAAAAATATATCAAAAGGATCATACACCATGACCAAGTGGGATTCATCCCAGGGATGCAAGGATGGTACAACATTCGAAAATCCATCAACATCATCCACCACATCAACAATAAGAAAGACAAAAACCACATGATCATCTCCATAGATGCTGAAAAAGCATTTGACAAAATTCAGCATCCATTCATGATAAAAACTCTCAGCAAAATGGGTACAGAGGACAAGTACCTCAACATAATAAAGGCCATATATGATAAACCCACAGCCAACATTATACTGAATGGCAAGAAGCTGAAAGCTTTTCCTCTGAGATCAGGAACAAGACAGGGATGCCCACTCTCCCCACTGTTATTCAACATAGTACTGGAGGTCCTAGCCACAGCAATCAGACAAAACAAAGAAATACAAGGAATCCAGATTGGTAAAGAAGAAGTTAAACTGTCACTATTTGCAGATGACATGATATTGTACATAAAAAACCCTAAAGACTCCACTCCAAAACTACTAGAACTGATATTGGAATACAGCAAAGTTGCAGGATACAAAATTAACACACAGAAATCTGTGGCTTTCCTATACACTAACAATGAACCAATAGAAAGAGAACTCAGGAAAACAACTCCATTCACAATTGCATCAAAAAGAATAAAATACATAGGAATAAACCTAACCAAAGAAGTGAAAGACCTATACCCTGAAAACTACAAGTCACTCTTAAGAGAAATTAAAGGGGACACTAACAAATGGAAACTCATCCCATGCTCGTGGCTAGGAAGAATTAATATCGTCAAAATGGCCATCCTGCCCAAAGCAATATATACAGATTTGATGCAATCCCTATCAAATTACCAGCAACATTCTTCAACGAACTGGAACAAATAGTTCAAAAATTCATATGGAAACACCAAAGACCCCGAATAGCCAAAGCAATCCTGAGAAAGAAGAATAAAGTAGGGGGCATCTCACTCCCCAACTTCAAGCTCTACTACAAAGCCATAGTAATCACGACAATTTGGTACTGGCACAGGAACAGAGCCACAGACCAGTGGAACAGATTAGAGACTCCAGACATTAACCCAAACATATATGGTCAATTAATATTTGATAAAGGAGCCATGGACATCCAATGGTGAAATGACAGTCTCTTCAACAGATGGTGCTGGCAAAACTGGACAGCTACATGTAGGAGAATGAAACTGGACCACTGTCTAACCCCATACACAAAAGTAAATTCAAAATGTATCAAAGACCTGAATGTAAGTCATGAAACCATAAAACTCTTAGAAAAAAACATAGGCAAAAACCTCTTAGACATAAACATGAGTGACCTCTTCTTGAACATATCTCCCTGGGCAAGGAAAACAACAGCAAAAATGAACAAGTGGGACTATATTAAGCTGAAAAGCTTCTGTACAGCTAAATACACCATCAATAGAACAAAAAGGTACCCTACAACATGGGAGAATATATTCATAAATGACAGATCCGATAAAGGCTTGATGTCCAAAATATGTAAAGAGCTCACCCACCTCAACAAACAAAAAACAAGCTTCTGTACAGCTAAAGACACCATCAATAGAACAAAAAGGTACCCTACAACATGGGAGAATATATTCATAAATGACAGATCCGATAAAGGCTTGATGTCCAAAATATGTAAAGAGCTCACCCACCTCAACAAACAAAAAACAAATAATCCAATTAAAAAATGGGCAGAGGAACTGAACAGACAGTTCTCCAAAAAAGAAATACAGATGGCCAACAGACACATGAAAAGATGCTCCACATTGCTAATTATCAGAGAAATGCAAATTAAAACCACAATGAGGTATCACCTCACACCAGTAAGGATGGCTACCATCCAAAAGACAAACAACAACAAATGTTGGCGAGTTTGTGGAGAAAGGGGAACCCTCCTACACTGCTGGTGGGAATGTAAATTAGTTCAACCATTGTGAAAAGCAGTATGCAGGTTCCTCAAAATGCTCAAAATAGACTTACCATTTGACCCAGAAATTCCACTCCTAGGAATTTACCCTAAGAATGCAGCACTCAAGTTTGAGAAAGACAGATGCACCCCTATGTTTTTCACAGCACTATTTACAATAGCCAAGAGTTGGAAGCAACCTAAGTGTCCATCAGTAGATGAATGGATAAAGAAGATGTGGTACATATACACAATGGAATATTACTCAGCCATAAGAAGAAAATAAATCCTACCATTTGCAACACATGGATGGAGCTAGAGGGTATTATGCTCAGTGAAATAAGCCAGGCAGAGAAAGAGAAATACCAAATGATTTCACTCATTTGTGGAGTATAAGGACAAAGGAAAAACTGAAGAAACAAAACAGCAGCAGACTCACAGAACCCAAGAATGGACTAAGAGGTACCAAAGGGAAAGGGACTGGGGAAGATGGGTGGGTAGGGAGGGATAAGGGGGAAAGAAGAAAGGGGGTATTATGATTAGCATGCATAATGGGGGAAGTGGGAGAAAGGGGAGGGCTGTATAACACAGAGAAGACAAGTAGTGATTCTACAACATTTTGCTATGCTGATGGACAGTGACTGTAAAGGGGTTTGTGGGGGGGACCTGGTATAGGGGGAGAGCCTAGTAAACATAATATTCTTCATGTAATTGTAGATTAATGATAACAAAAAAAAGAAAGAAAGAAAAGGGGGATTACTCCCTGATAGGATAAAACTAACTGCAAATCACCGATTAATGCATGCTTTAAATATCCTTAATTTTGATCATTTAAAGGGTGTCAGATGATCAGCTATGGAAGTACATTTTTCTGATAATATTCCTTTCTCTTAAAAAAAAAAAGCAGTTCCTGTGTGGTGATCTCCAATAAGTTTTTCACAATGGTATAAAGGGCATATCAAAGGGTGGGCAAAGGGTTTGTTTGTGTTTATACAGAGGATCAAAGCCTAATTTGGCTACCCAGAAAATGAATTAAGATACGATATGAAGAACTTCCAACATCAACATTCTCTGGAAGAGTCATTCCAGAAGATGATCATCAAAAAACTTCAACAAAGATCCTGGCGCTGCTGCAGTTGTAGCTGCATTCATCCCACCGGTTCCTGAACTTGCCATTGGAATGAAGAAGGAGATATCTAAGCTGGCCTGTGCATACAGTAAAACAACAAATTTGACTGGGTCTATACTGTTGGAACTCAACCAAGAATTAGGAGAAGTGCAAGTTGCAGTGCTCCAAAATATTGCGACTATAGACTATCTACTGTTAGAAGAACATATGGGATGTGAACAGTTCCCAGGAATGTGTTGTTTTAATATGCCTGATTTTTCTCAAACTATTCAAATTCAGTTAGACAATATTCATCATATCATTGATAAGTTTTCACAAATGCCTAGGGTGCCTAACTGGTTTTCTTGGTTTCACTGGATATGGCAGGTAATTGTAGGTCTGCTTTGGTTATGTAGCTGTATTCCTATTATGTTAATGTGTGCATGCAAATTAATTAGTAGTTTAAAACCTATACATGCTTATGTTACACTACAAGAAGATATGTCAAAGAAATAATCAATCTTCCCATGTTTTCCTCCGTCTGCTACTTCTATAGCTTTTCTTCTTCCTTCCTAATTACAACCCTTTAGTAGAATTCGTGCCTCATATCGAAAATTACTGAGTATCATAATTCTTCCAAGTGGTAAAGATACCTCAAGACAAATGCTAGGCATAGAAGCCACAGGGCATAAATCTGCAAAGAAGTAAAAAGCTAACCTTTTCAAACAATAATGCTTCTCTCTCTCTTACCAACTTTACATTTCCCTGTATGGCCCCGGAAGATGACTGGTTAGCCAGAGACGGGTAAGATTCCTCAAGGGAGGAACAACCTAAGACAGGCATAGTCGCAGGGGGGCCATCAGGTGAAAAATTGGGGATCAACAGATGTTAGGCTTAGAACCTCACCCACCCTGTTTTGAGAGAAATCTTCTGCATCCATGGATGTTTTGTTGCCCTTGTCTAGCTTGGATTAATACTTAGTCTATAGGCACACACCTGATCATCTACATTAGCCCTCTTACAGCACTAAACTATGTTTTCTACCTTTATCTTGCATCTACCTACCACTTCAGCATTTTATTAAAAAAATAATAATAATAACAATAATAATACTAAGGGAGAAATGTGGGATTCACATATAAATCAAGTATAAAAATCAAACAAATAATCATATTTGACCTGATTGTTTATAGTTCATGATGCGTGATCAAAACCGAAAGTTTCTGTGATGACTGCCCTTGCACTGTTCACCATGTAAGAACTTATTCACTATGTAAGAACTTGTTCACCATGTAAGAACTTGTTCATTATGCTTAAGAAGATTGGAGACTGTTGAGTATTAGGCTTGGGGTTGATTAATGATTGTGCGTTGAGTCCCCTATACAGAATTTTATTGTTGTTAACCGTATGATCAAGAAATATGAGAGGTGCCCTCTCAAGAAAAAAAAAACTCTCAACAAAATGGGTATAAGAGGGAAAGTACCTCAACATAATTAAGGCCATATATGACAAACACACAGAGAACATCTTAACAGTGAGAAGCTGAAAGCTTTTCCTTTAAAACTGGGAACAAGACAAGGATGCCCACTCTCCCCGCTTTTATTCAACATAGTACTGGAGGTCCTAGGCACAGCAATCAGACAACACAAAGAAATAAAAGGCATCCAGACTGGGAAGGAAGAAGTTAAACTGTCATTGTTTGCAGATGACATGATATTGTACATAAAAAACCCTAAAGAATATACCCTAAAACTACTAGAACTAATATCTAAATTCAGCAAAGTTGCAGGATACAAAATTAATACACAGAAATCTGTTGTACTCCTGTACACTAATGATAAGATAGCAGAAAGAGAAATCAGGAAAACAATTCCATTGACAATTGCATCAAAAAGAATAAAATACCTAGGAATAAAGCTAACCAAGAAGGTGTAAGACCTATACCCTGAAAACTACAAGACACTCATGAGAGAAATTAAAGAAGACACCAATAAATGGAAATACATCCCATACTCAGGGATAGGAAGAATTAATACTGTCAGAATGGCCACCCTGCCTAAACCAATCTATAGATTCAATGCAATCCCTATCAAAATATCAACGGCATTCTTCAACAAACTAGAGCAAATAGTTCTAAAATTCATTTGGAACCATGGAGGACCCCAAATAGCCAAAGCAATCCTGAGAAGGAAGAGTAAAGCAGGGGGGATCTTGCTTCCCAACTTCAAGCTCTACTACAAAGCCACAGTAGTCAAGACAATTTGGTACTGGCACAAGAACAGACCCATAGATCAATGGAACAAAAAAAAAATAGAGAGCCCAGATTTAAACCCAAGCATATACGGTCAATTAATATACAATAAAGGAGCCTTGGATATACAATGGGGAAATGACAGCCTCTTCAACAACTCAACTGGTGTTGGCAAAACTGGACAGGTACATGTAAGAGAATGAAACTGGATTATTGTCTAACTCCATACACAAAAGTAAACTCAAAATGGATCAAAGACCTGAATGTAAGTCATGAAACCATAAAACTCTTAGAAGAAAACATAGGTAAAAATCTCTTGAATGTAAATATGAGCAACTTTTTTCTGAACACATCTGCTTGGGCAAGGGAAACAAAAGCAAAAATGAACAAATGGGACTACATCAAACTAAAAACCGTCCGTACAGCAAAGGACACCATCAGTAGAACAAAAAGGCATTTTACAGTATGGGAGAGTATATTTATAAATGACATATCCAACAAGGGGTTAATATCCAAAATATATAAAGAACTCACATGCCTCAATACCCAAAAAGCAAATAACCTGATTAAAAAATGGGTGGAGGATATGAACAGACACTTCTCCAAAGAAGAAATTCAGATGGCCAAGAGGCACATGAAAAGATGGTCCTCATCACTAATTATCAGGGAAATGCAAATTAAAACCACAATGAGATATCACCTCACACAAGTTAGGATGGCCAACATCAAAAAGACTAGAAACAACCAATGCTGGTGAGGATGTGGAGAAAGGGGAACCCTCCTACACTGCTGGTGGGTATGTAAATTAGTTCAACCATTGTGGAAGGCAATATGGAGGTTCCTCAAAATACTAAAAATAGAAATACCATTTGACCTGGGAATTCCACTCCTAGGAATTTACCCAAAGGAAACAAGATCTCAGATTCAAAGACATATATGCACCCCTATGTTTATTGCAGCACTATTTATAATAGCCAAGATATGGAAGCAATGGATAAAGATGTGGTACATATACACAGTGGAATATTGTTTAGCCAAAAGAAGAAAACAAGTCCTACCATTTGCAACAACATCAATGGAGCTGGAGGGTATTATGCTTAGTGAAATAAGCCAGGTGGAGAAAGACAAGTACCAAATGATTTCCCTCATTTGTGGATTATAATACAAAGCAAAGCTGAAAGAACAAAACAGCAGCAGATTCACAGACTACAAGAAGGAACTAGTAGTTACCAAAGGGGAGGGGCGGGGGAGGGTGGGGGGAGAGAAAGAAGGGTATAAGGGGTATTATGATTGGTACACATGGTATGGGGGGGCGGTCACGGGGAAGACAGTGCAGCACAGAGAAGACAAGTAGTGACTCTGTGTTATCTTACTACGCTGATGGACAGTGACTTCAATGGGGCATGGGGGGTCTTGATAATATGGGTAACCGCAATGTTTTTCTTGTGAAACCTCCAAAGAGTGTATATCAGTGATACCTTAATAATAAAAAAGATTTCACTATGATGGCAACTGAAAGACTAAGAGGGAATATATAGAAACATTAACTCTGTTTCCCTGGGTGGTAGGTGTACAGATTTTTATTCCTTACATATTCTTTATTTTTTTAATTATGTTGTATGTATAGCGTTATATACTGTACATATGCTATTATCCAAATAAATCAATAAATGCTAAACAATTAAGTTAATCAGAAAAAAAATAAATGAAGAACAGATGAAAGCTTGTGAGCTTGTCCCGTGAAAGTGTGACAAAGGGATGAGAGTCAATTTCATGAGAAATTGCTGGGGTGGGTAGGGTGGGTGTGAGTCTGTCAGCACACAGCAGATTCCTAAAGCAGGAAATTCAAATGGGGCAGTTGCTAAAACCCCAGCTCCTGGAAGGGGTCTAGAGGGTGCACGGAGGGCTTGGGAGGTCAGGCACAGCACAGTGTGCTTTTCCATCACCTTGAGTTCTTATTTCATGGAAACTGTTCCTCCCTTCCCTCTTTTAAACAGACCTACTTCTGAAGTTTTTTTCAGGTCGCAGTATTATCTCTACCAGGAAGACTCTTCCTGTCTGCCAGTCCAGTGCACAGTGTTTTGAGGCCCCTCTTGTCCCACATTCTTTCCTTCTGGTGCTGCCTGGACTCTAGGCTGAGCAGCTCTTCCAGTGGGATACTTCCAGGCAGTTTCTGCTGTGTTCCTCCAGGTAAACTCAGCCCATCCCCAGGGCTCAGCTCATGTCTGGGCCTGCACACAGACACCATAGGATGCATCGATCCTGAACTTACGTGAATGGCTTGCGTCTGTCCCCAGCCATACCTGGGCAGCTCATTTCTGACCACAAACCTAGGCAAGAGGTTGGAGACTTTCTAGGCCCCATTCACTGATAGACAGCAGTTCTCAGCGATTGCCGTCTTTTTTGTTTTGAAGCGATATTTTCATTCCTGATTCATAGAAATTTCCTTTCATTATTTTCAAATGCTTCTATACATACACCCTGTTTGTGTGTGCATGTGATGGTGTGTGGAGGTGGAGATGGTTTTACTTGATGTGTTTGGAGCAAAGAGGGAGGTTTCAGTACAAACTCAATCAAAACCCAGAAAATGGTCTATCTTAGAGCAGAGATATAATCACAGGTAGAAGTGAGAAACTAGAAGGAGAGTGGCAAAGAGGCAGTCTCGGGAGTCAGGGACCATGTTCAAGTCCCAGAAATGGCTCTCCCAGCTGTGTGATCAGGGACAAGTTCCTCACCCACTCTAAACCTATTTCCTCACCTGTCAAGTGGGTGTAATAATACAACCACTCTCTTTGGGCTGTTGTCAAGACTAAATGAGTTAGATCTGGGAGCAGTTAACACAGCACTGACCAGATAGCAAACATCAGCAAAACCTAGCAATTATGCTCCCGTTAAAGTCGGGAGGTAGGGTGGCAGGCATCAGTAACAACATCTAACACTGTTCAGGGAGGCCAGAAACTGAAATGAGAGGACATAAGCGAAAAGTCTAAATAACAGAATTGTCTGTCACAGGCCACCTTCCCTGGGATATGAACTCTGAAGGTTTGCCGGCAGGAAGTCTAATGGGAAGTGCTCTCCGGCCACCACCTGTGGGAGGGAAGGAAGCGGGGCGCGGGGAGAGGAAGCTGGGCTGCCTTAAAGTCACAGGCTTCCATCAATCCCATGGAGAGCTCTGTAGCCGGGATGACTTTCAGGGTTGTCCCACGTCAACTAGTCAGTGGATGTGATGGTCACGGGAGGGACACATGGCCTTGAATGATCATTTGAGGGCAAGTCTTGGAAAGAACCTCAGCCGAGAAGATCAGCCACCAGTTCTCCTAGCCCTGGGAAAATGAGCCCTCCAATCCTGGAGGGGGACTGAGGGGCCCCCAGCATCTGCTCCAGGAGCAGACATTCACCGTTGACTGGAGATGCCACCAGATCTGTGATGACACCAAGGAATCAACTGAGAAAACAGTCAAGTGACTCCATGTCCAGTGAAGGGGTCAAATAAAAACACCGCATTAATCTTTCCTTTGTATCAGCAATGACCTCCTAGTAAATATAAAGGAAATTGTGATACTCAAGATGGGATCCTATTGACAACAGAAAAACATTCCCAATGAAACATTCAGCCACTAGGATGTTTACTGCAACGTCATTTATGGTAACAAAGCTCAGAAAAAAGTTACATTCTCAAAGAAAGAATCGTTTGAGTCAAGTGTGGCAATCCAGAGGTGGAATATGATTGATTTATAAATTGTATTTTCTAAGACAATGTCATGAGCTTGACAAATTTTCATCACATATGAAGTAGGTAAAAAAAAAAAAACAACACAATAAGTATGTTCGATATGATCACACTTTATAAAAAAGAAAATAGGTCAAAATGGCTTGGGGCTTGCTGAAAGCTCCAGGTTTACTTGGCAGACAGCTTGTGTAACGTGGACACGACTCCCAGCTATGTCTGTTGTGCTGTTCATCTGGGCAAACACTGAACACCCCCTGAGCAGCTTCTCGGCCAGGCCTGGGGCTGGGTGCCAAGCACACGGGTGAATCAGACATCAGCTCTGCTCTCAAGGAGCACACAGTCTGGTGGGGGAGACAAACAAGCTCAAGAACAGCACACGGTGGTCATTTATCGTAGGAATAAGCCTGGGTGGGGCTGGGGATACGGGGGCACAGTCAACAACCAAGCCTGGTTGTTCAAGGAAGGTCTCTAATGGTTGAAACACAGGGTCCTTGTCTAATTATAGGACTAAGAGCACGGAGGGGGCAGGGAAGACTGGAGCAGCTGGGGGGAGAGGGGACAGAAGGCCAGACGGCCTGTTGTTTCAGAAAGTATCTGGAGATGGAGATAAGGCAAGGATGATGCCCAGGTTCCTTGCCTGGGGGCAATGCAGATAGAGCCGCCACTCAGTGAGATGGGGACTCCTCCGGAGATCTTCTGGGCCAAGGAATGGAATTCCACCAGGTTGGGTACAGAGGTGATCAAGGCAAGAGCAAGGGTCACACCGTCACAGAGGATGCAGGTGCAGTTCCGACCCAGGCGCCTGCTCTCTAGCCTCAACCTGGGCCCACAGTGGGGTTGGCTCGAGGGAAGGGGGCGTTGCAGCTGCATGTCTTCACCGTCAAGCAGGATGGGTGGCCAGACCCTTATAAACCTTAGGACCAGTTATCTGGGGCCAGCCAGTAGGCACTACACATACTCCAGACTTTTCCGTAACAGATGCTGACTAGGCAGCAGGCTAGCCAGTTGGAGCACAGATATTTATCCCCATTCCCAAGCCGACTACCAGCTGTAGAGAAGCAAGTACTGGACACCGCAGGGGCAAGGCCCTCTGCTGGAGGGAAGGGGCCACCCCATCCTACAGGGTTTCCTTGCACGTAACTTGCCAAAACAACTACACCTTTCCAAATTCGGAGCCTGGTACCAGAATTTGGGGAAAATTAGGATTGTTTTAAATTAACCTGGATGAGAGCAGCTAGGAAAACATGAAGGAGAACCCTACTAGAAAGGAATACAAATTATAAAACCAAAATCATTTTTAAAAGGGTGGGACTGGGGAAAATATATGCATCAACAGGTAATAGAAAAGTTGGCCCTGTTAAGATTTTCAAATGTAATGAAGGAAACGGCACATCAGTGAGAGGAAGAATTCAGTGTATGACCTCATGGCATTCGTTCAAGTATGTCGGGTAAGGTCCATTTAGAGCCTCGCCTTCCACTACCTACCAAATTCCAGAAATAAAACTAATCCTAGAGGGTGAATTTTAAAGAACTTGGTGTAAAACATTGAAAGCATTCGCAGAGGCTCTAATGGGGATACTCGCAGGCTGCCTCTTCTTAGACCAGTGGTTCTCCAGGTGGTCAAGACCCTATCAGAGGAGAGATGAAACTGTTCTTGCAATAATGCCGACATACTCTGTGCCTTTCCTGCTCTCCTTATCTCACAAGCACAGAGCGGAATTTTTCAGAGGCTTCATCAGATGCGATCTTGTAAAAGATAAAGTGCAGAGGCAGGTCTGAGCCTCCAGCTGTTCTACTATGCCAGACATTACAGAAATTTGCAAAAATGTAACATAATGCCCCTTTTTGCACTTTTCAGAAAATAGTTTTCATGAAAGTGAGCTATTTATGTTGTCATGTAATGAGTTTATTTTCAAAATTCTTTAAAACATTCTCCATTTTAATTTATAATATGGTGAATACTGATAAAACCTACCAAAGCAAAAGCTCTTAAAATGATTTAATGTCCTAAGTGACTTTTAACGGAGCAAAGGGACCCTGACACCAAGGGATCCTGAGAACTGCTTTTGGTCTGTATGCGCTTGGAAAGGGCCCACCGTGCCCATCCACGAGTCCCCAGCTCATCCATTCTCGAGTACCTGCTATGTGCTGGGCACTGTTACAGGTACAATGATACAGCTGTGAACAACAGGGGCAAATATGCACGGCTGCCTCACGTTAGAATTAAGCGGGCACAGTGCCCAGGGAGGGACTGGATCACCCATTTGTAAGTCAAATTTCAGGACAATACCCACACACGAACATGACACACAACAGGTTAGTATCTTTAATATATAACAAGCTCATACAAATTTATCAGACCCAAGAAGAGCAAAGGACACTGACAATCCACAAAAGAGGAAATACAACTGCTTAATGTGAAAGGATGTTCAACTTTGCTAGAAGTCAAAGAAATGCAAACTAAAACACAATGCTGTTTTTCATTATCAGATTAGCAAACATTTAGCCAGATGGTAACACCCAGCAATGGCAAAATGGGCACGTTTATCCCTGCTGGTGGCAGTATAAATGGTAACAAACATCTCTGGAAACCATTTTGTCAACATGTACTAACAGCCTCAAAGGTTCTCATATTAATTCAATAATCCCACCTCTGAGAATCTATCCTAAGGAAATAACGTGACATTGGGAAAAAGTTTTATGCGTGAAGATATTCATCAATTTCTAATGGTGAAAAATTCATGATGGCATCAGTGACCAACCACTGGCACTACTGCTCACCTACTGGACAGAGGCGTACACACCATTTCAAAGTGGAATTAGTCGTAACACAGGGAATGCTGGTGATGCAAGTGAAAATGGCTACACAATATTGTATCAGTACAGGAAGTACTATCACAACTATGCTATATCAAAATGCAAAGAAACTGTCATGGGGGGAGGGGAAGACAACAAAATATTAGTTTTATTTTTTTCTCTTTCTCCTATTGTATTTTCCAGTATGTCTCTAAGGTAAAGGCTTGCTTTGATAGTGAGAAGATATAGTGCATCGTCACCTGTCTACAGAAAGGATTGATGCCGCAGCAAGGATCTCCTCTGTCCAGGCTGCGCCAACCGCCACCAGACCCAATGCCGCAACGCCAAGAGGTGAGGAGTCATCGGCTCTGTCCACACTCACAGCGGATGAAGGAACCGTCCCGCACCTGACCTGCTCCCTGCCCTGGCAAGCTTGTGCTTCCAGCTCCAGAGTCCATCTCTCGTGTCTTTGTGTCTAAACCCCTAATGCTTCCCGAGCAGAGGTGACCTTAATCTTACAGCCTTGGCTGCCACAGGGAAGGGACCCCCACAAGGACCTCTTCTCCCTTCCCACTCAAAACTCCACTCCCAGTGGGTGGGCCCAGCAGTGTCCTTTTATACAGCTGCAGGGCTTGCTCCCTCGAGGTAACCTAAGTAAATGCCCATCTCCAGGACGGTGGTCTGGTGGGTGGTCCTGTTCCCGACAACGGAAGCCCCGGCATCAGCAAGTGCACCCATACCTTCACGAGGCAGCTCTGCACTCTTCCACACCCGCTCCTCATGCACTTACCTGGGACCCATGCAGCAGGCCTTGCTTTTTCCTAGAAATCACCAAAATGCTTTAGGACATTAAATTAATCTCAGGGTCACACTACACAATAGGCCAGAAGTCACTCCTTATTCTAAAACTGATCTCAAATGATGCCCTGTTATGCAATGAGGCTTACTTACCAGGTGAGTTATCATGCACAGTCACAATATAGTCCAAATAATGTCACTACCACCAGAAACATCAAACTTTACCTCACATGCACTGTTTAACACTACTGCCTGTCCCTTCTATAAACCAATGCCTGTTCTCTTAAATTTAGAGAAACTATAACCCCAAAACATGTACAGAGCAGCTCCCCTATCCCCCTTCAGCTTGACCCTCCCATGTCACGTGGTCTTGCTCTGGGCTGTAAGGAGCTTGGGTCTCATCCTCTTTAGCTGAGGACTAGTGTCTTCCACTGGAGCCACAGGGGGCTCCCAACATGGGGCATCTTCTGAGTCTCACATGGGGACAACCCCTGAGCCTCTTATCTATTCCAGGCTCCAGAGCTGCAGGAAGATGGCAGATGTACAACAGCACCAGCCCCAAGCCGGAAAACAAGCACCTAAGCACCAGCAGTCAAAACACAAGGAAATCACCAAACCAGATGAAGCTGGGGCAGCAGCCAAGGCTGATGAGCATGGCCACCTGAATGCAAAGGGCCAGCCACAGGCACGACAGGCAGCGTGGCCAGCCCGGCCTACACAGCTCTGGCTCTGGTGTGTGCAGCAGCACAAGTGAAACACAGTGCCTAATGCAAACATAGTAGGGCTTCTAAAAACCTCCTGTGGAGACCCAGCAGTTGGTGAGATGGCAGAGCTCCTGCCCTACCCCCATGCTGGGTCCCGTACCCTGGCTGGGCTGGGCCACATGGAAACCTGCAGGCCTTCACTTCCCAGGTACCACTGTACCCCATCATCTGCAGGCACCTGTCCCTGGCAGGCAGGCAGGAGAGCTAAGCAGAGTGTGGTCCACAAACCCCCAGAATGGTGGCCCCCACTGTTAATCCTCCTCCCATTCATGCTTAATGAGCACCATGGTCCCACCTGAACAGCCTTGGCTGGAATACAGGGGGGGCCTGAAGCCTGTAACCAGGCATTTGTTCAGCAGGGCAACTGGGCTAACAAGAGTTTACAATGAGCAGGCACAGTGGTCCACGAACCCCAGCAACCACTGAGTATCTCTACCCTTGCAAGGCGATGGTTGCTTAAGGAATGCAGGCACTTTCCCCACCATCATCACAACTCTTAGGAAGAGGAGGGTCCCCAGGACCCAACCTCTGATATCTAAGACACAGGACTTTGGGAGGGTGCAGAAGCTGTCCTTCTGCAGTCAGGCCAGAACAATTCACAACAGGGGCAGATAAACCCAAGGTAGCCTGTGTCCCACATGGTCCAGGTGGTCATGTTAATGCAGTGCATTTGGCATTGAATGTGGCAGGAGCATCACAGTCTGACAGGCTTGGCCAAGTTTCATTTAGAAAGTGATTTCTGGGAGTCCCTGTGAGGAAGCACAAGACAACCCCCCACTGAGGGTACTGCTCTGACCCTAAGAAAGAGGACACACGTGCCAGCTCTGCACTGTTGCCACATCAGTAACAAGAGTCTGCAGCTCTTTTCCTTTACAAAAGCCACCAAGGCCCTGGCTGGGGTGGCCAGAGGCAGATGCTCCCCATCCTCAAGTGCAATAATGATGCCTGCCAGAGGAGGTGGTCTCCAGCTCTGAGTCCATGTGCTCTTGGACAAAGGCTGGACATCTAATGGGACAGCCAGGCACAGGGAGTGCATGCTACACAGATGCCCTGGAGACTTAAGAGGGGATGTGGGTGGCTGAAAGGACTAAGGTGAAGGCCACACATCACCCGAATGGAGAAGGGAATGGGCCTCAAGCTAGATGGGCCCACAAAGGGACATGGAGTCAAGTGGGGGTAACTGCACACTTATCCTGGTGGTGCTTCCCACTGGGGTCCAGGGCAGCAGAGGGTGCCCCCAGCGTCTGCCTCACAGCCTGATGGATATGCTGCCTGTGAATATGCTGCCTGTGATGCCTTGAGAGAACTGCCCAGGGTCCAAAGTCACAATAACCTTCTGCAGCAGGCAGCCTCCAGACCCCCAAAATTCCTTGCACTATCAAAACACTGACAGCTAAAGCCAGGCATTAATGGAAGTGCATCCTCTGGGGGCTTCTCCCTTTAGCTGAGTTACCAGTCTTTCCCAGTGGCAACAACGGGGCAGGCTGACTGTGGATTCTTGTGCAGTGACGTCTACCCCCCAGAAATGCTGGAACTACACTCCCAGCATTGATCACGTGGCCACCGACAGCGGCAACAAAGCCCCTGCCTGCTGCTCCGGGCCCTTGTAGGGCTGGTGATCACCTACGGGCAGGAAACCAGACTCCCCTCTCCAGGTGCCACATCAAGCCACCAGCCTGGCCCAAGTGGCTTCTTTTTGTCACCAGTGACCTCAGCACTGAGAACAGGGCAACCCGGCAGGGAAGTGCCATGGGGGCCTACAGAAGGTGGAGCAGGGCCATCTGTGAACCTCGTCAGGCTGGGAGAGAGCAGCTCCTAGGGTCCAGGGCAGGTGGTGGAGCCAGTGGGACAGAGTAGCAGAGCTGTGGTCACTGGAAGACCTGGGGTTGCAAGCAAGAGGGGAAACATGCATGGCAGGTACAAAGCAAGCACATAACTCTAGGAAGCAAGGTAGAATCAGGACGCCAGGAGCGACAAGGAAAAACTCCTTCTGGAACAGGTCTGGAAGAGGCAGGAAGGTACGTCTTCAAACAAGGGCAATGCTGCTGTAAGGACATTTCTTCTGCGCAGCAAAGGGTGTGTGCTACCTGGGTGGCTGCAGATGCCACCAGGGTGGTGGCCGATTCCTAAAGGTTCCGTGCTCGGGTGGGCAGGGCTGGAGCTGGGCTAGTCCCAGTGGAGGCGGGGTGCACAGGACAGGGCCCCGAGCCCGAGGCGGCCAGCTGGCGGCCCAGCACCTGCCGCTCCCGCACCGCCCGATTGGAGGCTGCAGTCTTCCTGATTTGGGCACGCCGCGCGTGCCGCAGTGGAGACTTGTAGGTTCTCCGCAACTCTGCCAGGAATCCCTGGTAGTTGTTTCGCAGGGGGCTGTCAGGTTGCATGTGGGGGATCGCCCACTTCTCCGCCTCCCCAGTTAGCCGGGACACAAGGAAAGCCACTCGCTCAGCCTCACCTGGGAAGCGGGAGGCCTGGAAGATCATGAACCTGTCCATCTGCATCAGGAAACCCGCCAGCTGGCCTGGGTCTCCAGAAAAGGGCTCCGGCAGAGAGGTTGGAGGCGTGGTCATGGGCCGGGTCCCATTCGAGGTAATCGCGGAGATAGGTGGGGTGATCTGCAGCGCCCCCGGAATCCGAGCCCTGGTGCGCAGTAAGGTGAGCTCTGCCATCACGCTCTCCAGCATGTTGGTAAGATTGGCCTTCTCTGCCCGCAGGGTAGAGGCCTCCCGCCTTAGCGCAGAGTTGGTGAGGCGCAGGGAGGTCAGGGTGTCAATGACGTCGTCCATTTGGGCATTGGTAGAAGATGCAGAGGCTGGGCTTTCAGCTTTTGACGTCTGGGGTTGGACCATGTTGGCCAGAGGTCAGCCAAAGGCTGAGACTGATGGAGTGAAAGAAGGGGGTCTGGGTAACCCCAGAACCTGAGCACCTGTGATGCTGAA
Source organism: Manis javanica (assembly GCF_040802235.1). Lineage (NCBI taxonomy): Eukaryota > Metazoa > Chordata > Mammalia > Pholidota > Manidae > Manis > Manis javanica. The sequence goes on from NC_133165.1 coordinate 114,727,678, forward strand.
AATGGGTAGATTCCGCAGAAATCAGGGAGGGGGGCTGCGGACTTGGAGGCTGAGCCCGAACAAGGCAGGGCGGACGGAGCCGAGGGGTGAGCACTGCCGGGGCAGGCAGGCGGTGCGGGCCCGTGGGGTGCCTGCTCGCGTACGCGGCTCCTTCACGGCCGACCTCACCAGGCCAAGGCGGGCGGCACGGGGGGTGTACTTGTTCTGCGCCCTGGAGGATGAAAAAATATTATAAACAAGGTTTCGACTGCGGAAGGGACGCGGCGTAGGAGGGACTGAGAGTGGGAGACGAGGCGGGCGCCGGGGCCGAAGCCCCGTCCCCGCGCTGGGCCTGGCGCCCACCTGCGGCCAAACAAAGGGTGGGTGCCCCTGCGGCGGCGGCGCTGGGGCCTGGGGCGGGCGGCGGGCGCGTACCTGGGTCTCTGCGGCTTCCTCCGCGGCTCCGTCTGCCGCACCGGCCGGGACCAAGATGGCCCGCCGGGGACGCGGGCAGGCCGATGAGTCACGGCAGCGGCGACCCGCCGGAACTACTTCCCGGTCAGTCAGGCCGAGGTGGCGGCGGCGGGAGGCGGGCGCGGGCAGCCTCGGGAAGAACGCGCGCGGAGGCCGGACCGGGGCCGGCGTCGGGGTCGCGTTGGAGGTCGTGTCACGGGGCGGTAGGGTTGCTGACGGGAACGGCGCGGCGGCGGTGGCGGCAACAGGCGGGCCGCGCAGGGACCGTGCTGGTTGCCATGGAGACTACCCGCTCGCGCGTGCGCGGCAGCCAAAGCCGCGCCCCGGAAGTTGCGCGCGCATCCCCCGCCTTCCAAGCAACTGCTCCCGTCTTCCTCAGCAGCCAATCAGTGATGACCTGAGTTCCTGTTATTTCCGTAATGGAGGCGTTTCTTCCGTTCCTCATAAATTCTTGAGACTCCTAGCAAAGCTCTTTTTGTATAACTTGTAGTAATTTTTCTTAATGGGGCTTGATTTTCATGTTATGATTTGACTACAGTTCAATGTAGTATATATTCACTGTAGCAAATTTTGATGTCAAAGAAGTCTTAAAAAATAATCACTCAAGAGTCCCTCCATCTAGAGAGAACAAATAGGAATATTTCTGTAGCTACGTCAAGTCATTTTTCTGTGATAGGCTCCATTACAAAATAAGTTTTGTACCTTACAGACTATTTTGTAACCTTAATAGCACACTGAATTTTGAGCATTTTCCCGTAAATATATTTCAAAGGCATGGTTTTCAGTACTGCCCAGTGTTCCACTGAAATAGTGTACTACAATTTATTTAACCATAACCCTTTTGATAGATCTTTATCTAATTTTCCATGTGGAAGTTTTATAAACCAGACTTCCATGTAAATCCCAGCCTTTTTCTCTGCCAGGTTATCCAGGGTGATTGCCAAGGAGTTCAACTACAGGGCCAAAGAGTATGAGCCATTTACTTAAGATCTGGATACTTTTCCCACTTGACCTTTCTGAGCTACTTTTAAGAGGTCCACTCCAGGCTGGGGCATGGCTGGAGAGAAGACACCCACCATGCCAGTTTTTCCAGGACACCATCTTCAAGGAGGTGGAACCCCTGGTAGCCACAGGCACTCCTCAGGCAGGTCTGGGACAGTCAGGTTCACTCACAGCTTTACAGTTTTCAGTTCTGTAAGTGGGAATTGGAGCATGAGAGTGTCAGTACATGGAAAAGGTGGTCCAGCTGGGCCCACAGTTGTGTGTATCCAGTGTACTAAAAGGTAGTTTTTCTGTGTAGGTGTAAACTTCTAGGACACAAGGCAAGAGGAGATAGAAAAGAGACTGTATTTCCCTAAACTGCCTCGATGAGATCTCCCAAGTCAGCTGTGGGCAGCAGCTGCCTTAACCTTGGCTGAGGTCAGTAACTTCAAGTGCAGAAATTGGCCTGTACCCTTACCCCTCCCCCTTCTTCCAAACACACAAGAGTCCCTGTCCACTCCTGTGAGACACCCCATCAGTTTCCCTGCCCTCTTGTGCCAGGGCCGCACCTCCCCAGGCTCCTGGACTCCGTCCACATGAGTGAAAGGTCTGCTGCAATTCCAGGTGTGATTGATACCATATGTCTTAAATTCCCAGGTGCATTGAATATAAGGTTCACCCTTACTTCATAATTGGTACAATATAAATTTGAAGAAATATGTAAATTATTTGTATTTCACCTTATTTGAAACAGGTTATAAAGTGGCATCACATAAAATATAGATTGAAATAAAAATTTAAAGAATTTTCAAAATAACAAAACTGGACAGAGTATTTGGCTTCTGATCCAGATGATGTTATGCTTCATGCTCTGAGGTGGTGATCCTCTTTGCTGAAAACAGAACAACGATAAACTATACAAAGAAGGTATTGAAAAGATATAGCTGGGCTCAAAAACAAGAGAAAGTCCACTGTGGTCCAGAAACACAAACTGCTGAGTATTGACAAAGCTTTGGGCCTACTGGGCTCTGGGTCCCAAAGTGTAAGGGGGACCTGAGACTAGAACAGAGGCTAGCTTCCTATTTGAAACCGGGGAATAGAGGGGTCACCCATATGTCAGAAAGGAGGCTGGAAAATCTGCTTCAACCATTTTATGGGGCAACAGCTTCTGTGAAGGTGTGGCCTCAGGACAAGCGAGAAAACCCAATATCATTTATCTCCTGCCCCCTGTTGACAAGCAGACCCAGAGGGCCACCAGCAGGAATATAAAACAAGTTTCTGTACCACAGACCACGCATCACCGAAGCAGCCCCGAACTGTGAGACCCGGGGAGACGGAGGGCTCTGACTAGGAGGGGGCTTGGTACACAGAGAAAAAAAGACCGTCTTTATCCAAAAATGAGCCTAAAAATCAAAATGAGGCTCCTTTGGTACCTTAAAGGGGAATGTCAGGCTGGCTCTGGCTCTGATTCTGGAGTTCTGAGGGAGGATCCACTGGGAGGTCACTAGTAGATTGATGGTATGGAAAGCTAAGAAAATAGTGTAAACAGAAAGAGGCTCAAGCATTGTGCCTTAGAGGGTCTAGAAACCATTAGAGGGTCTAGAAAACGGGGAGGGGACTGCTGCAGAGTGGCCCAAAGGGTAGAAGGACACTTTGGAACCTCAGAAGCCAAGAATTGGCTTCAGGGAAGAGGTAAGGTGGTCAACCAAGTCCTCACGTGGGCAGGATCACCATTCAAACTGGGACACTTTTGAGAGCCAAACAAGTTGCTAAGGATAATTAAAATAATGCATTTTCTGAAACATTATTTATGGCCCAACAGATTCATTTATTGTACTGCTAGACCTATAATCATGGCCCTGTCACTGATTTTTCCTAAAGAACACTTCTTTTCTTCAGTAAGTTTTTGTGTATTCATTTTGTCTTAAAATCACTTGTAGTCTCACTCAAAATTGCATTCTGTGGTTATAAATTTAAATCTGTTGACATTTGCAATTAACTCTTGTTTGTAGACTTTATTTTAATTGAGAAAAGATTCCTCCTACAGGTACTAAGATAACTGTAAGATAAGTTCAGAAAAACTCTAGTAAATGGAGGATTTTCTCAATTCTGTTTTTTAATTGAAATGTGTAAACATTCCAGTTCAAATGTATCTACAGGTTCAGTCATTTCGACTCCATTCAGGGTACCATTTTATGACAAATATTTGCATAAGCCAAAACTTATCCCCCTCGAAACTCATGTATTATCTTTTTGAATGTTTCATCAAATTTTTGTGCTGCAAAATTGTAGGCCTTCTTGGTTTCTTTCCATTCTAGTACAGAATATAATTTATCCAATTAAAACTAGGAATCTCATCAAAAGATTCTTCCCACATGTTGAGATATTCCAAGAACAATTATGGAATTTGAAAATTAGACCTCAGACACCATTGGAGCTCTCAGCATCTAATCTAAAAGCATCTAATTTGTGCTTTTGTACGGATGAATTTCAGTGTTTCCCCATTGGCAAGAATTGTTTCTAATAATTACAATTTGCTAAAGTTTTAAAGCTCAAAATTCTTGGCACCCACTTAATGAATATCGTGATGAAAGATTTCCAATGGATTTTGAACACAGTGCAACAAATATTTAGAGGACTCCTTTACAGAAAGTTCTATTCCACTCTAGGGCATTAAGCTGATGTACAAAGTTCACTTTCAAGGACTCCAGCGTTTTGTGGGTCTGATTAATGACTACAGCAAAGGCAGGAAGGACCCACCAGGAGATGAAATCTGTTTTCATCATATTCCACAGGAACTTTGTCACTAAAATGTTGGTGACCCAATTTCTCTGTGTATATCATCTGTAAACATTGACAACTGTAGCTTTCTACTTTGATAAAATGTCAATGATTACTGAGATACAGCTATGAATGACATGTTTGCTGCAATCAATCCCAAGTGCATCTGTGCTCCAAAGGTTTTTAAATTTAGTGAAAACATTGCTTTTTCTCAGGACGCTGTTGTAAGTTGTTTCTGGTATTGAACTTTCCTGGTTTACCTGGGGCTGAGTATGGCTTTCGTTTTCTGCTTGCTCCAGGCTTATATCACTCTATTCGGAGAACTATTTGGCATGAATTCGGAAAGGTGAAAATGACCAGGGCCAAAGTCCCACCCATAAATTGTGTGCACAAGTGCCCTGGGAAACCTGTGTGTAACACTGTGCAGAGAGGTGATGTTTTATAATAGCAAAAACCTGGAAATCGCAGCAATGCCCCAGGAGGCCGGAAAAATAAAGTAGAATAATATAGAGCAAAGTTTCTCAAGTTGTAGCATACATCAGAATCACCTGGAAGGACTGAACCCACACCCAGAGTTTATGATTCATTCAGTAGCTTTGGGGGGAACCCAAGAATTTGCATGGCCTCAGACAAACCTGCTACTGCTGGTCTGGGGACCCCACTTTGAGAACCACTGCTGCAGAGCAATGAAAACATGCAACTCCTACAAGGGTCACAATGAGTAAAAGAAGACACAAAACAACATAAACTGTATAATCTCTTTATATAAAGTTCAAAACCAGGGAAAACTAAATTGTATTTCTTAAAGGTACAGATATTGGTAGCAAATGTGCCAAGAAAAATGTCACAATTGTTGCCACAAACTTCAGGATAAACGTCACCTCGAGGTGGGGAGAGGGCTCGTCATAAGGAGGAGACACACTGTCTGCCTGGCAACAGAGCGGTTCTTGGCCTGGGCGGTCATGCACAGATGTTTCCCTTCCCGGTCATTTAGTAAAGTACACGCTCACGTTTGGTGGACCTGTGCGCATGTGCATCACATTTCACAACACAAAGTTTAAATAAAGAGAAGAGAGCCTGGGCAGGGAGAGAAAACGGAGGAGAGAGATTGGATCGGGGACAGCGAGTGTGGGCACCTGTTGCCGAAAGTATGCTCGTAAAAGGGCAGCAGGGGTGGGGGCTGGGGAAACGGATGCAGTAAGAGGAAGATGGTAGAGTGGCTGAAAGGGAACCTGGAGTGGAAGGACCTCAGCAGAAGGATCTAGAGGCCAATGGGGAGGCTCTGGCCTCACCCAGGGGCACGTTCTTTCTCCAGGGTCTTGGGGGAGAAGCAGAGATCCAGGTGTGAGCAGGGAGGTGGTGCAACTTGTGGCAGATCTCAGCTCCCACATTCCTGGTGGCACTGGTTTGCTGCGCTGCCATAATGAAGTGCCACAGACGGATGGACGTGACAACAGAAAGTGATGGTCCCACTGTCTGGAGGCTGGAAGCCTCAAGCCAAGGTGTCAGCAAGGCCGACTGCTTCCGAGGCCCCTCCTCTTGGCTTATTGATGGCATCTTGCTGTGTGAAGTGGGCATGGGGTGACCAATGCCCCACTTTCCCCAGACCTGAGGGGCTTTCTGGGCTGTGGGACTTTCTGTTTTAAAATCGTGATGAGTCAGTCATCCTGCTCAGGGGTGACCTCATGGCAGAGGCCCAAGCTGTGACCTCAGCCCTGCTTGGGTGTCTGCCTATCCATGTCACTTCACTTAACCTGTAGACGTCGGTAGCACCATAGGCATTTAATTTTTAACTTACATGTGCATATCTGATTTCACTTTTTTTTAAATAAGTGAAAGTAAAAATTGTCTGTTTCCTTCCCCGCACCAGCAGTTCTCCAGGTCTTGGTAGGTGCTGTCTGGATGTCCTGCAGGCAACTCGGTTCCGACACCGTCTACCAGGGGACCCACAGTGTTAGACTCAGTCCCCTAAGACCACTTCCACTTGAGACATTAGTCACATGTCCCAGGCTGTCACCTGTGCTTCTGACCAAGTGGCTATAAATCGAGGGTTCCCACAATCCCTCCTCTGGGTGGATAATTTGTGAAGGCAGCCCGCAGAACTCAGGAAAACAGTTTACTTACTAGATTACTAGTGTATTATAGAGTATACAACTCAGCAACAGCCAGATAGACGAGAGGCACAGGGCAGGTATGGGGAAGGGGTGGGGAGCTTCCATGCCCTGTCTGGATGCACTGCCCTCCCAGCACCTCCATGGGCTCAGCAACCTGGAAACTCTCCAAATCCCATACTTTGGGAATTTTTATGGTTTCATTAAATAGGCACAATTGATTAATCATTGGCCATTGGTGATTCACTCATCCCCCAGCCCCTCTCTTCTCCCTGGGAGTCAGAGGCGGTGAGAGGGGCTGAAAGTTCCTGCCCCCTAATCACACAGTTGCTTCCCTGGCAACCAGTCCACATTCTTTAGGGCCTTCCAAAAGTCCTCATCAGCACAAAGTCCAGTGTGCTTGAAAGGGTTTTCTTACCAACAACTAAAGACACTTATTTCCCCTTTATCGCTCTTATCATTTAGGAAATTCCAAGGGCTTAAGGGGTTCTATGCCAGGAACTGGGATGAAAACCAAATATTTCTTACTATAAATCACAATATTACAATAAGTCAAGATGATGAAACATTGAAATCAGACATCCTCTCCTAATCGGTCCCCCATGTTATCTTGAAAAATCGTGAATCATCTGTATAGCAATAAAGCCTGATACAGACTTCTCTGCATGGTCAGCAGCTCAATCACAAGTCAAAGCTTGCACATGGGTGGGTTTCTCTCACGTCTTCGAATTTGAGGCTTATATTAGAAGCCATGTCAGTATCTGTATCAGTCAGCTGTAGTCACAATAATGTTGTGTAACAAACTACCCCAAAACTCAGCGGCTTAAAACACTAATCATTTATTTTCTCTCATGGGCCTGTGATTGGTTGGAAGTCAGCTGACAAGGGATGGACCAGGCTTGACTCGAAGCTGCAGGTGGAATCCAGGCGTGCTCCACCTGTGCTCAATCAGGGGTGCCAGCTAAAAGGCAGCAGCTGCCCAAGGGAGGACTTGTTGTGGAATGGCTGAAGCCCCACATGGTAAGCCCACTTCACAAGCACATCCAAACCTTTGCTACAGCACATCCATTAATACCCATTTGCCAAAACAAGTCACATAGCCAAGCTTAAGGTCAAGGGGCAGAGAATTACTATCACCCACCAGAGCCAAAGCAAGTCACATGATCAGGCCCTGCATCAGTAAGGTGAGGTATCCTCACCCGCAAAGATGGGGAGCAGGGAGTGAAGATTCTGGAAAAATAATGACTCTATCTCAGCATCTTTTTGCTCATGGCCCGTCTCTTCATTGGCCATCCTGTGGATCTGCAGAAAAGCTTCAGTTTCAGTTGTTCAAGATAATATTTGTCTCTGCCTCGAAGTACTTACCCCTGAAATGAATTTTGCCCTTACTGCTTACATTATATTTTATGTCAGACCATCCCAAATACATTCCCCAAATTCTGTGTTTATTCCTGAGCTGCAATGACAGACCAAAAACAAGTTAATTCTGTGCATCCCATTCTTGTCACACACCTGCCAGTGCATTAAAGCCAGGTGACGTTGCCAAATCACTTGGAATAGATTCTGAAAGTTCCAGAGGTTAGAGAGTTTCTGGTGACCAATTCATTTGTCAAAAGAAGTACCACTCAGGAGCCAAACATCCCTGCCTACACCTTGTGGCTGCCTTTTAGAAGAAGCTGTTTAGCTTCCAGTGATACGCAATTCAGTTAGGAAGAAAAATGAAACTCCCGCTCCCATCCCAAACCCCAGGACTCCTCAGTGCAGTTTAGATCCTCACCACTCATGCTGAAAGTGCAGAAAAGGTCCGATCACAAACACGGGCTTGGAAAACAACAGCAAGCTGTTACGGACCACAGCAACAGCCAAGTGCAATCCAGAATTTAGACTTAAATTCTGAGGGCGAGCAGATAGAAAACAAGAAATGGTGATGGAATTGTGTGGATGGGGGTATGCACGTGCCGGGGTGGGGGGGCTGTTGGTTTTCTTTGTGATCTTGCATTTACAATGGTGTTTGATAGTTTACTGAAAAACTGTTATCAGCTCAATGGTGCACCATAGGCTTGGGGCCATCTTAGGCCATCTATTCATACAAAATAGAATTTGTACGCTTTGGGGGAAGAAGGCTGAGGGTGTGTGGAAGGATGGAGAAACGGATAATGCAGTGTGTAAGCTATAAAGCCCCAGGACAACCCTATGGGCAGGGGTCAGTCTGCAAATCCAGGGACCAAGGCAACACCACTAGGGACTGAGTCAGAAGAGGGTGCTGAGGATTCTCATGGGAACATGCCAGGGGTCAGGAGCTGGGTCATGGAAGCAGCTGGAACCACTCAGGATGTATCCCAGGTACTCTTTCTGCTCAGGCAGGTGGGCAGGGGGTTTGGGGGGGCGGCAACAGCCCCACACCACTGAAGCCTTCCTGACAGAGCTACCCTCGGGGGAGGGATAGGGGATTGCTGGCAGGCCGGACACTTCCCAAACAGGTAGATTCCTCAACACGTGGACTGTGGACCTAGAAACACCCACCAGTGTTCTTGACCTGGACAGATGCACAAGACGGACAGATGTTCTGCTCTCACAGTTTAACACCCAGTGGAGGTAGGGCAGGCAACACACAAAGGAACAAATGCATAGCCAAGGTGATTCCGGACAGTTCCAGGTGTCAGGTGGTGTCATCGGGAATGCCTGAGAGGTCACTTAGGTCGGACTGCGAGGGACGGCCTCTGAGGAGGTGATGTGCCAACGAGAAGAACAGTAAGGAGTCAGTGATGCGAAGAAGAGGCAAGAACATTCCGGGCAGAGAGAGCAGCAGGTGCAAATGCCCTAAGAGGGGGATGGCCTTGGTATGTTCTAGAACCACAGGAAGGGCCCAGGGCAGCAGACATTGTGCAAGGCGGGCAATAGGCAGGGCTAGCTTAGGAAATAGAAGACTTGGGGATTCCAACTAAGGGAATGACAGTGACAATGAGCCTGTGGGCCAGGGAGGTGGCACACGGTGGCGTCTGTCCACGCACCCTGCACCAGTCCCATGTCCATGCACCGCCTCTCAATTCACCACTAAATGAACTACTTAACGATTACCTTTAAATCAAAATTCACACCAAATAAAAACCTTAAGAGCTCAATTTAGCCTTAGGCAAGGGTGTGTGGTCCTAGCTGTTTTTCCCAGCATGGAACACCTTAGAATAAGTGGGAAATATCTTAGTTTAACTCTTCAGAAACACCCTGCACACTGATCAAGATCAACTCCAGCCTAACAGGTTCAGCCAGTGTAGACACTGCAAGCCGTTTTTAAGAGTCGGACAGTTGATCACTGACATAGACAGTGAATGGACACCCAAAGGTGCCAGCCCCCTGGGTCCTTGCCCCACATATCCAAAGGGACAGCACTGGGCAAAGGGGACAATGACAGCAGTTCAGCTGTGGGGTGGCTTGGTGTTGAGGAACCCATTCTAGGTAAATGGGTTTATGTTCTGCATGGAGGGGCCAAGGCTGAGAGCTCCAACGTCACAATGCCCAGGGACACTGGGGGACCATGTAGCCACTTTAGAACATGCGCCCAGTGACCCCACAGGAGGGGTGAGGGAGGTGGGGATTAATAGCCCATCAGCCCCAGGGTGTGGGTGCTCCCAGCGGGGTAATCCTTCAGCCCTCCGGACTGGAGCCCGGTCTCAGAGGGTGCAGCAGACCAGATGAGCGGCTAGGTGTAACAGTGTGTGACCCTGAGCAAGCCAGTGGCCTCCCTGGACCCCTGCACCTGCAGAATGAGGACAACAGCAGCACCTTCTGGTGCCGGCCACCTCTTCCTCCTGCCTCAGGCAGGCTCAGGCAGGCCACTGCTGATGCCCAGCCTCCAGCGCCCCTATGTCTCCCCACTTCTGAGCCTTGAAGCCCCTCGGGCTGTGAAGGGCCATGGCTGGGGGGACCCGGAGCGTGCTCTGAGAACATGCAGTTTGGCTGGCACAGGGAAGAGATGGGGCTCTGGAGGGAGGCAGCAGGGGCAGGCAGGGAGATGTCAGCCCCCAGACCCTGCGGAGGTGAAGTCCCCACGACGGGGTGAGGGATTAGGAAAAGAAGACAAGAGGAAAGCATCAAGTATGACTTGCAGACTGGTGTTGGTGCCAGTCGTGCAGTGGTGAGATCTGGGGACCACTGCCCCCCTCTGGTCCCAGGGCTGGGGCCCCACACAGAGAGGGCTCCGCAGAAGGAGAAAAGGGAGCAGATCCCCCAGCTCCCACAATTTAGGGGGTTGTTTTCTCAAAAGCATCATCCTTTTTAAAAACAAGTCAAGTGAAGGCAATGCTTTAAAAGTTAATAATAATAAAGATCAGTTCCTGCAAATTTGAGACGTAAAGTCATTCTAAATTTCTACAGTGGTGGCTGAATTTCTACAGAATGGAGAGACCGAGTTGTAGATTCATCTTCCTTTCCTAACTCATTACTGCTGCCGAGCTAGGAAATCCCCACTCACGGCAACTGGGCTTGACAATAGCAGGAAGCCCACGACGGCTCTTTCTAATAATTACGAAGACTGGAGTCAAGCATGGGCAGGATTTATAAAGAGAATAATAATTTAACTTGGAGCGAGCCAGCTCACCAACATGGGCCCTGGGCTTGCCAACTGTAATCTATTATATAATTAATTATATATTATATAATAAATTTTGTTTGTTTATTTATATACACACATAGGTTAAAACCTAATCTAATAATTATAACATATATTAATCACCTAATATAAATCTCACAGAAAACAGATACTGCCACTTAGCCTCCACATGGAGTGTTGCAGGGCAGAAGATAACAGAGAAGGGATCCTAACCCACTTTTTCCCCTGCATTCAATTCTGGAAATATTTCCCATTCTATTACAGCTAGTGTATGTGATCTTTTAAATGTGTCTAATCCTCAATTTCCTTTTCCAACAGTTCCCACTATGCTTGATCTTTTTCAAGTACCTGTGGCTTTTCTGTCCTGAAGTGACAAATCAGGGGTCTTCGTGACACTAAATAGATACTAAAGACATCCTCAAGATACTTGCATGAGACACCTGCGATCCTAGGGATGGCATTTGTTCGCTTTATCCATGTCAAGAAAAGAATCCTCTCTGTTCTCTTTCCGAAACTCCAATATGAGTTTCATGGAGGGTTGAAAGCTGCCAGCTCAGGAGCTCTGCTTGGTCGTGTTGATTACCAGCGATCTTTCCTTCAACAGTGACACAGGGTCAGGCACGGCTAGACAGCTCATCTGTGCTATGAATAGAAGGTACCCACGGGCAGTTTCTTATTCCACAATCAGTGCCGTGTCAGAACTGATTCTAATGCACGTTTTCCAGTCCACATCGTGGCTCCAGAAAATAATTTAACTTCATGGAAAACCTCTTTTCCTGAAATGTGGGCTTTCAGTAGTTAAAGGGGGGAAGTGACCTGCCGCCCACATTCTGGCCCAGGCCGATCAGCATGGCAGGAGTGTGTGCAGACCCGTGTCGGCATGCGCCGCCCCGCTGCTCTCTAGCTGTGACATTTTGAGCAAGCCAGCTCACCAACATGGGCCTTGGGCTTGCCAACTGTAAAATGTGGATAATAAAAGTATCTCTTATTAAATAAATAGGTGAACGTAATACAAAATAAATAAATAAAAATAAGGGTTGCTTGATTCTCGTAAAGTGCTTATAGTGCCTGTCTGAGCTTGTGCTCAGTGAATGCAGGCGTTGGTCACTGGCCTTTCTCCAAAACCACCATCGTTTGCACCAGTCCCGCCAGGAGCTGATTCATCCCCTCCGCAGCAGAGGTCTTCCTGGAGAAAGGTCTGCTGGCGAGGCACAAACAGGAGTCACATCTTGTGCATCCTGGCCTTGGGCGGTATCCCAAAGCATCATCTGATAGAGGAACCTGCCCAGAGGTCTTTTGCCTTTTCTGACGGAACATGATATTTGGCATTAACTCTATGGTTATTGAGAAACAGTAACTTCGCTTCCTCCACTGTTGCTACAGAGCGGGCAGTGGCGAATAATGTAGTTTTTGTCTCATTTCAGCCTTTATTAGTAAAATTACCCAATTTTGCCCTGGCAGGTCTGGTTTTGTGCTTGTTCTGAAAAACCCTATTGCTTCACCAGAGGGATCCCTACTTTTCTTAATTTTTTTTAAGAAGTAAAATCTTCTTCAGCTTCAGGCTGCCGTTCGACTACGTTTCATAAGTGATCATGTCCCAACCCCTGGTAACAAGAGTCCACCCGTACAATGAAATCGATTCTTCAGATATTTCACCTCACATTGTAATCGGTGCTTCTGGCTTTCGGCTGCCTGTGCAAAATCGCCGCCTCCCCAGGACCTGCACGGCCACTTCCCATGCTGGTTTGCCTTGTCATCTTCCTGCTGTTTGGACCACATTTTCGTGGGGTAAGGAACCACGTCTAGGCCACTGTTGCATTTCTGCAAATTAGGAACATAACACAGCAAAGTGCAGCTGTCATACATGTAAATTCATGCAAGGAAAGAATTAGACAGAAATGATATGAAAAGCAGCAGAGAGATGAGCCGCCCTCACTTGCTGACTGTCGCCTGCAGTGCCCTGGGTGGGGTGGCCACTGTAGCCTGGTGTCCATCGTCCCTTCCATGGGCTGACGGGTCCCAGGCTGTGAATGGTGTTGGCATGTAGGTGAATGAATGAAGAAAGCAACAAGGCCCCAGCCGTGGCCACTGCAGCAATGCAACTAGAGGATGGTGTCACGGTTATGGCAACTCTTCCGAGGACCTTTCAGTGGATGCCCAAGGGCCCAGGGACCCCACTGATTTAGGGGTGATACAGAATAGCAGAAGGTGAGGAATGGTCCCAAGGACTGATGCCTTGTTAGCATAGGTGTTTGGCAGCATGAGCCCAGGCACGTTTTGGTAGACACTTCCTGTGTGCCAGGCTGCCAAAAGCTTCTCACTTGACCCTCTCCACCCTCTGAAGGAGATACCATCATTACCCCTGCTTGACCCATGGGGACATGGAGATGCAGAAGGGGGAAGCCACTCACTCAGCTAATAATGGCAGAGCCACAGCTTGAAGGCTGCCCCCAGAGCCCCCTCTTGTCACCCCCTCACTGATCTCTGCCAGGAGCAGCAGTTTCATTTCCAGGGACAGCGACCTCTTGGCCCTTGTTTAGGAAAGCTGGGCAGAGCCAGCTCTCCTTTCCAGCAGGAATCTAGACAGCAGAGCCAGTCGCCTGGTGAGGCTCTTTCTACAGCTTGGTGGCAAACCCAGGTGGTTGGCATGCCAGAGATCCTCCTGCTCTGAGTCTGAGAGCAGGCAGGGAAGTGAGGATGAACCGGGCAGGGTGGCAGAGTGCGCACACGGGGCCCAGGACCCAGCAGGTGCTCCGCCAGCAGAAGCAAAACCCCTTCCTTCTTGGGACCTATGAATATTTATGGGGTGGAGGTTCCTTTTCATTCAGGTCTCAAATAAAAGGTCAGGGAAAACTTGACCATTGCATCTAAAGTGCTCACCTCCATCTCCATCTCTAAGAGAAAGCAGAGAATAAACACATACAGTGTCTTGCCAGTGGGTTTCAGCCCTGGCAAGTTCACTATGGATTCAACGTGACCAAAGAAATGACAGTAGAATGTTCTTGGGGTGGAAGGGTTTATACCCAACTTTATTCCCACGGTGGCAGGTCAGTCACTAGAATCCTGTCCACTCAGAGCGAGTCTGCACACAGCAAGCCGGTGTCTGCCTCTGCCCTTGGGGCTGCCACCACTCCAGCCTCTGCTCTGCTCTCCTGCAGCCTTGCAGCTGTGCCACCATGTCGCCTGGAGGACCGGGCAGGGCTCTTTATATAGACTAATAACAATGTATTGCCCACACATGTGTAGTGAGCTCGCCAATCAGGGCCAGGTGAGAATCCTGGCCACAGGAACCTTCATTTTATCTATACACGGTAAACAGGATAATTTAATAAGACAAGTGTCCTGAAGACACTGAACGGGGTTGCGCCAGGAAGTGCGGGAGATGGAGGTGAGCACTTTAGATGCAATGGTCAAGTTTTCCCTGACCTTTTATTTGAGACCTGAATGAAAAGGAACCTCCACCCCATAAATATTCAGGGATACAGTGTTCCAGGTAGCAGGAGAAGCGAGTGCAACCAGGGCTCAGATCCCAGTGGCACACCATCCCCTGATGGCCACCTCTGCCTGTGAGACTGCAGGCAAGGTGCACACCCCCCACCCTCACCCCCACACCCCGCACTGTGCAGCAAGCCCTCCTCTGTGGGCGGGATAATCACCACCACCTAAGTTAGGTGAAGAGGTCAGCACAGGCCCTGGGGCAAACACGTGATTCTGGTTATTGCTCATGGGAGGTGGGCAGGGGGAGGGCGGTGTTGGGGGGCAAACACCAGAGTTGGTTCTTTGGGGGTAATGGCTGGGGTGAAGTTCTGTCTATTTGATTTAAAGTTATTTTAATACAGTAGCATGTTTGAGTGGCATGAACACAGATCAAAGTGAATTGCTCTTTTCTTCAATAATTATCACCCCCACAGATTCACAGCCTCTCCTGTCCCACCTGCACACGCACACACCCTAAATGTGAGTCCCAGCTTTGCCAGTGACAAATTGCACAGCTGTGAACAACGCATATCTCCTTCTCCGTTTCCTTGTCTAAAATGGGAGGTTCCATCCAGCCCAAGAAGGTAATTCCGTTTTCCGTGGACAGATCCATTCCCCCTGAAGCTTCCATGCCAGTGATCCTCACCTACCAGAAACCCTTACTTCACCTGGCAAGTGTTTAATGTCCACTTCAGTTTACGGCTGAGGTATAATTTACATTTTCACAGATGTTGAGTATAATTGTCTCTAACAAATAAATACACCTGACTAAGCCAAAGACCTGTTCAAATGCAATGTTCTCATGCCCCTTGTCAGTCGATCCCTGACCCAGCCCAGGGGTTATGCCATGCTGACCTCTCTCCCCAGAGGTCAGTTTTGCCTGCCCTAGACCTTCGTATAATGGACTCTCTTATGTATGTATTATTCTGCATCTGGCTCCCTTGTGGGCATAGAACTTGGAGACTCGTCATGCATGTGTCCATACCTCCTTTTTATTGCTGAGTGATTCTGCATTATGAAAAGACCACAGTTTTTTTGTCCATTTACCTGTCTACATAATTTTGTATTATGCGCTGGGCATCACGACTGCCCTGCATTTGGCCATCTGGATTGTTTTCTTTCCCTTGAAAAAGCTCAGGGCTTTGTTCTGGAAGATATTTAATTTATTCATGTTTCCCCTTGATTCTCTCAAGCCTTGGTTTCAGGCTTTGCCAGGAAGGGTCTGGAATAGTCCTTACCCAAGAGCTCAAGTGTTACCTTTCCTGAGCCTCAGATGAATGCCCAGGGTATTAGGTGAGGTGGCTCTACTCTGGCTGGTTGGTATGCCAACGTCTGCCAGCACTGTGCCCTCCAGCACCCCAGCAGTTATTCTCTGCCAGGCCTCATGGAATCTTGCCCTGCAAAATCCCCTTAAGTGTTCACCCAAAGACACAGGGAACGCCCACCCCAATTTCTGGGGCCCCTTTCTAGACCCTTGGCCCCTCTTTAGTGACCTGCTCTGCAAATTCTAGCCTCCATGACAGCCCCAAGTTCCAATGTCTGTTCCTTTCACCCAAAAAGGCCCTTAGGTGGGACTCTCCCTGCTGTACCAGCTTGGAAGATGCCTCCAGGCTAAAAGGTGGGGGAGCAGGGAGCTGGCCTCTGTGGTTCCCCGAAGAACCACAGCCCTGCTCCACCTGCTATGCAGTGCCCAGAAACAGCTGCCTTGTGGACTTTGTCCTGTCACAGGCTGGTTTACGGAAGGAGGGTAAGTCTGACACTCATTACATTGTCACATATCCTGCCTGCCCACTTTCTGTGGCCCAGCTTGAATGTCCACTTATTCGGGAAATGTTCTCAAAATACCTGAAGCACAAATTCACGCTCTCCTTCATGTTCCCGAGACTCTTTGAGAATGACTATGTCAGGGTACATACTTTACAGAGATAAACCATTTTTTACAAATCTGTCTCTCCACTGGCAAGAACTCGTTCCAGCACTGGGCACAGAACCTGGCACGTGATGGGAGCTCAGTGGGCTTTCCTACAGAGATCCCACAGAGGTATCCCTGCCCCCACATTCTCTCTCCTGGCTCTCTAGTCTTTTCCCACTCTATCCCTTCTCTTTTCCTTTTCCCTGATGTGAATTCTAGTCCTGTTATGAACACAATAATGTGAATGTTGGCGTTCACAATTTGCAATCACCTTATGCGGTCTGTTGATGTGTTTTCATGTCTTATATCTATGTTCCCACCAGACCTCAATCTCCAAATGAGTCCAAGGTCACACCTATTTTGTTCAGACCTTACCTGGCACATAGTAGGCCTTCCACGAATGTTTATTGAATTAATAAATGACCTGGATTGCTACATGGCCCAGCCAGGGGCCACCCAGCCCTCCTCCTTGCAGCTGCACCCCCACCCCCAGGGAGGGAGCTCAGAGCTGCGGGCTGGGTCCTGAGGCCCTCTTGGGTTCATCCACTGATCTCCACACCCCCTCCCTAATCCCAGCTCAGGCCTCATTGCATGCAAGAGCGTGAGGAGGTGGGCTCCTAGCCTAGGGTCTCTCCCCTCCTATCCATTTTCCACAGAGCCCTCAGAACACTTTAAAAATGCAGCTGTGACCCCATAATGTCTCAACTTGTAGGTCTTCAGTGACTCTGCACAGCTCTGACCTTGACCTTCTGGACAGCTGGGCTCCTGTTGACCTCACCTCATCTCTGGCCATTGACCCTTACACTCCTAGGACCTTACTGCTTATCATCGGGGAAGGTCTCACAAAGGCTGGCCTCTTCGACGTCCCTCCCACATCCCACCCTCTGTAGGAACCCCTATTCTCCTTCTGGAGGATCTCACACAGCCCCAGGCCACCAAGAGGGGCATGTCCCCGTGGGTGGACAGGTTGGCAGGTGGCCGTGCCCACCACAGTGGAGCTCCAATGCAGGTGATGTAAGGCCTGACCCCTTGGAGATGAGGAGTCTGCACTTTCCATGGGACCCCCACCCACCTGTGTCTCTCCCACCCCTCAAGGGCCATCCCTCACCAGCCTCCTCCAACCCCCCAGCCCAGGGGACCCCTCTGGTCCTGCTCAAAGTATGGGTGGGGTCTCCCCCTTTCCCTCACTTCTTTTCAGCTCACTACCAGGCACCACATGCCTTACAGTGCTTCTGGGCCTTCTGTCTTCAGAACCCATAGAAAACTTGGGGGAGTCAGAAATTCTGAACACAAAGCTAAACATTTCAAGCTACATTTGCCTGAAATGCTCTGGACCCACACCCAATCCAGCTTTCCACATACTGGTGCCATGCTTCCTCTTGGCCAGCTGGTGAACTCCTATTCAATGCTCAAAACCCACCTCCCATGTCCTTCCCCGATGGTGAGTCCCCTGACCTGCCTCAGTGCCTCCCTGCATCGTGGTATAACTGCTGCAACACTATAATGGTTGGTCCGTGTGGCTAGCTCCTCACTGAGCTGTGCTCTCCTTGAGGTTGAGGACCACACCCTGTCATGTCACCTCCATGTCCCCAGGCCCAGAGCTGAAGTCCATTCCTGACCCAGGTGGAACTTCACAGCCCACACACCCATTGCCTCACTTCATCCTTCCAACATCCTGCCCAGGAGGAGGGCATCACTCAGCCCATCCTGGAGAACTGAGGTGGGGCAGGGTCCCAAAGCCCCACAGCTGGGTGGGAGATGGGGGCAGAGCTGGGACCTGACCAGGTATGATCAATTCCTAAGACGAAGCACATTCTCCAAACCCGGCAGCCCAACAAACAGCTGCCAAACTGTTTGCTGAATCATTTTCTAAATTGCTTCCCTCTCAGAAGAGTAAAAGCTTCTGGCACAAAAAAAGACAGCAATCCAAAACACAATAGTCAGATCCCATCAAGCCCCAGTGTCGGGCCATTCCGCAGACATTCTCTGCAGTTAATAACCACTCACGTGACAATGCCATTGGACGCGCCCCTCCTGGGAGAGGTGCGACCCTAACTCACAGCCAGGTGTCCCCCCTCAGTTCAGTCTTAGCAGCTGAGAACCTTGGTACTGGGGCCAGACAGCCCCAGGTCCCCAGCTGGCCTGGCTTCCCTCTAGCTGGGTGACCTTGGGCAAACATGGAACCTCGCTGAGGGATGCTGACACTAATCCCCAGGGCTGGTGTGATCATGCTAGATAGTACAGGTGCAGCCCCAACAGGTGCTCAATTACAGAGCTTAGCAATGCAGAGGGTGCATAGTTCACCTCCCAGGCCCTCCCTTCAGGGACAAGGCATCTACTCTCCCGCTGCTGAAGGCTCCCAGCCGCACCCAGGAACTGCCTTGGCTGAAGGGAGCCCCATGCACAAGGTGATCCTCTCCCCAGGAGAGGCCTGCATCCAGTGACGGGTAATGCAGGACTGGCCCTGGGCCTTACTTCAGGCCATGTGTAAGGGCCCTCCCAGCTCCGGGGCTCCCCATGTCAGCTTAGGTGTCCACGGTGGCCCCACCACGGATCAGCCTCTCCGCTCCTGGTTCCACGTCCCTCACTCCTGCTGAGTCTGCCCTTGACGGCTGCCCCCATCAGCCCCCTGCGCACAGGAGGAGCCCAACCTAAGAGAGCAAGTTATTGGTCATCATCCAGGCCCTTCCACTCGCAACCCGGAGTCTTCATATCGCTGGCGAGAGGGAGATGTCCATCACATCACGTATAGTCTCAGCAGGCTTTGTTGCAATAACCAACAATCTAATACCTTGATTGTTTACAGCAGGAAACATTATTTCTTGCTCTTGTTCCTGAAACAAAGCTGTGGCTCAGCCGAAATGGACTCCACCTGCCTTCTCATCCTGGATCTCAGGGTGAAAGGGTAGCCGCTGTCCGGGCCACGCTGTTCCCATGGTGGAACGAAGAGCACACGGCTGCAGTGCATTTCAGCCGCTGCTGGGGGGCGGCGCGCGCATGGGCCAGCGCGGGTCACAGGGCCGAGCCCCTCCGACAAAGGAAGGCCCACCTGGCTGCAGCACAGCATGGGCAGGTCAAGGAGGGACAAGGGGATCGTGCGCACCTAAGGGAGGTCCTCGGACCTCATGACAGCAGGCTCTCCATAAAGATCCACACCAATAATATGATGCAATGTTAGCCTGATATCATCAGCATTATTGTTTTTACCTAAAAACAGAGATGGAAAAAAATAATTTAGTATACACAGGCTGGAGATGTAGGGCAGGCTCATACACTTCCCGTAGGAATGTAACTTGATCAGTCTCTCTGAAGGGCAATTCAGGAATGTTCTAAGCTCTGTAATTGAGCACCTGTTGGGGCTGCACCTGTACTATCTAGCATGATCACACCAGCCCTGGGGATTAGTGTCAGCATCCCTCAGCGAGGTTCCAGGAAAACACTCCTGTCACTCACCAGGTATTGCCTTTCCAGGAACTCAATAAGATGGGGGTGCAAATGTTTCTGCATGAGGGACCATATAAGCAGGTTACATAGAAAGGGTAGGAAATCGCTTCACTCTTTTCGTACCCTCCTCTCCCCCCTCCCCAGCCGTGCCCTGGTTCCCTGTAGGTGGAGTCGACTCCTCCGCTGCGCTGAGTCAGGCTCACTCATGAGGCTGGCTCTGTGCCCGGGGAACGTGGGCAGTAGGGACAGCACGCGGGCACAGGCATGCTGTGTGCCCTGGGCCCGTCCCCGCCTCCTGCCCCCTACCCTCAGAGGTAAGGCCAGGGTGGCCACTGCTCCTTCCTGCTGGCTTCCAGGTGGGAGAAGGAAAGAACAGACCTGAGCCCAGCCACAGCCCCCAACAGAGCACAGGCCTTGTGGGAAAAGCCACTGAGAGGCTGGGGCTGCTTGTTACCCGGCATTATTACAGCAAAGCCCACTGATAAAATGCGGAACAATTTTAAGCCACAGAGCAAGAGTGGAAAGACATTTATCAAATGCTTCCTGTGTTCTAGACACTTGCCACGTGCATTACAAATAACTCACTTAATCCTCATAGGAGCCTGTGCAGTATGTGCAATTTTTGAACTTATTTTACAGGTGAGAAAACAGAGGCCTCAAGAGGTTAAATCACTTGCTCATGATCAATCATCAGTACCCAGTGGAGCCCAGATTTGAGCGACTTGGCCCTCGTGCCCATGTGTTAAACCACACCAATAACGTGTGATGTTGTCATGACTATCATCAGCGTTACGGTTTTCACCTATTAACAAAGATGGAAAAATAAGTCCATTTATAAAACGTAAACTTGTCAGGTAACCCACAGTTTGCAGCCATTAGAAAGTCACAGACACATAGTTTAAGTGACCGAACCCTACCCTTTCCTTCTGCTAGAATACGATGGCATCCACATGCCTCCCTTCCCGTGAGTACACCCACCCAATGGGGCATGGGTTGTACTTCATCACATGATCATTGCCACCAGCCCCCATCTCCACCCAAACAAGCCCCTCAGAGTACCTATGTCTGACAGTGACCTTGAACTCACTCTGATTTATGAAAAACATAATGGATCTGCCACAACATTGGTACTTGAACTATTAATGGGTGCAAACCACTTGCAAGCCTTTATCATTTTGAAGGGTATTATTTCCTGATGCAGAGAAAAAGCTATGTGTGTGTGTGTGTGTGTGTGTGTGTGTGTGTGTGTGTGTGTGTGTGTGTGTGTGTGTGTGTGTGTGCAGAGGAGAGAAAGAGATCCCATATTTGGAAGGAGGAAGGAGGGAGGGAAAGAAAGAATAGAAAAAGAAACAAAACAAAAAAATCTGGCACCGTTGGGTTCTTTTGCCTGCATTTGCTTCACATATAAATGCCATCAGAGAGTATGTTCCCTTTTTCTGTCTGGCGCCTTCCACTCAACAGTTTGTGAGACTCCTCGTCCCTGAAGCATCTGTCTGTTCTACTCTGATTCTTGTTGCCATGAAGAATCTATTGTGTGAATATCCCAAGTTTGTTTATCCATCCACTGCGATGGACAGATGGGTGGCTTCCAGTCTGAGGCGATCACAGACCTTTCAGATCGTAGTTTTGCATCTCTGGTGAGCACCTGTGCACACTGCCGCCATGTGTATACCCAGGAGCAGGTTGCTGGGTCATACAGGGGCTTGGATTCAGCTTAGTAGACATTGCCAAGCAGTTTTCAAAGTGGCTGAGCTAGTGACATTCCTACCAGCATTGTGTCTATAGTACAGAGGAGGGTACCATTGCAGGAAAGGGTGGAAACTTAGAAGAAGGTGTGGGGAGACTTTTGAAGCAATGTTTTATTTCTGGATCGGGTGCCAGGCACCTGGTGTGTAACTGGTGAATATTCATCCAGCCATATACTTAGGGTTTGTGTGCCTTTGATATGTATGTCATACTTCAATGAAGTGTCCTAGGAAAAAAACATTTCTGTAAACATATGTATGCATGCACACATGTCAATCATATGTCTCCATGTCCTTCAGTCATTGCAGTCACCTTTTCCTTTAATATTCAGATATTTAAGGATCACCTGCTTGTACCAGGCATGGCAGAAACAGTGGTGTCCCTGTTGGGCAGTGTCCGCGCACCCGGAGCGAACATGTTAGTGGCAGAGAAAAATCTTAAGCAAGTGGCCAGAGGAGCACGTGTCTAAGGACTGACGTGACAGGTGCTCTGCAAGGGCAGCTGCCACACAGGAAGGAATGACGGGTGAGCTCTCACGTAGCCGGGCGCATCTGTCCTGGCGTGCGCACCCAGCGAAGTCAGGATGAGGAGGGAGTGGAGGGCGATAAATGTCCTCAGCATTAGGAACAGTGGAGAGACGAGGCCGGAGGAACCAGCCAGAGCAGGGAGGGGCTGAAGGCTGGTTCTAAGAGCAGTAGTGAGCCACTGAGTGTTCCGGCAGGAGAGTGGCATGAACAAGCATAGGTGCCAACCTGTGCCTCCCACTCAGGCTACAGTCTCTCCCACAGGATTCCTGCCCCCACCCTGAACTCCACCCATTCACATGCCCCAAGAAGAAAGACTGAAGAACCTCCATCAAAATGCTTAGGCATCATCATCTCTGGGAGTAAGGGTAACTTAACTTTGCTTTCTTAATATGAAGTTTGACTCCAAATTTTCTTCAGTGAATATGTATTAATGACATGTAAATACATACTAATTATGTAAGTTAATAAATAATTAATATGGATTTTTAAATGGTTTTAATTGATTATTCATTCAAAGGAGGTTTTTAAAAGATGTACTGGGAAGTGTTGAGTATCAGGCTCCAGTTCCACTTTGGGGCCTGGGGAGAAACCAGGCGGAGAGCCACAGGCGCCTGAGGGGGGATTCCCGTGTCCCCGACCGGTCTCCCCAGTCCGTTGAAGGTGTGTGCTGATTATGTCTCCCAGAGTCCTTTCCCTTGGGAACCCCACACACTGTTTCCAGAAAGACTTTCTGCAAACCTGGTCGTTCCCCCACTCTGTCCCCTGAGATCCTCAGTCTCCCCCTCTGTAAAACGGGGCAGATCGACACAACGGACACCCGGGAAGTCGCCTGCAGGGGGGCATCCTAGGCAGGCACAAGGCCCTCGCGCTCTTACCAGCAGGTTGCGACCGGGTGTCCCGGGCCCCCAGCAGGAGGGCCGCCACGCACTCCTGCCTCCTGAGTGCAGGGGACCCCTCAGTCCCCTCCTCCCGGCTCTCCTGGGCAGAGACTCTGGGCCAGGCCGCCCTGCAGGCTCCCAGGACATGTCAGAAGCACAGGAGTAGGGCTCCCTGTCCTGGGGGCGTGTCTTTCTGCAGGAAGAGAAGGTAGCAAAGCACAAAGAATTCAGTGAGTCAGTGCTCGCCAGCAGACAGATTAGAGGACAAGAGAAAGCAGCGTGGGGCGGGGCTGCCCAGGGCAGGAGCTATCCTGCAGTGGGGTGGCTGGGGTGCCCTGGGGGTTCCAGCAGTGCCGTCCAGGTGGGGGCAGGGCAGGTGCGTTTCCCAGGCTGAGCCATAGGCACCTTGCTGACCTTCCTCCCGTTGGCTTGACTCTTCTGTTCTTTTCCTGTGAACCATTTGATTATCTTTTCTATGACTTCATTTCTGTTTTGTTTATTTGTTTTATTTTTTAGATTCCACATATAGGTGAAATCAGATGGTATT
The DNA here is from genome assembly GCF_040802235.1 of Manis javanica. Lineage (NCBI taxonomy): Eukaryota > Metazoa > Chordata > Mammalia > Pholidota > Manidae > Manis > Manis javanica. Next base: position 114,751,141 of record NC_133165.1, read on the forward strand.
CATCTTTCTCTGCCTTAGTCCACTTAGCCTTATATTCTCCAAGTCCACCCATGTCGTGGCAAATGGCAAGATTTCTTTCTTTTTTATGGCTGAGCAATAGTCCACTGCATATAGGTACCGCATCCTCTTTATCCATTCCTCTGTCAGGGGACACTTAGGTTGCTTCCACATTTTGGCTATTGAGTCTGTGAACCATTTTAAAACAAGCCTATTTTGGAAACATCTACTGAGCAGCAAAGGTATGTTGTCTTGCCAATGGGTTTCGGCTCCAGGCGAGTTTACTATAGATTCAATGTGACCAAAGAAATGATAGTAGAACATTCTTGGGGTGAAAGGGTTATACCCAACTTTATTTCCACGGTGGCAGGGCAATCACTAAAATCCCGCTCACTCAGAGCGAATCTGCACACAGCAAGCCAGTCTCTGCCTCTGGGCTCTCCGTTCTCACAGCTGTCCTCTGGGCACAGTTTCTGTCCTTGGCACTGCCACCACTCCAGCCTCTGCTCTGTTCTCCTGCAGCCTTGCAGCTGTACCACTGTATTGCCCAGAGCACTGGGCAGAGCTCTTTATGTAAAGTCAATAGCAACATATTGCCCACACATGTGTAGTGACCTAGCCAACCAGGGCCAGGTGAGATTCCTGGCCACAGGAACCTTCACTTTATCCACATATGTTATCTCACGATCTAATTTCATCTTCACTAGAGTCTTGCGATGAAGGCACTGCAAGTGCCCATTGTACAGATGATGAAACCAAGGCTCAGAGAGGTGAAACAACTTGCCTAAGGACACACAGAGCAGGATTCAAACACAGCCCTTCTGGCTCCAAAAACCATGTGTGTGCATGCATGTGTGTGTGTGAAGGTTAGTTTCTTTTTTCTATATATCAAGACAGACTTGTTCTTATGACCATTTCAAATCCTCTCTGCCATGTGGGGATTACCAATGCATTCAATAAATGAACAAAAGCATTAAAATGTCTGAAGCCACAACCCCCAGCTGTCTGGGGCCCAGCATTTAGGCAGAACCTGATGCTTCAGTTCTCTGCTGACAGCAAAGCGTGTCCTGCCTTCAGTAAAAAAGCCCCAAATGCCAAAACCTGATTTTAATTAGCAGAAATCTTTGAATGCACACAGCACCGAGATCCATCTGGAACACAGGGGGGCAACAGCTGTTTATTAGTGCAACAGCCAGAGCCTGCACCGCTCTGTCCTCAAGGGGAACGTGACTTCCTGGGAGCGGAGGTAGCTAAGCTCCTAGCATCCTGTCCCCAAGGGCACAGCTGGGAGTGGCAGCTCCTAGGAGAGGGTCCTGCTGGGGCCCAAGGTGCTGGACCTTCATTGCTGACAAAGGGAGGGTGTCCGGCGGGGATGGGGGTGCATCTTGGGCTCAAAGTTGGGGACGGTTTCTCCAAGGGCCCTCTTGGAGACCTTTTTGAAGGACCCAATTATTGCAGACCTGGTCTGGGTGAGATCTTGGCCTGCTAAAACCCCCGACTTGTTAAAAGCATCTGACAACAAGTGATCACCCAGAAACCAGAGTCTGAGCAGGCAACCAAAACGTTCCTGCTCAACACCAATTAGAAGATTGTCACCAGTGGGATTTGTGACCTGTGTTTGCCTGTCAAGAATTTGCACTTGTGCTGTCATTTCCTCAAGCTGGTCTCCACTGGGTGAGAGTGGAGGCCAAGTATATGAGAAGGCATTCCAGATGGGCACAGGATATAACCCTGACTGCCACCAAATGTGCACACATCACTTAGTGCTCCCCAAAACCTAAGAGGTAAGTGGTACTGTTCTCTGCTCCCTTCCCACTTACAAATGGGGAAACTGAGGCACAGAGTAGCAAAGTCTCATGTCCAAGGTTGCACATCTCATAAGTACAGAGCAAGGATTTGAATACCAGACCCTGAAACCCAAGGCCCACCAGGACATGCCCCAGGGCCTTTGCACCTGCGATCATTCTCTCCACTCATCCACCAGGCCAACCTTCTCACCCTCACGACTCCACTCAAACCCAGTGTCTTCTGGAGAGGCATGCAGGAGGCCCAGACAACTTTTAAGGCCCATCCTCTGTCCCCTCTGCCTGCCCCATCCAGCCTGGTTCATCTCTGTGTATCCAGGGCAGAATGTCAGAATGTTTGTGGAGGGAAGGAAGCCACGTGGGAGGAAGGGAAGAGGCATCGCATCCCCCAGTGAGGGGCTCTCACAACTCCAGCCACTGGCCGTCACTGGTTCCCCCTTGCCTACCTCCTAAGCATAGTCATCCAAGCCCCCCAGACCAGGCAGGACTGTCCCCTGGAGAACAATGGCCATGATGACAATAGCTCTTTTCAATGGATCCCTCACTATGTGCAGACACCATTCTGGTGTGTCTGATGCATTAAGTCACACCATGAGCTGGGCAAGACCACAGATGTAGCAACGGAGGCATGGAGGGGTTCAGCTGTTTGCCTGGGGTCACGCCAACAGGACTCAAGTCTCAGGGCCCTGGGTTTGTGAGCCAGGACACTGCACAGCTGCTCACACCGTCCTTCCAGAGGCTTGCTTGTTTCAACTCACCTCGCGATTCCTTCTTGCCTCTGTTAGCGAAGCCCTGGAACCTGGGGCCTTAGCCAGGATGAGCCGACTATGATTAAGCAGGAAGCCCCCTGAGCTGGCAAGGGGAGCTCAGTGGGTACTTGATGGCGGGCAGCCCACGGCAGAATGACCGGGCACTTAGTGGGCCAGAGAGAAGGGTGAGAATCAGCCCTTTCTTGGCCTTGGCCCAAAGGGCACTCTCGGAGAGAAGGAAATGGGTGTGTTTAGCTTCCTTTCTGGACGCGCTCATTTCTTGACTGACCTTGGCCCACACAGAGTCAGCATCAAACCCCAAGAGATCCCAGCCCTGCCAGGTCAAGCTATTAGCGCTGTCTCCAGTCCTGCAGCCTGGCCCCAGGCTAGCCCCAACGTGGCTCCTGCTGACCCCTCTGGCCTCCACATGGCTCACTGGGCCCCAGACTAACTTGAATCAATGCAGTAGTCCCCCCAACCCTCCCCTGGCTCATACTGACCTCTGCCCTCTGCTTCCTTCTCCTTGCCTGGCTGTACCTCCTTCAGATACTTGTAGATTCATCTCAGAGGTCCCCTCCAGTTTCTGCATGACCCACAGGCACTGCCCCTGGGCTCCCATAGCCCTGTCTTTCTTCCCTCTGTCAACCCACTGTCCACACAGGGTGATCATCATTTGTCATCACCTCTGTCTCCCAGCCAGCAAGGAAACAGATTAAGGAAGTCAGTACAAAGTTCTAGGGCTTGAGGTCTGCAAAGGAGCAAGGCCAGAGACTGGTTAGACTTCGCTGAGCATCCTCAGGTATGGCACAGCCTGGACACAAGTATTGGAGGGAAGGGAGCAGGATAGTTAGGTGGATGGATGGATGGATGGATGGATGGACGGACGGGTGGGTGGATGGATGGATGGGTGGGTGGGTGGATGGATGGATGGATGGATGGATGGATGGATGGATGGATGGATGGATGGATGGATGGATGGGTGGGTGGGTGGGTGGGTGGGTGGATGGACGGATGGACGGACGGACGGACGGACGGGTGGATGGATGGATGGGTGGGTGGATGGATGGATGTATGGATGGATGGATGGGTGGGTGGGTGGGTGGATGGATGGATGGGTGGGTGCATGGGTGGATGGATGGATGGGTGGATGGATGGATGGGTGGGTGGGTGGATGGATGGATGGATGGATGGATGGATGGATGGATGGATGGATAAAACAAATTAGATGGGTGGATGGATGGATGGATGGATGGATAGATGGATGGACGGACGGACGGGTGGGTGGATGGATAGATGGATGGGTGGGTGGGTGGATGGATGGATGGATGGATGGATGGGTGGGTGGGTGGATGGATGGACGGATGGGTGGGTGGATGGATGCATGGATGGATGAGTGGATGGATGGATGGATGGATGGATGGATGGATGGATGGATGGATGGGTGGGTGTGTGGGTGGGTGGATGGATGGATGGATGGACGGACGGGTGGATGGATGGATGGGTGGGTGGATGGATGGATGGATGGATGGATGGACGGACGGACGGGTGGATGGATGGATGGGTGGGTGGATGGATGGATGGATGGGTGGGTGGGTGGGTGGATGGATGGATGGATGGATGGACGGACAGACGGGTGGGTGGATGGATGGACGGATGGATGGGTGGGTGGGTGGATGGATGGATGGACGGGTGGGTGGATGGGTGGGTGGATGGATGGATGAATGGACGGGTGGGTGGGTGGGTGGATGGATGGGTGGGTGGATGGATGGGTGGGTGGATGGATGGGTGGATGGGTGGATGGATGGGTGGATGGGTGGATGGGTGGATGGGTGGATGGGTGGATGGGTGGATGGATGGATGGGTGGATGGATGGGTGGGTGGGTGGATGGATGGATGGGTGGGTGGGTGGATGGATGGATGGGTGGATGGATGGATGGGTGGATGGATGGACGGATGGATGGATGGATGGATGGATGGATGGATGGATGGATGGATGGATGGATGGATGGGTGGATGGGTGGATGGGTGGATGGGTGGATGGATGGATGGATGGATGGATGGATGGATGGATGGATGGATGGATGGATGGATAGATGGATGGACTGATGAACACAGGAATGAAAGAGTAGAGCTCACATCCTGTATTGTAATATGAAATTAGCTTTGCTTCTTCTACAGAAGGTAGACCCCAGCTACCACCCTTTCCTTCCCCTTCAGAACCTTTTCTGGGCTCCTTTCTCCTTCCTGAGTTCCCCTCTGCTGCAACCCTGAGCACAGTGTGTAAGCACCCTCTGGGCCTGCATTTGTGTTCCACCCTGAGGACCCTGTGTAAGACCCTGAGGGCAGAGCCTGTGTCCCCAAAGCTGAACAAGGCCAGTGCCCTCACTTGCTGGGTCTGTTCGGTGCCACCTCCTCAGAGGGGCCTCCACCATCCCCATGACAGTGCTTCAAACTGTGCCTGGAAGACAGTGAACACTGAGCTGGTGGTGGGTGATGTCACGGTAGCTGATTCATTTACATAGAGATTTTGGTAGCACCAGGAGTAAGGGGGTACCTTCTTGGGGGAACTGGAAAGGACTTACAAAGGAGGCAGCATTTGTGGGTTTTGAAGGATGAGTGGAAGTTGGCCTAATCAGGAAGGAAGAACCCACCATTCTAGTATCAGGACAGGTATTTGTTAACAGAAGGCAGAGTGCAAGAGTTGAATGAGAAATAGGGAAAAGTTTCAAGGTACATGAAAGACAACAAGGGTGGTGTTGATGTGAGGGACACCGGAGCCCAGGAAGGTGTTTCTCCAACATATTTTAGGCTGAGAGTGTGGTTCCCCAGGGAGGCTGGGGAGCACCCACAGCTAGGGCATGCAAGGACCTATTTGTATGCTCACCCAAGGCCTGCCCAGGGCTTGGCACACAGTAGGTGCTCACAGCACAGCCTTGCAGGCTGATTTGCTTGGAAGAGCCAGGAATCGGGGTGGCCCTGGAGGGCGGCTTCCCCAGTCAGAGCAGAGGGGGCCAGTCCCACCAGGATCTTGTCCTGCAATTCACCCAGAAATATCAGCCATCAGAGCAGCCTCAGAAAGATTTTTCAGAAAAACTAGGTTAGTCTGGAAACAAAAGCACTCCATTAGCTTCAGATCCTTTGTGGCCCAAGAACGCAGACGGAGGTTCAAACATTCCACATTGTAGAACACCTGAACCCTCGCTGCTGGGGATGGGGGAGGCTGAGGCTGACCCCCAAAAATGGCTGATGAGCACCAGCCTCTCAGGGCCCTGCTGGGGCAAGTAATTTCCACTGCCGGAGCCTCAATTTGTTCATCTGTAAAATGGGTGTGCATTTCACCTCCACCAGGCACTGCTGCACAGATTACAGGCTGGAGTCCCTGGCACACAGGACGCCCTCAGCCAGCGCTGCCACTTCCCCAGCAGCACTGCCTGGTCTCAGTTTAAACACCACTACCCCAGGGCAGCCAGCCCTGCCCCTCAGCCTGCGCCCGCTCCCCATGCCACTCCCGCACGGGCATCCCCCACATGTACCCACTCCCTCAGCATCTCTCGCCCCCCGTGGACTGTGAGTGTCACAGAGGGTATAGCCGAGAGCATGGCACATAACAAAACCACTAAGGGAAAATAAGGTGCTTTTCTTAAGAGAAGCCTTCTAATGAATTTCTTTACTTTACTCTTTTCAAGTTTAAAATAAGTAATAAAATAAAATAAGTAATAAATAAACTGTCTTTAAAACACAAATAAATTCACAGGTTGTAACCCAAGATGCCTCCTCACATCTGTCTCTGCCCTGAATGCAGTCATTTTCATTCATTTCCTCTTGCATTTCTCCAGTGTGTTTCTTTTTGCAAATACAAACAAAGCTCTGTTCTTATACAGAATTAACATTATAGACAGCCACAGCATATTCTGGAGACATTTCCTCACTGGTAAGGGGCTATTCCTAATTTCTTCCAGCTATATGATACTCCACAGTTCACCTAGCCCCCTATTGATGGCTCGGGCTGTTTCAATTTTGTGTTGCTATCAGACGTGCAGCATGCTAACTACTGAGCCATCAAGAATCTCCCAGGCTGGGCTGGGCTGGGCTATGTCACTGGAGGCACCCAGGTGACAGTGTGACCCGAAGTTAGAGAGGCCCAGTGGACCGCAGAGCCCGAGCTCTGCTCCTGCCTCAGCCTGGCCTGGCCCCGCGATGTCTCCACCCCCAACCCCAGGCAGAGCAGCTGCCATCCCTCAGCCCCAAGGAGAGTCACAGCCCAGTCCTGCACTGCTCCCACCCAAACCGTCCTCCCCACTCCAGCCAGCCCACTTGTTCTCAAACCTCCAGGCCCCTGACCTCCTGATACATCCTTAGTTTGCACAGAAGGTGAAGTAACTCACTCAAGGCCACACAGCTAGGGAGCAACCCAGCCCGGATAGGAACAGCGGCGGGCTGACTCTGGGGTCCCCCTCTTGCCCAGGACCCTTCTCTACCCCCTCCCACCATGAGCTTTGCTCTGGAGACATTGAATCTGAGAGGTCTGCAGGCCGTCTCACTGGCGATGCGGGCAAGTGGACAGGGAAGGGTTCAGGACACGGGGAGTGATGAGGGGGCGGCTGCCTTCAGCTTACTGAAGGGACTTAAAGCCATGCAGGAACCACACAGCCCAGGAAGCAGCAGAGAGAATGTCTGAGGACGGGATGCTGGGGAAGGCCAGCCCGGCCCAGCCCAGACGTCTCCCACAGGACTCTGTGTGCGCCGCCAGGGTACTCAGCACGGGCTCCCTTCTGCTCTCTCCCCAGGGACAGTCCCCTCCTCCAACCTCTGGGTGCTGGGCCAGTGCCTCCTCTGGGGTCCCCCAGCCCCAAGCATCCTGCTCTCTGAGCCAGAGTTCCCGGGTCTGGCTCCTCTATATGCCCACAGCTCCCCACGGCAAGGTGCTGCCCAGCGCGTCCCTCTATTCCCAGCACATTCAGCCAGGCTGGGCTCAAGCAGAAGACACAGGACAGTCACCAACCGGTTCTCCCACTGCAGCTGCAGGCTGTGGGAGCAGAGCTGGAGGCCTGTGAGGACATGTGTCTCTGGCACAGTGCCCCACAGAGTCCAGGGCACCATGGCTGGTAAGCAGGTGCCTCTGACCCACATAGCCACCCAGACCAGCGCATCTCAGCTGAAGCCCACATTATCTGGGTCAAGGTGTCCCCACTCCAGTCACCTCCCTCTCTGAGCCAGCGGACCAGGCAGCAAGCCTGAGCCATGGCCACCGAGGGGTGGCCTGGGGCCTTGCACTGCCACCAGTTCTGGGATCCAGGCTCATGTGCCATGAGTCCACCAGAGCTGTGCCCATGCTGGGGAGCTGATGCCTGATGGATGTGCCATTTGCCCAGCAGTCCATGCAGTGCCTGCCCTGTGCTGGGCACTGCTCCAGGACTGGGGATCCAGCCATGCAAGAGATAGGCAGGGCCCCTTCCCTCCTGAATTCTCTGTCTGGGATGGGAAACGGGGTGCTGGCTGAGGATGGGGCACCCTTCAGGATTCTGGCAGGGGTCGGGCTGGGAGCCAGACAGGGGCAAGAGGGTCTCAGTTGCAGGCACAGTGGCTGGAGCACGTAGCAAGATGAAGGGTCTGCCTCCCAGGGCAACTCACATGTGTTACCAGCAGGTCCTTAATGAATGACTGTGTCCACCCACCAGCCCCAGGTTTGCCACTAGCCAGGAAATGGGGGGTGACTGGCAGATACAGGGAGGAGGGACCAAGGCAAGGGTGTGAAACAGGGGAGCTAGGCAGGGACAAAAGCCAGGATCAGGGACCCAGCAGACGTGACCTACCGCTAAAGAGCTGTGTGCATTAGCTATCCATGCTGTGTAATAGATTACAGTGTTGAGCAGCTTCAAACATCAGGCCTGAATCTTCTCACACAGCATATGAGGGTCAGGAATCTGGCAGGGCCAGGCAGGGTGGTGTGCCTCAGGGCCTCTCAGGGGGCTGTGCCATCAGGAGGCTGTGCTGGGCTGGGGTCCTCACTCAAGCTCACTCACGTGGCTGTTGGCAGGGGCCCCAGTCCCCACCACGTGGTCTCCTCTCTAGGGCTGATTGCGTGACAGCAACAGGTTTCCCCAGAACAACTGATCCAAGAGAGAGAACAAAACAGAAAACACAGCGTCTTTTATACCCTGACTCCGGAAGTCACATAACCATCACGTCTTCTGAACTCTGTCGGTCACACAGACCAACCCAGGGGATGAGGGGACAGTGACACACAGTGTGGAAACCAGGAGCTGGGGGTCATTGGGCCATCCTCCAGCTGCCATCTGCACTGTGCAGTCTTGGGCAGACCCTCCACCTGACCTGGAGCTCCTCATCCGCCCACGGGGCCATACTGCCTAACGTCCAGCACATGCAGACCACCCCATCCTCTCCCTCCAGGCTGCGAGCTCCCTAAGGGCAGACCTGTGTCCTTTTCCATCTGAAGTCCAGCCCCAGTCACTCTTGTGCCCACTGAGTGATTCATTCTCTAAATTACAGATCTGTGTCACTGCCCGGCTTAAATCCTCTCAGCAGTTCCCCAGGGCTCCACAACAGAGGCCAGACTTGTTGGCCTGACACGCAAAGCTCAGGATCTGACCCTGCTCACACCTCCAGCCCCGTATCCTATAGCCCTTCCACCCACCTCATCCACCTTGTGAACTCCTATCCATCCTTTCAAGCCCTGCTCAGACATCTCCTCTCCTGGCACCCTGGGCTGCTATTCCAACCTGGGATCCCACAGCCCCCTCGTTCCTAAGGATCCTCCCTTCTGTCTGTGTGTCTGTCTCCCCACCACACAGGGTGTGTCTGGCTCATTTCTGAGTCTGCAGCGGCCAGCACAGGGCCTGGACCACCCACAGTCATCAAGCTCAAGGTCCATGGGCATGAAGGAGGTGGTCTGGTTTTAGAAGTGGCACTCCAACCCTTGGCTGAGATGCTGAGAAGATCCAAAGGCCGCAAATCTACACACTCTGCCCTCCCCGGCCCGCCCCGCAGGCCCTCCGCCGCGTGGAAGGCTGCTTGTTAGGGAATAGCCAGGCTCCTTGGCCTCAGCTGTGAGGCTGAATAATTTATAAGCCTCCTACCAGGGAGCATTGGTAAAACACTTGGATGGAGTCGAGATTATTCATCAAGTTGGCATCACACAGAGTTGCCCTTTCCTCAGGGCGCCACCAAGGGAGTCGGCCTTTCTTAAAAATAGAATTATCATTACTGGCTCTCCATCCAGGAGGCAGGCAACGAGGTCGTTTTCAGATGCAAATCCCATCCAGTCACTGCTGAAACCCTTTCGTTGCTTCCCACAGTCCTGGTGGAGGACTGAAATCTGAGCTCCTCCCAGGTGGTTGGGCCCGTGGGGAGCCCTGCTGGTACCCCAGCCCAAGCCCTGTGGCAGCTTCTCCTGCCGGTCCCTGAGGAAGTGACCCTTGAACTGAGATCACTAGAATTTCGTTTGAAGAAAAGGGAGGCAAACGGCATTTCAATCTGAGGAGACAGCCAGGCACGGGCCCTGACGCGGGAGGGAGCTTGCTCGTCGGGAAGCATCATATCCTCCTCCCAGGCTCCTGGGACCGCAGTCGCATTCCTGCATTCTGGCCAGTGGGATGGGAACAGAGCTGCACACCCTGGGCAATGCTTAGCGCTCCTTCCCTTCACCCTCCACGACTGCAAAATGTGTGTTGAAGATGAAGTGGCTGCGTCCCCGAGTCACTGTGTGAAGGACACTACCCAGGACACGCTCACATTGAACTTTTCATGAGGAAAAACAAACTTGAGTTGTGCTAAGCCACTGAGACTTAAGACCATGTTTGTTATGGCAACATAGTCGATCCCAGACTGACTATATAGATAAATGAATAAAAATGGATTTCCGGAGTTCCCTTGGTCAGCAGCATGGAGCTCAGGAGGGAGAAATCAGCCTTTCTCTACATGTAAATGTCAACTAAGCCCCCAATAACTGGGGGCCTCAGAGGTCTCTTGGAATGGTGATTTCATTTCTAGAAGCCCCCATGTAAAATGAGTCTTGGGGCTGCTGGAGTCAAGGTCATTAGCAGGGGTCAGTCGGGGAGGGGAAGGTTGAGTAAGGTCCTGAAACAACAAGAGAAACCTCTCTTTGTCCATTTAGAAGATGGGGCTCTGGACAAGGTCTCCCTTGAAACGGTGATCCTGTTGCTCAAAGATTAAATCGATAAGTTTGAAAGTTAGTCTAGTCCAGCACCGCCCACTGTGCAGCCACTAGGCGTGTGTGGCTATTGCGACTGCAGGTGTGGCTATTCTAAACTGAGATGGCCTTCAAGTGTAAAGGACCTCATCAGACTGGGAGCCTCTGTAAGAAAGGAATTGTAAACTATCTCATTAATAACTTATATTGATGATACATATTATAAAAATATTTTGGATATACTGAGTTACATAAAATGTATTATTAAAATACTTTACCTACTTCTTTTTACTTCTTAAATGTGGTTAACAGGCAACTTTAAACTACATATGTGACTCCCATCACGTTTCTGTCAGATGGAGCCAGATTCATCCAACCATTAAATTTTATAGATGGAAAAGGGAGGCACAGAGAGGTTAGCAAACCTGCTCAAGGTCACACAGAAGTACGTGAGTTTGGAGTCATGAAGCTGAACTGCTTGATGAGTTTATAGAGAAAAATCCAGCATCCCACTCAGACAGCAAACAAAGCATCTGAGTGCGAGGCATCTTATGCCAGCATCAACAGCAACCGAGGCTGAGGGCTGTGCAGGCATGCCAGCCCGGACTGAGGGCCCCTGCAGGGTCTCTCACCAAGGGGCTGCCGGGCAGAAAGGAGAGCAGCAGCCGTGGTCAAAGGGGAGCATCCCAGGCCTCAGGCAGTGAAAGCCTGGCTCGTGCCCAGCCCCTACTTCCCTCATATTTGAGGGTCTCCTGGACAAGAGAGGGCAGGAGGCAGACAGGATCGGCTGCTGAGTCTCTCCCTTCAGATCTTCGCTGTCCGTCACAGTAAACTAGAGATCGGGTGACTGCTCACCAAGTCACTGCAAGGATTCAACAGGATCATGTCTCCCACAAGTCAGGTCAGAAAGCCTAACTCACATGACAAGCAACGAAGAGAACTTACTGGCTCCCAGGGTGAACCAGCTTCAGGCATAGCCTGATCCAGGCGTTCTCGTGATCCTTCCACTCCCAGCTCTACCCCGCTGTGTTTGGCAGCTTCACGCTTCAGAAGACTTGCCTCGTGGAGGGACAGGGGGCGGCTAGAAGCCCAAAGCCTTACTCCCCAGCACCCAACCTTCCCAACCAACATCATCATGATGAGATGTTTGTCTGTCACTCAAAGTTAGTGCAAAGCAGAGAATCATTTTTAAATGATACATATATATTTTTCTGGGGTGCTGAGATGTTTTGAAGCCAGAAAGAGGTGGTGATTGCATGACATTGTGAATGCACCAAATGCCACTCAGTTGTATACTTTAAAATGGTTAATAGTATGCTGTGTGAATTTTACCTCGATTTTTAAAAGAAAATAACACATGTACCTTAAACACCTAATTTCAAATTGAAACTATCTAATTGTATGTTCTGTTGATGTGGGGCCTTTCTTTGGATATGATTGGCATGCCTCTGATTGGCACTTTTCAGAGTGTTTGCTGCAAAAAACTAACTTCTGGTGCATTGGCTTCAGCTTCCAGTTTAGGTTTCTTACTGAAGGAAAAATTTAAAGATATCTCCAAAGCAGTCAGAGTGCAGAATATTTCCAGATTTTAAATTTCCTCCCAACTCTTTTAGCACAAGATTGTGTCTTATCTTTATTGAGTCTTCTAATACCCTAATTTCTTTTTCACTGAAACAAACTCTCTTACCTCATGCATATTCATCATTTTACAGTGACATGAACAGGTCTGGGAGCAAGCACGTGATCAGTGTTTAAAGCAACTAGTGGGAGTGGATGAAAGTAAATCTACAGCTTTGTGCTTCCAGCTAGCCACACGTGGGCCTGTGGGCTTTACAAGGAAAACAACGTGCTTGAGTCATCAGGAGGGTCAGCTATGTGGAGGTCAGTCAAGGAAACTCCCACTGTAACTATTCAGATGCTTTTGCCAAAAACCTGAAGGTAAGTCTGTGGTCAGTCTGTACTCAGGCAAGTGACAGATGCATTTTTCTGACTTAACAAGAACTGCATGTCAATCTAAGTTGGTAGAGCATGTCAAACCCCTTATCTATTTATGTGTTACACATGCACAGAATTCAAAGAGTCCAATAGCTCTATCATCTATTCCCCCACTTCCCATGCCTACATATCCCCCTTCCCAAGGGCAAACTATTTCAACTGTTTTAGATGTCTGTTTTGGTCTTTATCATCATCTCTAAATCATCTGGCTATTTTGATCATGGGTGGAGACCAGTATGTGGTTTGCTGTTTTGTGTTTTAGATTTAGGTATAATCTTTTGACTACCCACCATGGAAGATGAGGATATAGCTTTCTTTCACCTCCCACAAGCCACACACACACAGGCACCCTTCCCATCCCCCATCCTCCTCTTATAGTTAGTTCATGATATTGACAGAAGCAATACTGAGTGTTTCCATGGTAATGATGAAATGCCATTAACCAGGCAGTTGCAGAAGGTGCTGTCATTATGTAGCCTTCCCTACACAACTTTTTGTTTCCTGAAGTTAGTATTAAATGCTTTTTCTTATTTGGCATCCTTCTTATTATCAGTTTAGCCACAAACTCCCTACCAATATTAGCTGCACCCCCAGTGCTCCCTCTGAAGCCTCCTGATGCGCCCATGGCTGCTCTGTCTTGGTGTACAGCTGGTGTCCAGAGAGCTCCTTCTCCTCTTTCCTGTGTTGGATTTTCTGTATCCTGTATCCCATATCTTCCTTCTTTCTTGATTTTTCTCTCTTATTCCAATGTGACAGAACAAATCCTTTAGTAGCTTCATGAGAAAGAGCCCACAGGAGATAAATGTTGGATGTGTCACACAACAGAAAAGGTCTCGATGGAAAGTTTGGCTGGGTATACTAGGCTGAATTAGTGGGTGAAGGGAGGCCTTGGTGAGAGCAGTGGGAAATGGGACCTGCCACAGGAACTGGGCCTTGCATAATCACAGGAAGGGCTGGGAAAGTGGAGTTTTGGGAAAGGGGGGTTGGAGACTCATAAAGAATCAGTAGGCAGGCCCGCTAGAAGAGCTGATGCAGGCGATCGGGTAGGAGCATGCAGAGAATCAGCCAAGCTACATGGTGGGAGCACCATGGGTCACCCCTGGAGATCTGTGGAAAGCTGTTGCACCTCTGTCACTACCCCCTCCACGGGTGGACCTGGGCCTCTGTCGGTCAGCAGCGTCAGTGTCAGAGGACAAGTCGCATGTAGAGAGGGAGGATGAGGACAAGCTGGAACCCACGGGCCCTTTGCGTCTGCGGATCACTGTGTCTAACTACGAAGATGTTCAGAGGCATGGCCCCTGCTCTGCTTCCTCCTGCCCGCTGGTGTCATGCTCCTGACGGAAGCGTTCCTCTCCTGGCATCTAACCCCTCTCGACCAGCCGAACCCAATGGTGCAGAAATAAGAAATAAAATTACCTTCTATTCCCCCAGCTTTATTCAGGTACAATTAACAAGTAAAGTCGCATGTATCAAGGTGTACAACATGATGATTTGATACAATGTATGTTATGAAATGAGGACCACGACCAAGTTAATGAACACACTGATCACTCACGTGGTCACCCCTTTGTGTGGTGAGAACGGTTGGTCACTGACACCTTGTCCTCCATAGGCACTCGGTCCAGGGGCTCCAGGTAATAATTTAAGTAACTGCCTTGCCAGTACATGGTGATGGATGATGAATCTCCTATTTACCACTGGCAATCAGGTCATTAATGCCTTTAAATCTGGTCACATCAGAAAACCAACTCCAGATCTTTACGTGTACATTTCTGGAACTTTCCAGTGCCAAGATGATATCTGACAGAGATACACTGAGGAGGCAGGGCTATCATGGGTGATATGGAAATTTACTACAGAAATTAGACCTTGTAATTTGGGGAGGAGCTAGGAAGTGAAAGTCCAGAAGAGGAGGGCAGGATCGGAGCAGAGCCATTGGCCAGCCTATAGCAGGATGTCCATTGGCAGCCAGGGCGTGCCGGGGCATCTCTGGGGCCAGTGCCTCCATCATGAGAGCAAATCAGAGTGGCTGGAGGGGACGTCTGTGAGAAGCTGTGGCCTCGGGAGGTGGGCCTGGCACTGCTGGTGGCCAGCAGGACCAGCGGGGAGAAGCAGCGTGTGTGTGAGGAGAAAAAGAGTGACAGCAAGCTGGACTCTGCTGGACACTTGAGCGTGCAGCTCTCCGTCATTGTGTCTGCCCACAGAGGCTTCCAGAAAGCAATGGCTACTACTTCCTTGTGCCTCCCAAGCCCCACGGGCTAGCCTCCTTTGGCCGATTCTAATTGACACGGCACAGGGAGGGAGTTCTGTTAACTGAATTCACAGCAGAACAATTTGCACTAGGCACAGGATTCTGCAGGATCAGCTCCGTGGTCATCTCGCGCCCGAAGTTGCTATCGAGACATTACAGAAATGCCTGATCCTGACCCGTTGTATGCAGTTTTTCTCCCCATTCTGGATTTGTGTCTTTGTCCCTAGCATTCTGTAAGGTCAAGGTAACATGTTTTGGTATTGGTTTATTTCTCATCAGTTTTCCTGGGTGCTCAGTGGTCTTGGCAAGTAGGAAAGTTCTTGTCATTGATCATTTCTTCTCCTCTTCCTTCTCTGTCCTCTCCTTGCAGAACTTCAATATTTGCATGTCCACCTCCTAGACTTGCTTCTATTTCTCTTATCTTTTCTACTTCCTATGTCTGTGTCTTCTTTGCTCTGCTTTTGATGATTTTGAATATCTAGTTCCCAGATCTGCTACCGAGTTTTCATTTCTGCTGCAATATTTTTATTTTCTAAGAACTCTTCAGCTGCTCTGAATGTCCGTGTGTCATGGACCCTCGTTCTGACATGAAGGCCTCTTATTCCCACAAGCAGATGATTGGAAATCAATATGGCCATTTCTCATAAACACACCTCACCTGTGACTACACAATTCTTCTACTCATTTGTCCAATTAAACAATGTAAGCATATGTCCACATAAAGATTGTACAAGAATGTCCACAGCAGGTTTTTTTGTAATAGCCAAAAATTGTCCACAACCCAAAGGTCCACCAAGAGAATGGATAAATCAAGTGTGTTACATCCCAACAGTCTTCTACTACTCAACACCAGAAGGATGACACACATGCACAAAAACATGATCACCCACTCACTATGCTGAGAGCACATGTTGTGAGTTTCCATTTGTATGAACTTATCAATGGTGACTGAAATGAGAGCAGTTTTCCTGGGCCGGAGAAAGTGCTGGGAACCAATTAACCAGGCTGATGGGAATGTTTGACACCTGGAGACAGGTACGTGTCACGCAGGTGTCTACATTTGTCAAAACTCTTCAAAGTGCACTCCTAAGATCTGTGTGCTTCATTGAGTGCAAAATTCATTTAAGAAAAAGGAAAAAGCTGGTTGGAAGCACTGTGCCCTTGGGTAGAATTTGCTTCCTGTGGTCGTCACCATGGGTGAGCTGGCTGGGCTCTTTCCCTGGGGATCAGCCAAGCTCAAAATGCTGGGTCTTCGCCCTTGGAAAGATCAGATTCCCTGAAATGACCTCCAACCTCCTGCTTGCTGGGTAGAAAACCTGGCTGCAGGTTCTCAGCCGTTGCAAGGAGGAAGATAAGGGATCTTAATAACCTGTATGTCCCTGCTTTTGGTGAGGTTCCCTGGCCTGAAGTGTTCCTGGTACCCCCAGTCCAAAGGGGGCACCCTCTGGCATTTGTGATGCATTAGGAGATGAGGACTTTGGGAGGCACTTGGGTCATGAGGAGGAGCCTTCATGAATGACATTAATGCCTTTATGAAGAGACCGCAGGGAGCTTCCTCATCCCTTTCACCAGTGAGAAGGTGCCAACTACAAACCAGAATGCAGCCATGCTGGCACCTTGATCTCAGACTTTCCAGCTCCCAGAACCATAAGAAATAAATTTCTGTTCTTTACAAGCCACCCAAGCTGGGTGCTTTGTTACAGCGGCCCAAACAGACTAAGACAGTCCTCTCCCAAACATTAATCTCAGGGTCTCTGCTGCGCTCAGGAAAGGGGGGTCACCCAGGCATGTGAGCAGGGAGGGAGGCTACCTGTTCTCGCTTCAGGTAATCCTCCTTCACTCCCACTTCCAGGGGTATTTGGTGTCACCAATTTCTGAGCCTTCGGTTTCTTCTCAGTTGTCCATACTCTAGGTGGGTCTCAGCGTTCTCAGACCTGCCTGGAGGGTCACCACTTACCCACCAGTTTTCCAGCTTCCAAATGCAGCTTTGGCCTCCTCTCCTTTTCTTTGTGCTTGAGAGCAAAGCCTTTAGAGTGATCTTTACCATCATTTTAGCAACATTTCAAGAAGAGACGAATGCATATGTGTGTATCTATGACACCACCTCTTTCCCAGAAGGCCCAGCCTTGGCTCTGTTCTGCATCAGTGATAAGGCTTTTATCCTCATGGTTGCAACATGGCTGCTCCTGCTCTGAGCATCAAATCCACATTCCAGGTGGGAAGAAGGATTTGTGTTGACTGAGACCATCCCCTCTGATGGGAAAACAAGCCAACAGACTTCCTCTTATATCACATGGCCACTCCTAGCTGCAAGGGAGCCTGATAACATCAATATTTAAGTAAACACATTGCTTCTCCAAAAAAACAGGTTCTGTTTAAGGTAGAGTGGCTATTGCCATATCCTGCTTGGGCCATGTGCCCATTCCTGAGTCAGTCACTGAACCTGGAGGGAAGGGAGCAACTGGTGGGCTGGCCCAGGTTATATTCCCACTCCCATAACAGCAGAGCAGTGCGGCTCAAGACAGCATTACGTGGGGAGACAGCTCCCCAAAGGAAACATGATGCTGGCCCTGAGCTGGGGAAGGTCTCTACATTTTCATTCATTCTGTTCATTCATTCCCAGCCTGGTCCCCAGCCCCAGCCCCGGCCCTGGCCCTCTGGTGTGGGTTGGGAGTGGGAATGGGTGGCACCAGGGGAGGCCCCATACATTGCTGAGCCTTGTGGAAAGGTGACCTGGACCTTGGGACCGATGAGCTCACCCCTTTCTGAAGGAGACATCGGCTCCTGAGTGTCGGCTGAGATGCTAACAATAGCCAGGCGTGATGCCGGCCTGATTGGAGAGGCTAAAGATAGCAGCTCCTTCCAAAGGCTCATCGGGGAGGAAGGGCACTAAATGCAGGTTTGCAGAGGGTGGTGGCCAGAGGCGGAGTGGGGGAGACACGCGAAGAGAGTCTGGGCTGCTAGGCCTGAGCCTTGGGGACACTGTGGCCCTCCAGGAACAGGAGGTCTGCCATGTGCCACCCCTAGCCCGGGAGGCCACCAGGCACTGGCGGCCAACCACAGGCCCTGCTGAGCCCACCCCTGCAGCTCCCTCTCTTCCCCACATCCATCTGTTGGGAGGTGTCTGCCCTCTGGCCTGCCCCAGAAGGAGGAGAAAGTGCCATGTCCCCTGAGATCCCACCATGTGTCCCAGCCCAGCACTCCCTACGTCTCATGTCATAGAACTTTGCCACTCAGCACGTATTTCACAGATGGGAAAAGTGTGTCCCTGTCGTCCTGCGATGCCCCTCCAGGTTGGCAGGGCATCCCAGGGGTTTGGCCCTGGGCTCTGGAGCCAGCCCACCTGGGTTCAGATCTGCCCTCTGCCCTGTGCTGGCTGCTGACCTTCAGCAAATGCCATGCCCTCCTGAGCATCGGCATCCTCATCTGTAAAATGGGAACACTAATAGTACCTGCCTCCCAGGGTCATTGTAAGGATGCATGAAAGCAGACCCTGAGAGCCAGACCAGTGCCTGGTAGGTGGGCATGCCATGTAAGCATCAGCTGCTACTGTCACCATTCACACCGGGCCCACAGCCACACAGCAGTCAGTATAGAGCCAGGATTTGGACCCAGGCCTTTCCATGTCTGAGTCCAGGCTCTTCCCCCAACAGCCCTACGGCAGGTTGTGGAGTTGGAGGTGACCCTGATGGGGGGACATGAAGAGCACTATTGGGGGGGATCCACAGTCCTGGCTTCTGGTGCTGGAGCCCCCAGTCCAGGGGCAGTGCCTTGACTGTTCCCAGCCTCGGGACCCCAATCCTGCCCCCAGCCACCACTGGAGGCACCACCTCCCAGCATGGGAGGCTCTGAGGTGTCTCTGCAGGGGTCTGCACATAAACAAACAGCAAAGGCTGTCACCGGGTACAGCCGCCCTGGGAGGGGCCACGTGGCCTGACTGGGAAACTTGCTGACAGCCTCAGGTCAGCACTGAGCACATCTGAGGACCACCTCCAGGAAGGTAATGTTGCTGACCGCGTGCCCAGCTGGGGCCACGGCACCGAGGCTCACCCTGGGCGGGGCTGGAGAGGGGACACAGGGAACCTTCATGAGTTTCTCCTCTCCTGCCCCAGCGCCCAGCAAACGGCCGGTGCTCAGGGAGTAGCTGAGCAATCAAAGGCCGACCATGAGCAAGACAGGGACTCAGCTTCCTACCACCTCCCATATCCCTCCCTAGAGACAGGGCCCCAGGCCTGGAGAGGCCGCCTGGCCCAGGCCGGGGACAAGGTAGCCAGCTGCTGAACCAGGTCTGTCTCTGCACCTCAGCGCTCACTGTGCCCACCATCCGGGACCTGTGTCATACTGGGCCTGTTCTGCCAGTTCCCAAGGCCCACTCTGCATGACAGAAGAGCACATTTCTGGGGGGAACCTGGTACTCAGGGAAGCCAAGCAATCTGCCAGGGTTACACAGCAACAAGGGCCCAACCAGACGGCCTCCAGCTGTGGCTGCCTCCCAGGCTCCCACCCCTGACTACTGCCCAAAGAGCAGGTGTGTGAGCTCGCCACTCCCCACCGCTGGGGACTGACCACAGGACCCTGCAGAGGCACCTCACATGAGCACCCCAGATGCTGGCACACCCTATGCTTCCCACTGCTTATAGCTGTGTCTCAGGGCCGCTGTCACACCTGTGCCAGGCTCAGCAGGAGGCCCCAGAGAAGGGGCACAGCAGTGCTCACCCTGGGGAGTGGGGAGCAAGGGTTCCTGTGGCAAAGGCCATGGGGGTCGGGAGGCATTTGCCAGCATGGGTAAGTCATCCAGGAAGGCTTCCTGTAGCTGGCACTCCAGCTCAGCCTGGAAGAAATTCCCTTCAAAGGATAGGTAGTCCGGAACAAGGGGAGGACCTTCCAGCGGGATGGTATTCCCATCGAGAGGGACAGTGTGACAGCAGTGTGGGGGCTGCCTGGAGCCAGGACACGTGGGGGCTGATCCTCAGACCTGGGCAGAGCCTGAAGGCTGAGTGGGGGCAGCAGGGGGTGATGAACAGGCTCACTGACATAGCTGGCTGAATAGTGGCCCCCAAAGATGTCCTAGTCCCCGGATCCTGTGAATCTGTCACTTTGCATGATCAAAGGGACCCTGGGGAAGTTGCTGACAACAGGCCCCAGGCTAGCTGATCAAAGCAGGCTGAGCTGTATTACACATTTCAGGGAAGGCCCCTGGGGCGCCACATGTGGCCAGAAGAAAACCTACCCTCACTGCTTGGGCACTCTGGTGGCCCACTGCTGCCACAGCTGTCCCCAAAGCCCCACGACGCCAGGGCTCTGTCACAAAGTAACTTCCTTCTATCAGCAAAACTGCTAGGTCCTTGCTCCCTGAACCTCGGCAGGGACTGGGGGAAGCATGCTCAGCCTACGGGGGCTGGGCTTACTGGTCCTGCCCAGCCCAAAATAAAACTCATACAATGTACATACTACATATGTTGCATGTGTTGCACATACACATTTATCTATTATCCATACGCTGGCTATAATTCCATGTGCGTGGGAGGGTGGATTTCTGGAAATCCCGTAGAAAGGTTTCTGTTTCCTGCTATCAGCCAACCCATCGTGCAAGGGTGCCCACTCTGCTGGGCTCGGGGTCACAGCTGAATCAGGCACTGTCCCCACCCTTAGGACATTCCCACTAAGGGCCTGGTGGGGAAGCCTGGAAAGTAGGTTTGGTCACCTTCCAATGATGTTCCAGTGTTCCAATGATGGGAAACAGACTCGTTAGCCTGACAACAGGAAAACAGAAGGAAAGATTACCTGGCCCTTTTCATAGGGAGGAACTGCCTCAGACCACTAGCAGATGAAGAAACAGCCTCTCTCCACAAAATTATTCCAGAAAATACATGAGAATGCATGAGAGAGCCAGACTATCGCCATTCTGCCACCCCCAGTGAATGCTTGCAGGCCCTGAGCACCAGCAGCTGCCACATCAGAAGAGCAGGGAGTGGCAGCAGGCCGCCTCCCGAGGGCAGAGCACACTCACCAACCGAGCGCAGGAAGCCCAGGCAGAGGAGCCGCTGGACGGCACCACCGGTCAGCCACCTGCGGACTCCCGACGGCGGGCAAGACCGTCGGCCAGGCGGCCCCTGTCCCCCACAGACGCACGAAGGAAAATAGCATGGAGGCACCTGTAAATCAAAAGACACTGTTGGGATATAAAACTTTTAAAGGGTGATGGCTTCTACTTGGGTGATGAAAC
Source organism: Manis javanica (assembly GCF_040802235.1). Lineage (NCBI taxonomy): Eukaryota > Metazoa > Chordata > Mammalia > Pholidota > Manidae > Manis > Manis javanica. The sequence goes on from NC_133165.1 coordinate 114,772,334, forward strand.
CACAGAGAAATGCAAGCGAGTGATACTGCAGAAGTCAGAGCCGAGGTGACTTACAGGGAAAGGGCGCTGCCATGGGCGGGGGCACACGGAGGGACCTCTGGGGTGCTGGCCTTGTTCTTAGTCTTGACCTAGGAGATTGTTAAAATAATAACTCATTAAGCTACACATTTGTTGTATGTGGTTTTCTATATCCACATCTTATTTTATAGTTGAAAGGTTTTTTTTTCAATTTCAGCAGGAAGCTCAAGATAAACTCCAGGGGCCTTGGCTCAGAGGTGGGGCTGGGAAGCGCGGTGAGGAGCTTAGGGGCCTAGTGGACCCCAGGTTCTGCCCAAGGAGGCATGGCTGCGGGGCTGAAGCAGAGGGGCTGTGCTCACCTCCCACAATGGCCCCAGGAGCCTCCCCAAAACAAATAAAGCCGGTCTACTGCCTGTGGAGGACTCCTCTGTTAGTCCAGAAATGCAGGGCATTTGTGTGCTGATTGTCACTCCGCTGGCCTTCAGGGCTGGAAAAGGACCTGACCTCCTGTGTGAAATCTCTCTCCTCCCGAAGTGAGTGGTTTTTCTTTTCCTAACTGACCCCTGACTGATGTATCTCATGAAGGCATTTCTTATAATTAACATGATGTTACAATAACCCTGAATATAGCAATAGCCATGGTTTCATTAGTGCCTCTGGACCCTCCCAAGGACCGTAAGGAACCACCTGATCAGGCCACTGTTCCAAAGAGGAGCCTGAGGTTCTGGGTGGGGAGGCAAGCGGCAGGTCCAAAATCAGCACCCATGTCTGGCCTCCCACCCTACCTGAACTCTCAGGGTTCCAGCGACCCTGAGTCCAGGTGGCCTCTCCAGCTGTCTGTGGCCTCTCCTTCCCACACTTCCCCCTGAGGCCCCAAACACCCTGCACTTCCCTCCTGCAGGTCTTTGCCTTGTTCGTCCCCCTCCCCGTCCTGTCGTGTCCCTGTGCCCCCGAGGGAAGCCGTCCCTAATCACCCTCTCCCCAGTGGAGAAGTCCCTCCCACAGTTCTAGACCCCACTCTGTGTGACCCCCAACTATGTGCGTGGCATCTCCCCACCAGCCTGCAATGTCCTCAAGGCCAGGTCTGACTTACATCCATGTCCCCTGGACCCAGCCCCGGGTCCATTCTGCTGACTCCCAGCCTCAGATATCACCAGACCACTCAGATGGCAAATGACAAGTTGGAGGCTGGAGAGAAGCTGCAGCATGCCCACGGCTGCACAGCTACAGGCACATCCAGCCCGGGTCACCTGCCTCCGGCTCCTGCCTTACACCAGAGCACCTGGAGGCAGCAACGGAAGGGAGGCTGGGCTGGGCCCCGGAGAGGCACTCAGCTCTACGCTGGAGCCACCAGTGCAGCTCCCAGGGGACAAGTAATGAGGCCCAAATCAATCTGCTCTGAAAAGGCAAAGTCACAAATAAAGAATGGCTTCAAGCCTGATGATTGGAAACGTCAGCTTCATTGCCATCTGTCGCAAATGCCACCACAGAGACGGTCCAAGCTCCCAAGCGAGAGCTCGCTCGGTGCCGAGATGTGAGCCTTGGAATCAAATTAAGACTTGGGCTGCTGTGCCTTGAAAAATGAGGGTGCTCCTCAGCACGCTCAGCTCCGAGCCGGGAACCCAGGCTGGGGGTTAGCGAGCAGACGTCCCCGCCGAGCAGCTACGAGTCATGCTCCAGTCCCCGGGCAGCCTGCCTGGGCCCTCCCCCTGGGGCCACGAGCTTCCTCTGGGCCCCCACACCCCGGGCCCTCCCTGTGGCCGGCACTGGCCACCCTGTGGAGTCACCTTCCTGAGTCTGGAAGGACAGACTGCCAGATTCATGGCCAAGGTCCCATTGTCCGGCATTGAGCTGGCACCTCATGACGCACACGGTAAGGCTGGGAGCTGCAAGCAAGGAGGAAGGGAGGCCACTAGAGAGGTGGGTGTGGCCGAGGAGGAGCAGCCTGGGGATGCGGCGAGGCTCCAGGCCCCAGGCTGTCCCCTTGCAATGCTCCGGGGCTCCCTGTCTCTGAAGACCTGATGGTGGCTACCTGCTGTACCACGTCCTGCAAACAGTGACCAGGGCTGGTATGCTCACAGCCACCATCTCGGGCATGGACATCTTCTCTTCCATGTGCTGGGCAAGGGCAGTTTCTTCTGAGCCACCCTGCCATGCCATAGCCCACCCCCTACTCACCCCACACAGCGCCCAAGGCTCAGAGAGGCAAAGCCATCTGCCTCCGACCACCCAGCTATGAGCCACCTGCTCTGAGAGGTGGGGCTGAGAAAGGCAGGAACCATGCTCTGTGGCACACAAAGGTCTTGGGGACCTGTAACAGCCACCTGTGTCCTCCACTCTTTCCTCCAGCAGAGCCCTGCCTCCCTTAGGGGTCTCTAGGGAGATGCTGACTACAGGTGGGTCGTCACGATGACTGGGCATAGAGGTGCCAAGCATGATGGCCTTGGGAAGGAACCTGCCAGCAGAAGAGGGCAGGGTCACTGCACCAAGCTGGGGCTGAGCCGCCCTTTGCTCTCCCTGGCCCCCCAGGGCCTGGGCCTTGCCCTGCGGCAGCTTTCCCTCCCCGCAGTGGCCTGGAGCAGCACACAGTCCTTTCCCGGAGTGCCCCAGGATCTCTGAACATCGCCTGGGCAATTTGCCCAAACATGTACCCAACTAATAAGTGGGTGACTGGATCCATTGTTCAAAAGTTATCTTTAGACAAGAGCATTTATCAAGTTTAATTAACGTGTCAGAGACTCTGGTGCAAGAGACTGCTCCGAACACAGTCCTGATGGTACTAATTTTTCTACATTAATGCCAAGTCTGTACCAACCACTGAGCAGGAAATAGACCATCAGTGCTACCACCATGGGAAAAACAGAGATGATTTCGCTCCCTAAATCAAATTAAATGAGTTGTGGACGCCTGAGTGGTGGGTGGGAGGCTGAGAGCCCAGCAGACAGGCTGTGCTGCTCCCCAGCTGGGGTCAGCAGCATCTGAGCGGCTTCACACCCTGCGCCTGGTGGGACGTTGTCCCCTTGAATGGAAACTCACATCAGGTTGGAATTGCTTCCGGATTTTGCATAAGTTGAAGCTGCGGTTCAGGGGGCGCAGTGACTTATCCAGGCTAAACATGGTTGGTCAAACCTGGTGCTGAGACCCTGCATCTCACCTGACCTCCTCAATCTGCCTCCTCACTGCTACTGTCCAGTGGTCTGAGCCTGCCCTCGGCTGGAGGCCACTTGCTCCTGGACACCCTCAGCAGCTTGAACCCCAGGGGAAGCTGTGTCCGCACCTTCCCTTTGATGTCACCCAGCTCTTGGTATGGTTCCCTTACTCACCAGGTTTGGGAAGGGATGCTGAGGGCCCATGGGTCTTCATCTCCCAGCTATCAGTGGAGGACTCTGGGGTGACATAAAATCATAGAGTCCCCACATGGGTTGTGGTCCTGGTGTACCCCCCAGCTCAGTGCCCCTCATTCCTCGACCTCCAGGACCCCAGCACCAGTCTCTCTTTAAGCCCCAGGGCTCATCCCCACATGCATTCCCAGACAGGCCCCCAGAGGGCCCAGTCACACAGCTGATGGAAACATCTGGATGGGCATCAACGTGCCCGCCCTCCAAAGGCCTCTGACGGGTCACGTTTTGCCCTGCAGGGCTCCAGGAACACTGGGTGGGGGTCTGGGAGCAGGGTGCCATCCAGGCACCACCACAGCTTTCCAGGGCGCTTCGGGCAAGTCGCTGTCCCTCTCTGAGCCTAAACATACTCACCTGTAGGATAAGGGGTGGAAGGAAGGACCCAGGGCCTTGGGTTAATTAAACTTGATAAATGCTCTTGTCTAAAGATAACTTTTGAACAATGGATCCAGTCACCCAGTCTCCTGCCGGGTCAAGGCAGATGAGACATGAACTGGGGTTTTTACCAACCACTTGCCTGCAAGGGGTGGGGTGGGTTTATTTCTTCTTCATGAGAAAATGATGAAGCGAGTTCTTCCCTAAGAGCCTACCTCTCCATTCCTCCCTGACGGCTATAGTTATTCCTGAAACTCCATGTAATTTCCAGCCAGAGGACTCCTGGGAAGTTCTGGAGGCCTCCTCTGCTCCCTCCGTCCCTTCCTGATTTCACTGAGCCTTGCTCTGTCCTCCATCCCTCTGGGAGGCTGATCACAAGAGACGACTTGCTATTTCTGTTACCAGAGGCACCACCTGATGGCTGTCAGGGACACTGAGTCCCCTGACACATTCCTGCTGCATCTCATTTGCATAGTCCCTACAACACTGCATGACAGGCAGTTCTGGCTCAGAGGCAGAGGAGCCATGTCCAAAGAGGGACTAAGTCCCCGTTGCCCCAGGCCTGGACATCCCAAATCTCCTTACTAGATTCCCCAAACTCCTCTTACATGCTGCAGCTAAAACAAGCCTAACCACATCCCCTGGCACCTCCAGGGGCTCCCCACAGCCCATGGGAAGCTCTCTTTCCCTACTTTGCTCGTCAGATAAGGTCTAGCGACATAATAGGAAAACCTGAAACACAAGAAACTTAGACAGGATAGCAGCTCATTCCTTATCCTGCAAAGCTCAGAGACAGGACATGCAGAACCAGCCTGACGCTGGTCACTCACTGGAGACACTAGCATTCATGTTTTGGCCCCACCATCCTCAACACATGGCTTCAGTCCTCAAAGTCACTTCCTGATCCAAGATGGCTGCTGGGGCTCCAGCCATCACATTGTGGAGGCAGACTGGAGGGAAGAAGAAAAGCAGACAGATAAGAAGGGTCACTCCTCCAGCTGAGCCAGTTTCCTTTAAGCATCAAAAGTCTCACCAACCTTTCTGCTTATATCATAGCTAAAATTTCATCATGAGGCCACACCTGTCTACAAAGGAGCCCAGCAAAGGTAGTGCTTTATTCCCAGAGGTAATGTGTCCATCCAAACCTTTGATCTATTTTGGTCACTAAAGAATGGGGGATGCCTAGCAGCCTCAGCCACATGAGCCTTCAGATCTCAGTTCCTATCCCACCTCCTTGAAGAAGCCCCTGACAACCCCTCCCCCAGCACCACGCAGTCTTAGTCAGGGCCCCTCGGGGCTCTCACAGGCCCCATAAGTCCCTAGCACACTCCCCGGCGCAGAGGAGCCGCCACTCCTACGGGCATTGGGCATGTTTCTGCCCTTGAATCTGTGCCTTGGGGTCTGCTTTCGGGAAAGTCAGGCTGGCCTCCAGGGCTTCCCAGCCAGGCAGTTAGGCTGGCACTGAGCCCCAGCAGGAACACGCAAGGACAGGGTCCCCCCCCTTCCCCGTGGTCTACGGCCCGCCTGCCTGAGTTGGGCATCCCTTTAGCAACCCAGCACCTCCTAACTGCACTTAACCAAGAAGCCCCTTTCCATGCATAAACCCAATTAGTGAATCGCAGAGCCCATTCGAGAATAGCTGCTGTAACATGAAAAACTGGTGGGGCTTTCTAAAGAGAAAAAGGGAAGGGCTGCTGTGCAGGGCTGTACAGGTTGTATACTGCACACAAAAAAAGACCTGTTTTGCCATGAGGAAATAAGGCTCAGACAGTAAAGTGACTTTATCAAAGTCACACAGTTAGGAAGGAGCAGGCCAGGTTTTGAAACCTGATCTAACACCAGTCACAAATAACCCTTTCCAAACTGCTCCCCACCCAAGCACACTCTTCACAGGAGCACCCTGGCAGGCAATGTGTCAATGCCCACTGGGCTTCCAAACTGTAGAGCACCAGCCAAGAGGGAGGCTGGGGTGTCAAAATTATATTTAACTTCTCTGCTGAGAGCTAGAATTCATGCCAGGACCCCTTTTTGGGCAGGAGCCATGTGAGCCCACCAGGCGCCTTCTCTCTGCACACACCCCCAACTTGAATCATCTGCTCCTTACACACTAGGGACATGGAGTTTTGAGAAAACTGATGAAGAAGCTGTTTAGGAAATCACTTCAGGCTTCAAAAGGAAGGTGCCAGGGAGAATCTAGGGCTCAGAGTGGGGGCACCTCATTATAGGAGATGGAGTGCCCAGGGGCACACTCCAGTCCTGCAGCTGCACGGCTGCTGCTCACCTGGGCTTTGACATACCTACCAGGTCTCCAGCAGGAGCAAGAGCAAAGGGGACCCCCACACAGGGGCCCCGAGTCCACACACAAAAGGGTCTCCTGCCTTGGGGTCAGAGGCAAAACTCGGGCAGATGGGTCCAGGCCTGCAGTGGGAAGGCAAAGACGTCTCAGACTCAAGGACCAACGCTCCCATGGTACACGTAGGGAAACCAGACCTGCCCAGAGTTCTTGCCAGGGGACTGACAGAGCAGAAACCAGGATCCTAGATTTCAATTCCTGGGCCAGTTTCAAAAAGTCTCTAGAGGACAGGGGTCCCAAGCACCCATGTGGACCACGTTATCCCCTTTTAGGGAGGAGGAAGCTGAAGCTGGCACTGGCAATGCCTCCTGCTCTATAGGTGCCCGAGTCAGAATTCAAACATACACTGTCTGGCTCCAAATTCCAGGCACTCCAAGCCGCAAGGCGCCTTCCGCGCAGGCCGCGCTGGAGAGCAGAACAGTTCTCGGAAGCTGCGGTGGCATCAGGCAGGCAGCAGGAGGGACAGCAAGGGTAGTTGGGTTCCTGTGGCCTTGCAGGCTGACGTGGCCAAGGGCCCAGACACAGGCATGTGGGCCACGTCCAGAGGCTTTATTCTTAGTCCTTTTCAATCAGACCCTTCTACCACCCACCTCCCCCATTTTTAAGCTTGCTTTTCTCAGGTCCTCAAGTTAATTATTCCCAGACAGAAAATTACTTCTAACCCCAGAAACAAGTAATTTCAGATGGCAGAGCTCATTATCAGCACCGTACACATATCTCTGGGAGAGCGGGAGAGCTTCTCTCTGGTCTGGAAATGTGATTACGGGAACCATTCAAACAGAGCTGCGGTCAGCGGTGACGTCGGGCACGACTGGGCCCAGCTCCCGCGACCTTCCCCCTGGGGCTCGGGAGGAGAGCGGCCGCTAGGGCCCACACCCAATCAATATCCCGGAGGAACTGACCGGTGTCCCCCCAAAATCGACACCCACCTGGAACCTCTGAATGTGGCCTCTAATGGAAATAAGGTCGTTGCAGATGTAATCAGCTAAGGATCATGAGATGAAATCATCCTGGATTTAGGGCAGATAATCAAATCCAACGACTGGTGTTCTTATAAGAAGAGGAGAGGACAGAGACACCCAGAGAAGAGGCCATATGAAGACAAAGGCAAAGACTGGAATGATGCGGCCACAGCCCAGGCGCCCCTGGGGCCACCATAGCCGGAAGAGACAGGAAGGAGCCTCCCCTCAGGCCACCGGAGGCAGCGTGGCCCTGCTGACCTTCTCCCGGGGCTTCAGGCTCTGGCCTCCAGAGCTTTGAGAAAATGGGTTTCTGTTTTTTTTTACCCTGCCCTGTTTGTGGCAATTTGGAACAGCAGCCCTGGGACACTGATATGATTGCACACCATGAAGGAGCTTCTCGAGGGACGCTTGGTCTCTTTCCACCTGTCAGCCTGAGCCACCACTGAGCCACCGTCACCTCTGGCCAAGGGATGAAGCCAAGGTGTCAGCAGGGCCACGTGCCCTCTGGAGGCCCGAGGGAGGCTCCTTCCTGTCTCTTCCAGCTTACGGTGGCCCCAGGGGCTCCTGGGCTTGTGGCCGCATCAGGCCAATCTGCCTCTGTCTGCCCGTGGCCTCTCCTCTGTGTGTCTGTGTCTCTTCCTGCCTGCTTCCTGAGCCACCATCATCCCTGGCCGCTACCCGAGCCTCCATGCGGGCAGCTCTCAGCAGGCTTCTCTTCTCCCCTACATCTTGTCCTGCCTGCTCTGTCCACAAATCCCAACGTCCATGTCCAGCCCAGACTCTAATGTCCAACCACGGGTCCAGCAGGACCAGAGCTCTCCTTGCTCCTCAACCACAGCCTTCCCCAATCTACACTGCTCCCCTTCCTGCTTCAGCTGCCACACATCTCATCCCGCTGAAGCTACCACCGTCCAGGCTGGGCCCTGAGGATGCCCCAGTGAGCCAGGCCCAGGTCTTAGGAGAACGAGGTGGCAGATCGTGCGGGGAGATTCGGAGTTTGGCTGAGCCCTTAACAGCTTCAGGTACCACTTGCTCCCCAAGGGCTTACTGTGGCCAGAATGGGTTGGGGCTCCTCTGAGCTCCACCAGCCCCTGTTCACACTTGGCCATATAGTACTGATGATCAGGAGAAGAGAGAATAGGGTTGGTGGGGTACTACCCAGGAAAGCCATCAAGGCCAGGCTCCTAGCTTCCTACCCTAGCACTGTCAGCATGTCTCCTCATGGTCGCTATGGCTGCTATGCATCCAGACATCACATCCACATTCCAGGCAGAAAGAAAGGAGCCAAAGGTCAAAAGTCACACTGCATTTCTTTAGATGGCCTTGCCTTTTTATTAAAAGACAGAAGCTCTCCCATGGGAGTTTTTCCACCTCTCATAGGCCACGTTTAGCTGCAAGGGAGGCTGAGAACTTCAAGGTCTTGCTTCCTCTACATCAGAGGAAGGTAAGGGAGAAGCACTGAGACTAGGTCATTCAGGGCCACCACCTCAGGTTCAAGTGGCCATGACAGCCCTAGGTGAGGCCCCCTCCCTCCTCCGACCTCCCACCTCCCTCTCCCTAGGCACTCAGACCCAACCTACCACCTCCTGTTCTTCGATGCCTACCTGCTTGTGCTCCAGTCACTACTTCTGCCTGGCCTCCCCTTACCCAGCACTCTTGGCTGTCCAAACGCAAACACCGGTCATGACCCAGCTCAAAGGCCACTTCCCCCATGAAGCAGTCAGTCCCTGACCCTCACATCCAGCCCCCAGTGGATCCCCACCCGCAGCCACCGGCACGTCTCTTACCCACCCACCACGCTGGAGTTGCCGGTGTCCACTTCTTGTGCTTGCTGCTGGATGAGCCCCACATCGGGGCAGGGACTGTGGCTGGCTCAGCTCTGACTGCGGCACCTGGCCCAGGGAGGGTCCGGTACACCCTGAACTGAGCCGTTGAGACAGGACCAGGCGGGGTGGAGCATCATTCCCTCCCCATCCTGACATCCACTGGGGCAGGAGGCAGAGGACGGGTGCAGGGGGAGCTTTGACCTTGGAACTGAACAAGGATGGGGCTCTCATTTATAGGCAGAGCAGGGATAGATGCCCCTTGTTTCCAGTAACAGCAGATGCCCAGTAGCAGCAGGAAATTGGCGTTGATGACTCCTCCCCTCCCTTCCTCGGTCCCAAGCAAGCTGGAAGGACCTCAGTCATCCCTCACTGAGCAAATGGGCACACGGATGCCCCAAGAAAGCAAACGACTCACAAAGCCACTGGGCAGATGAGCACACAGCCAGGGACATGCACCTCTGAGCCCAGGATCAGGGCCCTGTTGTTACAGGTGCAACAGGAGGCGTGACGTGACCAGAGTCCGTGGAGCTCGAGCCGCCGGAGACCTTGAAAGGTTAACCGCCAAGGGGTGCTGCGGGGTCCTGCTTTAAGAGGGCTCTTCAGAGAGAGGAGAAAACAAGGACACGGGCAGTTTCTAGGCAGTCCACGCCACTAACCCTCCCACTCGCACTTGCAGTGCCGCCGAGACAGCCCTGATCACTGCCCTCAGCAGCTCTGCCCTGGAAGATGCCCCGAGCCCCATCTCCTCTGCGGCTGTCTCCTGGCCACCCCACAGCCAGGGCAGGGGCTGTTCTGAGTTCAGCAGCTGGGGAGCTCCTAGGCCGGGGCCATCACACCCCCACGCCGTCCTCCGCTCCTGACCGTCAGGGGGTCCCCACGTGACCCCGCCCCCGACACTGACTCCTACTGCCCCTCACTGCTCAGGCGGGCTCCTGCCCCTGGGCCTTTGCTCCAGCAGTTCCAGCTGCCCGGATGCTCGTCCCCTGGGTATGTGCAGGGCCTATCCCTCACCTCTAACAAGCCTCTGCTCACCTTTTTGACGATCCTGTTAAAAATTGCCAGCTTGCCAGCACCCCAGGTGTCCCGCAGGGGATGGATTGCCGTCTCACCCCCGTCATGTGCTTTATACAAATGTATGGCGCATGGTATCGTCTGCCCCCCCCACCCCAGAATGTCAGCTCGGCCAGGCAGGGGTCCCCATCTGTCCTGCTCTTGGCCTTTACTGAGCATGAGCTTAGGTCCGCACCCGGCTTCATGGTTAACCCCCGGGACAGCTGTGTGCAGTGTGCCTGTTACCCCCGCCCTCCTGCCCATGAGGCAGCCAAGCTCACAGAGGCTGAGTGACTCGCTCACGATCACACAGATACTGAGCGGACCCATCTTCAAAACCATCTGACACTGAACTCCTAACAGCAGCCTGTTCTTTCTCTCAATCAGTAAACAGTGCTTTTCAGGAGGCTTCACGTTTCCTGAAAGTCAGTTTTACTAGCAGGGAGCGTCAGGGAATGTTGGCTACTAGAATATGGAGGCAGCGACAGAAAACAGGGGAATCTGGGAAAGAAGGACCAGAGCTGGGGGAGGGCTGAGGGGCGGGAACAGGGAGGGTGGCCAGGAAGCCAGCGTGGGCATTTCCCACCTGAACACCACAGGCATAAGAGTCAACGTGCCTGCCCTCCAAAGGCCTCTGACGGATCACGTTTTGCCCTCTTTTCCTGGTGGCAACAGCCCCTGAGAAGCTGGGGACTCCTGGTCTCCCCTCACCCCCATAGGGTTCTTCACACTCCTTCTCCAGCCGCCTCTCCCTCAGCTCACATCCCTTCCCCTCCGCTGCACCCCTGGGACTTCAGTCAACTGTCAGCAAGATCCCCTAGACCCTCAAACTCTGTGTGACTGTCACCTCCACCTCCTGACTGCAGCCAGACCCAGCCTGTCCCCCGAGGACCCCGCCGCCCTCCCAGGGATGTTGTCCCTTCTGCCCCATCCCACTGACCACCAAGCTGCTCCCAGGCCACTTCCCCCACCTCCCGAAGTGCCCCCACCCGATCTCAGGCTGTCAGATCCAAGGTCACCTACCACCCTTCTTCTTGTAGCCACTGCCCACCCCCAGGTCACCCTCTGCCACTCCGTGAGGATTTCGGCTCCTGGATGGATTACTGTCACTACCTCCAATGTCTCTCTTGATATAATTCCCGGTTATCAAAGTAGCCCCACACACAGACCTGATCTTTCCAGCAGCGTGGCCTCTGGCATCCGGGGCCCCTTCTTGCCCCATGCCCTTTGTGCCACCTGAACTCAGCCACCTGTTCCCAGGGTCAGGAGTAATTTCTGCTCCTTAATACAGTGTAGCCCAGGTGGTGACCCCTCAGATGGGCATGGCCGTGCCACTGCACTAAGCTGACGTCCACCCTGCCCACACTGGTCTTCCCAGTCACTGAAGCCCACTGCTGGTGCTTGACATGGAGCACCCCACCTCTCCAACTCACCCCTCCAGGGCCTCACCCCCACCACCCCTTCACGCTTCATTCTGGATATCTGAAGCGAAGTAATTCTTGGGAACAGCAAGGTGGGTGGCGTTCTGAGCTCCTTCCCATCCTGACCACAGAGAAGTGGACATGGCTGAACAGGACACCAAGGACAGGGGGAGTGCAGTGGGGGTCTCATCGATCAACAGGAAGGCTCCAGAGCTGAAACCTGCCCCGTGAGGTGCCCCCTCCGGGAGGGTCCTATGTGGGCAGGTGGCCCCCCATGCTGACAGTCATCGCCATCTCAGGAGAGGGAAAAGCCTGGCTTTCCCCCCAGGAAGGCACCACCTCTGCTATGCCCCAGAGCAGGGCTGCAAGCAGACACTCACTGTGGACAAGAGCCAGCTGAGAAAGACACTGGCCTCAAGAGAGGGCTGCCAGCCACAGGGCACCCCAACAGCACCCATGGCCAGTGTGCACATCATTTCACAAACACTGTGATGCAATTATCAGAGAAAAACAAAAGCAAAAAATAAATAAGAAGAGAAACTGGAAGCAAATATGCCAATACACCAGGACAAATAGACTGTTAGAAAGGAGCCACCCAAGCATGAGCAGGACAAAAAGATGCCATGGCAACCGTGCAAAAAAATGGCATCCAGAGGAGGCAGGGAAAGGGGGAGCACCTGCAGACACAGGAGAGAGACAAACAGCCCAACCCGAACAAAGTAGGCCAAGAAACAAAAGGAAAGCCCCCCAGCAGCTGCATGCCGCAGGACGGGACCAAGAATACGCATCCACAAAACCCACCTCACAGAGATGGCAGTGAGACAGCAGGGGGAGAGGGACAGGAAGATTCAGGCCCAAGGAGGAAATCAAGGACAAACACTCCTGTGGGCCTAATAGATGAGAGGCAGCACAGACCCTCCCCTCCTTCAGGACTCGGCTCAAACGTCCCCTTCTCCAGGTCCCCCCGACCGCCCCGCCCCATCCCCTTTCATTTCCTCACCCACTTCTCAGATATTTAGGACGTATTTATTTAGCTGATCATCTCCTGCCTTCACAATTTCCAACAGGAAGGCTTTCACCTGTCTTGCCCCAATACCAAGAAAGATACTGCCTGGCAAATAGTAAGCAGTCAATTAATAGGTGGTGAATGAATGACCAGAACAGATACTGATGACAATAGAATTAATGACATAGAGAAAACCTTTGAGATAATCACAGTGATTGCACTTGAAAAAGATTAAGAGATGAGAGAATTAGAGAAAAGTTCCCAGATGTGGACGACAATACAACACAAGGATAATTGATGTCCCTGACTCACAGGCCCTAATAAATGCTACAAGCCATGCAGTAAACGTGTGAGACAGGAGAGAGTCCTTGCAATAAATAATTGAATCCAAAATTCAAAAGAGCACACTCCCTGTTTCAGAAAGATCTGCTACAGAATGCTCCACATATTTCTCAGCAAAGTTATGAATTTCAAGGAAATAGAATCCTCCAAGTATTTAGGATGGAAAAGGAAATAGTTTACAAGGAGGAAAAAAAACTGCCTACTTAGGGTTTCTCCACAGCAATTCTGCGCTCCATAAGACCACGTAGCACCAGGTTTCAGAGGAAAGAAAATATGACTGGAGAAAATTATTCACACCCAGAATGCCATTTGAAAATAGGGCCAGCTGACAGAACATAGGGAATTCACCCATAAACCCTTCTCAGGAAAAAAACTTAAGTAAATTACAATAAAACCCAGCCAAGTAAAAAACTGGTGAACATCTGATCAATTCAAACATGCAACTGATAGTAAACAATCATAAGAAGCATGGTTACAGAAAAGAATGTGAGTGTCTTGTTACGCTGTCAAAAATAATAATATAACTACAAAGCCCATGAGCTCAAAGGAAGGAAGGCGGCAGGAGGTGCGGGTGCTGATTCGCTATTTCATAGCACGGAACCAATGGACACTGAAACTGGCACAAATGGGTAAGTAAGTGTCTATAATCATTCTGATTCAATGTTTTCCCGAATCTCTTTCTTTTTGCCATAAAGGGACCCTTTAAGAAATAATTTACCTGAAGTTTAACAATTACTTCTGTTTTGTCCTCATTTTACCTGGATGTAGAAATCAAATAGAACATTTTCACTGAAAATCTTGGATAGTAAGATAACATTTTCATAAAAGTACATCCCTTCTTCATTTTTCTGGGATAATGTTCACTTAATGGTGATTACTTCTGGATAGTAGGATCTGGGGGCTTTTCATACCTTCAATATTGTGTTTTTCTGCTTTGTTTGAGTCCTCTTGGATAGGTGTGGTGCTCATGCAGGCTCACAAGTGTCCCAGATCTCTGCCTCAGGCCCCTGGTGGGATCGCACGTCTCTGTCCCCCAGATGCTAGGTGTGGTCACGTTGCTTGCTTTGGCCTGTAGAATATGACAAAACCAGTGCTGTCACCCCAGAGAGGCTTTCAAGTCACTGATATTTTGGAACTGTTTGTTACTGCAGTGTAACTTAGCTTATTCTGACTGATGCAATAAGTATGCATTACTTTATAAAAACTTTATAAAAATCTCATTTTTTCAATGAGAAGGAAGGAAGAAAAGAAAACTATAAGCAAACATACCAAAATGTTAGTGGGACTAATTCTGTGAGGGGGAAAAATTGCCCATTTGTGAGTCCTTTGAAGTTTTCACCAGTGAGATTGAAAGAGGAAAGTAAAAGCTCAGCCCATCAGGTAGGGACTGTGGATTTGGGGAAAGCAAGAGGGGAGACCTAAAACATGCCAAAAAATCCCCAGGAAGTGGGGGGTCCACAATGCGAACCAAGAGGAGTGAGAGACAGCCACCCCCAGGCCCCAGGCTGTCCTATCTTGTTGCATTTCCAACACAGTGAAGAACAGAGTACTGTATGCCCATAGCACAGAGGAGGAAACTGAGGCTCAGAAGTGCCATTTCCCCCAAGGCCATGCAGCTGTGAGGGCACAGCAGGGGCCTAGCCCCAGGAAGGGAGTTTTCATTCCCGAGGGAGGTGGGGAGGAAGGGCCAGAGGCCCACAGACAGGACCGCTGACAAATGGCCCTGGCAAAAGACCCCCTCCACTTTGATGACAAGGCAGGGGCAGTCCCATGAGTGGGACCCGGCTATGCCACTCTCAACCGTGGTGCCCTCCTTGAGAGGCCTCCTGACCTTGCAGCTCAAGGAGGAGCCTGGCAGGTGGCCGGACTCAGTCCTTGGCCAGTTGACCAGCCTCTGGGCCTCCAGCGGGCCACCCACTCTGAGCTGCTGCATCCCAGCCCCCTCCTGACCCTGCTGGAAGACCTAATAAGCTGACCACACAGTTTAGAGTTGATTGGTTCCCAAAGCCAGGCCACTCTTCTACCTGACAGCTGTCTACCTGCCCAAGGACTGAGAGAAAAAAATCGTCCCCTTTCACCCCCTGCTGGGTCCATCCTGCCCACGGCCACACTAGGGCCAGCAGGTGGTCCCCAACAAACACCTTGCCCCATTCTGGGCCCCACAGGCCCCACCCAGCCCGTACTTGCCACCCAGGGACCCTGAGACCCCAGCCCCCCACTGGGCAACAACCCCCCCCCAAAATGTTATTACAAACTTTGGAGCTACTTTTTTTTGCCAGCTATTCCAGAGTTAAAGATGTCAAGGCAGGTAGGAAGAGCTAGGTGTGGGGGCGGGGCTACTTCCCATGACATCATTACAAGCCCGCCTGCGGCCCTCCCTGCTGCGTCTGGGGGTGCAGGTGGCATGAACTACTGACGGGGCAGAGATGAAGGAGCGAGCAGCAGCCTGACTGCCAGGCTGCACCAACTGAGCTGGGGGGCCACGGGGTGGGGCAGGTGCCCGTAGTTGTTGCCGTGTTCCGACTGGGCAGAGACCCCCACCTGCTCTAGGTTGAGAACAGCATGTAGTTCAGTGCCTCAGTTGCAAGGAACTACGGTACCCCATCTTTCGGAAGGAAGCCAATCAGAGGCGGCCCACCCAGACAGTGCGGCAGTACGGGACCGACAGGATTCGGCTCAGGCGGGGTTCGAGGCTGGAAGGGTGTTTAAGGAGAGAATCTTTCCACTGCTCCCTTCCCCACGGGGTTCCTCCTGTGAGCGTCCTGTGGCCACTGTCACAAATGACCACAAACATACTGGCTGAAAACAACCCACATTTATCCTCTTACCTTTCTAGAGGCCAGAAGTCCCAAGGTGGTTTCCCTAAGCCCAGGTCAAGGCGCAGGGGGCCGACTCCTTCCGGAGGCTCTGGAGGAGAACGAGTCCTTGCCTCTGCCAGCTTCTGGGGCGCTGCCACACCCCTCCACCCTCTGCCAGCTTCCGGGGGGCCGCCACATCCCTCCACCCTCTGCTCCCGGCAGGTCTGAGCCGACCCTTGTGCCTCCTTATAAGGACACCTGTGATGACGCCGGGCCCACCTGGATCATGCAGAGCAATTCCCCAGCCCGAGATCCTTGACTAATTCCACCTGCAGAGCTCCTCGGGCGATGGAGGAGGGCTCCTCTGCAGACCCTGGGAATCAGGATGCTGACGACACCGGCGGCCATTATTCTGCAACCACACCTGCAGAATGTGGGCAGGACGATGGCAGCAGCTGCCCCTGGGGAGGCAGATAGTGGGCGGGCACCTCTACGCCTCAGCTCTGTCAGTCCTCAGGGACCCCAAGGCGGGAACGCCACTGGCTCCACCGCACAGATGAGGAAACTAAGGCAGAGCGTGGTGACGGACATGTGCTGCTCACATGCAGGAAGCGACGGGGCCATACTCCCACACAGACCATCGGCCTGTCTGTGCCCTTACCCATGAGCCCTGTGAGCAGCAGGCCCCCTGCGGGGCTTCTCATTGCAGGCCCGCCCCCAGATTTCTGTTCAGGAGGCCAGGGGTGGGGGCAAGAACCTGCGCCTTCCATGTTCTGGCACATTTCAGGTGTCGCTACTTCCTCTGGTCCAGGACCCACGCTCCGAGAACCCCTGCTCCATGAGACAGCAGGGCAGGAGAGGCGGCCAGGAAGCCCTGTGACCTCGGGGACTGCTTGGCTTTCTCAGATGCCAGCTCTGGAGGCACAGTGACCCTGCCCGCTATAGCCGATGGCCAGTTTTCTGGTTTCCAGATTGGGGATAAAAACAGCATCTGCCTCCAGGCTGGGGAGAAGGAGGCAGGTGATGGGCAAGCAGGTCAAGGCAGGGCCCCTTTCCTTCCACACCAGGGCTGCTCCAAGGACACGCAGACCACTTGTTCCCATTTTGCCATGGACTTAAAATACTGGCATCATAGGAGGTCCCTGGGCATGACCTGAGGTGACTTCTGATTCAAATGCATTCTTCTCAAAGAACGTGTTTATGCAGAAGGCCTTCGTGCGGGTCATTTCTACATACCGAGGTTCTGAGAGCTGTGAAGGCACATCTAGGAAGCACCCTGGAAGGGCTCAGAGGGCCACCTGGCCACCCCCTTGCCCCCCAGCGCACCCGCCACCCGCACCGGAACACAGGGAGCCCCCTCCCCAGGAGCCAGCCTGAGCCCTTGTCAGAAAGCATGGTTCACACTGGCTGGAACCTACCCCCTCCCAAGGTCTCCCAGGGAGCAGCCCCACCCTGGGGTCCCAGGTCCAAGGCCTCCTGCCCAGGAGCTCCAGGCAGCAGTGTGAGCTGGCCCAGCCCCCAGCCCACCTTCATCCACCATCCCCAGTGGTCGCCCAACCCACTCCCAAACCCCTCCTGCAGTGGGGATTTGAACCTTAGGGTTTAATGGAGAAAAAATGATTTCCTGATAAAATATTCATGCCAGGCCCACCTAAAATAGGCCAGAAAGGAAGGGGGGTGATTTTTGTCCAGCACAAATGAGGGGACAGGAAACCACAAGGCTGGCTGCTCTGAGCTGCCCCTCTGCCCCCTCCCCACCCCACCAAGGGCTCTGAAACCCCCGAGCAGAGCAGGCTGGGGTGCACTCTGTGCAGTCACCCAGGACCACCTACTCTGAAGGGACCCTTGGTTTAAAGCTCTGTGGTCACCTTCATGAAATTCTGAGTAATTTTGGCACAAGGAACCCCATGTTTTCATTTTACACCACACCCTGCATATTAGGCAGCATCCCAGCCGTCAGGGAAAATACTAGCAGTCTGAATCTGGGGACACAGAGGCCAGCAGAGAGGAGGGGACAGCCACGGTCCCCGGTGGCCAGCACCTCATTCCATTCTGAAACCAGTCTCAGCACTCAAACCATCAATAACAGAACAACGACTGTTACTTGAATGTACTGGGCTCGGGCTCTGTGCCCAGTAGGTACCTGTTACCTCACAGGACCCTCCTCAGAGGTGACATGTCCCACCCCTTCCCCTTCTGAACACCCAAGTGGGGACACTGGGTTGGCAGGTGGGTGAATGAGTTTAGGATTTAAAGGAGAGGTCCAGGCTAGTCACATGAATTTGGAGAAAACTGGGAGACTGGGTGGAATTTCCCAGGGAGGCACTGTCGGGAGAGGGGAGAAGAGGGGGCGACATCAGAAGCAGGGGGATGAGGGGAAAGCAGGGCCTGACCAGCAGGGGCAGTAAGCTGTACACGCTGGAGTTTGAGACTCCAAGCTGGGGTCTGAGGGAGGAGGGAAGGACGATGATCTGAAATATTGGCTGAATTAGTGGATGGATGGATGGATGGATGGATGGATGGATGGATGGATGGATGGATGGATGGATGGATGGATGGATGGAACAATGGATGGATGGATGGATGGAACAATGGATGGATGGAGGGGTGGATGGATGGATGGATGGAGGGGTGGATGGATGGAGGGGTGGAAGGGTGGATGGATCGATGGATGGATGGGTGGAAGGGTGGATGGATGGATGGGTGGATGGATGGATGGTGGATGGATGGATGGATGGATGAATGGATGGATGGATGGAGGGGTGGATGGATGGAGGGGTGGAAGGGTGGATGGATGGATGGGTGGGTGGATAGATGGATGGTGGATGGATGGATGGATGGATGGATGGATGGATGGATGGATGGATGGAGGGGTGGATGGATGGAGGGGTGGAAGGGTGGATGGATGGGTGGGTGGATGGGTGGATGGATGGATGGATGGATAACAAAGAAACTATGGTTTGCAAAGGCCAGTAAGTCACCCCAGCCCCACCCTTGGTCCATCCCCGAGCCCCCTCAGATGGGGCCTGGGCAGCATGGCCCACCTGTGCTGTTATTAGACATCTCCCCTGTTGTCATCCTAGGAGATGTTGCTTCCCTAGGAGAACACCCAGTTATGACGCAAACATCACACCATTTGGTCGGGGGAGACAATCACCACCCTATTTGTGTTTATCCGCTGCATAACCCTGCCCTGTGCCTAATGGAGCAGCCTTTTCCCGGGTCATTTAACAGCTGTCCTGACATTTATAAGGCAGGCAGTTAGCAGCGGGAGACGAAGCATAGAGCTAGTTCCTGACAGCAGCCTGGCCCGACGCAGCCCGTGGCTCGGGCCTCGCTTGAGCGCACCGGTGATCCCTCCTTGCCAGGAGCTGGAGGAGTGGGGGACGGAAAGCTTGCAGGGGAGCCTGGGGGCTGAGTGTCTGCGAGAGCGGCGGAAGCTTCTGGCCGATGATGGCAATTCCTGACCATCTGGAACTGCATCCATTTCTCCCACTGAAGCAGCACTTTGTGGCTTTAAAATACACTCTTGCATTTATTTTCTAATATGATCACAGAAAGGACAGCGTGTGGCAGGGACCCAACTGTACCTGGGCCCACTAGGAAGGCCGATGAGAAGCCTGCCAGGGGCTTAGTTCAGATGACAGGCCCAGACACCCCTGGGAAAGAAGTCACACAAAAGATCAAGGTGTGGCTACCTAGCCCCACCTGCACGGCCTGGCTAACCAGTGGTCAGGGTCGCTCGCCCCCAGGGCAGGCTGTCCCCTCTGCCTCTGGACCTAGCCGGCAGCTGCTGGACAAGTTTGGTGAAATATTAACACTACAGCCTGAGCCACCTGGTGCCAACCGGGACAAGGACACTGTGCCCGAGAAAGATTCCCATATCCCAGGGGGGAAGAGTCTGATGGGCCAGAAACCTGCTGGGAGGCACCCGGCTGGTCACACTTGTGCTCTGAAGGCAGCGGCGCCCTCCTGCTGTCTTGCTCTGCTGCCAACACGCGCAGCAGGGCCCACACAGGTTCATCAAGCTGACTCTGGACGCATTTGGCTGCAGACTTCCCCACTGTCAGAGCCCAGGTGAGGGGGCCCCTGCCCCGACCCCACACCCGGAGGAATGCGCATCTGCGATCTGCCCAGTGGCAACCTCAAGCTGGCATCAGCCAGCAGGTCTCTGGCCACGCTCGGGTCAGCCACCCACAGACCCACAGCGGTGGCACCTGTGGCTTTAGGAATGCCATCAGCCGCAGAAGCAGTGCACGGGAGGCATTTGGTAACGGCTGTGCCCCCCCTTCTTCCCCTACCTACCTGTCCCTGTGTCCCCAGGTCCACTGTCTGGCTGGTTATGCGGCCAGTGAGGTCGTGGATAGGAAGGCCCCCAGGAGGGGGTAGGATTGGCGGGTATGGACGGTCCTCCAGCTCTGCCCAGTAGGAGGACAGTACAGGGTGCACCTTGGTGACCAGGGAGCCAGACCTGGAAGGGTCAGCTTTGGACACAGGGTACCCACCAGCCTTGGCCCGGCTGCCCCTCTGTGGAAGACCTGGGGGCCTTGGGAGCAGCCCAGGCCTGGAAGGGAGAGAGCTTGTCTGGGGCACATGGCCAGGCTACTGCAGGGCAAGGCAGGCTGAGAGGAGTGGCCTGGTGGTGAGGGAGGGAGCATGCAGATGGGCAGGAGGCTGCAGAGCCCAGGATGAGGGAAGCACCTACTATGTGTTCATTTAATCACACTGGCCCTAACAGCTGATATTATTATACCCGTTTCACAGAAGAGGAAGATGGGATGGTAAGTTCAAGGGACTTGCCTATGGTCTAAGGGACCACCTCCCTGATCGTGCATGCGTCCACCCCAGCCCAGGTGCCAGCTAGCCTCAGTTTCCCTGCACCCCACAGCATTCCTAATGCTCGTGTTTCTTCTGCTATCGTTGGGAATGTGGCTGTGGAAGGCGGGGCTCTCTGTGTGCCCGCAGCAGCTCCCACACCATCCTGCCTAGGGCCATCAGTTCAGCAGGCAGAGGCCTCTTTCCAAAGTGGGATGTGAGCTTCCAGGGAGAAGCCAAGAAGCCAGGATGAGGGGTGACCGGCCACCATCAAGAAACCCCTCTGACTGGGACATCCTTGCTGAGGGTCAAGAAAACACTCCCCTACCACGAGGCCCTGGCCGAGTGAGTCCCCTCCCCTCTCCCAGCTTCCGTTTCCCCACCTGCAGGATGGGATCATCACAGAATCAACTCCCAGGATGAGTCAACGCCAGAGACAGCGCGATGAGAAATGCCAGGTGCCGGGCAGATGTGGGGGATTGTTCTTGCGATTGGGCTGTTGTCATGGCGATGGGTGCTCATGTTTATCGGGTAAATATCCGCAGCCCACTGGAGCATCTGGTCCTGTCTCCGCAAGCATCTCCAAGACAGGCGCCGAAGGCGTGTGCCTCTCAGACCCTCGCCCCCAGGTCCTGGGACCCGGCCCTTTACTCCTCTTCTCCTTCCGGTGCCTGGGGAGCAGCTACTGCTTCACTTCTGTCTGGAACCTTCCCCCAGGGCCAGAACCCATCCTGTTTCCTCAGCACAGTTTAAACTCAGATGCAGCCCATCCCACCCTCAGCTTGTCTCCATAATGTTTCCCTAAAATGTCCTGGGGGCCAAGGAGTAAGCCACGTGCTGCCTCACAGCCCTGCAGGGAAGGTAGGGCCCAAGCAGGGCCAGGGCTGCGGTGGACAGGCCCAGGGGAGACACCAGGCCCTCCGGGGGCCCTTCTAGAGAAGACTTCCAGATTCTGGGTCCACAGGCAATGACTGGCCTCCACAAGGGAGAGATTTCTGTCCTGCCGAGCACGTGCACCCCAGCTACACCCGACCCTGTTCAGCTTCCTCAGCTGTGAAATGGGGGTAATACTTCAGTGTCCACGGAGCTGTGGGACCATCAGACAAGGGCATGGGCACACAGGCTGGCCCATGCCTGCCCCCATCCACACCCCACAAAAGGGAGCAAATGAACGTGGCTATGTGAATCCTGCCAGGCGGGTGGTGAGGCACCACAAAGCCCATCTGGTGGGCTCACTCACGCACACACTCCAGGAGCACCCGCTGAGTGCCAGCCAGGGCCTGCTGGCTGCACCAGGGCCCCGGCAGTGAAGGGCTGGCAGGGCAGACGGGGCCCACCCAGGCGCGTCGCTCTGGTATGCCTAACGGCCGGACAGCCACCATGCAGTGCACCACAAATACTTACTGTAAAGCCACGAACCGAGGGACCACATGGCTCTGATCAGCATCAACCCCAAAGTCCTAGTGGAAAAAGGAAAGGATTAAGAGGGGAGGAAGAAGGAAGAGAAGGTGGTCCCAGTGGCCCGCAGTTCCACCGTGAGACGATCTTTGGACCCTCAGCCCCCCCTCGACCCCCAGAGGCAGGGAGAAGCAGTGGGTGAAGATGAAAGCCTGGGAGGGGACTCCCTGAGTGTGTGTGGTTCAAGCATTCCAGGGCCCCCACAGCCCAGCCATGGGGGAGGCAAGGGGTCCTTTGCCTTGGTGTCAATCTGGTGAGAGAGCGTGATGTAAGTCCCTACATGGCCAGTGCCAAGGCCCTGGGGTAGCACTCTGCCTGCCTGCCCAGAGTACAGCAAGGCTGCCATGGAGCCAGTGCAGGGGGAGGCCAGGAGCTGCGGTCAGGCCCTGGAGGCCTCCGCATGCCACAGAGTGGACTTTGGCAGCTCTGGAGGGCTGAGGACGATCTGACTGGGCCCATCTTGTTCTTCGACATATTTGCTCTGAGCGTGGAGAAGTTGAGTGGTGACTGCATTAGGGGTGTATTTAGAAGGTGGGACCCATAGGATTGGCCTTGGGCTGGTGACTCTGAGGGCCCCGGGGAGCTGGGGGGAAACATGGCCAACTAAGAGGCACAACAGCAGACACTCCCCCCGACACTCATTTCCAGATGAGTGGGCCCCAGGCCGCCAACCCTGGCAGAGGTGAGGATGCTCCTGGAGGCCTAATTTATAAATTGTGCTTTAATTACTTGGAAAGGATCAGCTCTGCAGCTTCAAACCCTGGGAGACTTCAATTCCTGCCCTTGGCGGAAAACCGCTAAGCGGCTGTGACATAGAGCAAGAAGGGAGAGGGGATTTAGGCTCCAAGGGCGCTCGGCCTGTACAGCTGGAAGGGCTCAGGGCGTCCTCCGGGGCCTGGCCTGCCCTCGGCTTCCCCCAGTCCCTGCACCCAAGCTGGTTAGAATTTGGTAGGACTTCTGCCCTTTAAAATACAGTGCAAACTGAAGTAGATGGCACCTTCCACCCTGGTCGGTGCACCTGTTCCCACAGATGCTGACTGGGGGTCTGCTCTGTGCCATGGACTGTCCCAGGCACGTGGGCAAGTAAAGAAGCCAGGCCCAGCCCCTGGCCTCCTGGAGCTTGTGATCTAGCAGAGGAGGCCGACAGCTGACACACCGCTGCACATTAACTGCGGTCACAGCGAGTGCCACAGGGACAGAGGGGCCCTGGGGAGGACAACTGTAGGCGGGCAGTCAAGGAAGGCTCCGTGGGGGGACAGAGGACTGGAGTGCAGAGACCCAGAGCGGATGTGGGGGAGGAGGCAGAGCCGATCACACGGGGTCGACACTTCACACTTGACAAAATATTTTCCACCCCTGTCTTCACTGTGAGTCTAGGAGGCCTGTGCTTTTATCCCAATTTTACAGAGAAGGAAAGTTGAGGCTCTGGGAGACCAAGGGACCCCTCCTAAACCACAGAGCTGGCCCAGCCCCAGGATCAGAGCACTCCACACCCAGCCTGCCCGCTGCCCCTACCGCCCAGAAGGCAGTTTCCCTCCCCACCCACCGGGCCACTTGGAGGACCAGCTCTGCCCAGCCCCGGCCAGGAGAAGGGCTGCAGAGGCCCGCCACCATCCCCTCTCCTGGACCACGAAAGCAGGCCCCTCAGCCGCTACAGGCCACCTGCTTTCCTTGCCTGGGGCCCCCTTCAGCTTCAGAGCCGGCAGCAGGGTCTCCCTCACGTCAAGTCCTGTCTCACTTGAAATCTTTCTCAGCAGCAGGGCCCCCTCCCACGATGGGCTCCCCAACTAGGCCAGGCCCACTGAGGATGCTTTTCTTAAGGTCAAATGACATACCTGCAAAACGCTTCAGAGCAGCACCTGGTGTTTGATGAAATAGCTGAGAGAAGGGGCAGGAAAGTGGAGGCCATGTCAGATGGAACTCGCCTCCCGCGTGGCCCCGCTGAGGGCTTCGGACCCCAAGAGGCCGCCTTCCTCACTGACCATCAGAAGCCCAAAGACATGAAGGAAAGGGCCAGCTCCGGGCACCTTCCCACCCGCACGTGAGGCTCCGTCACAGAGCCCCCCAGGCTGTGGGGCCTGAGCAGCCTCGGTTCCGGAGGCCAGAAGTCTGAGGTGAAGGTGTCCGCGGGGCTGGTTTCTTCAAAGGCCTCTTTCCGGGGCGGGTA
This sequence comes from Manis javanica, assembly GCF_040802235.1. Classification (NCBI taxonomy): domain Eukaryota; kingdom Metazoa; phylum Chordata; class Mammalia; order Pholidota; family Manidae; genus Manis; species Manis javanica. The sequence continues at coordinate 114,796,323 of NC_133165.1, forward strand.
GACGCTGTCTCCTTACACATCCCCAGGTGGTCGCCCCTCTGTGGTGTCTGTGCCCTCAACTCCTCTTCTTACAAGGACTTAAATCATATCAGGTAAGAACTACTCATATGACGTCACTTCACTTTAACTACCTCTGGGAAGACCTTATCTCCAAACACAGTCACGTGTTGAGGTTCCCAGGGTTGGGACTTCAACATAGAATTTGGGAGACACACTTCAGCCTATAACACACATCATCCACCTCATGGTTATGAAGTCTGTCTGTGCCAGAAATCCCTAAGTGCATATAAAGGGTCAGTTTTCATTACCAACCCATCTCTAACAGTTGTGAAACAGGGCTCTCTCGAGTCGGCCACAGGTAAAGAAAGGGGTTTCCATTACAGACAGACCATTGCTGAAGGCTAAGGATCTTCTCCTTCTGAGGAGGAAAAATGATTTTCTTTTACAACTTTAACCGTGAGTCAGAAGTAGCACAGAATACAGTCTTGCTGGCCAGTTGCAGCAGCCCAGACAGGGGAAGAGGTGGGAGACACCCGGAGCCCTCAGGGACCTCTGTCTGCTCCCATACACATAAGCTTTTAATTCTGGAGGGACTTTATCTCATAGGGACATGCAAACAAGATAAGCAGCATAGAAGCTTCCAGCCATAAACGCAAAGGCTGATGATACAGAAACACACAGTGTAGAATAGAACATGGGACCCTCCCGTGCCCACTGTCACGACTGGCCATCAGCCCAGCCAAACCAATGGCCTGGGATCTCATGACAGAGTGACAGGTGTTACTAAAGCCAGAAGATAGCAGAATCTTCAAGGCAAGCAGACAAACGAAATAACAAACATAACCAGACAGCCAGATTGTCTGTCGCCTAACAGAGAGCCAGTCAGGCTGTTGAAATCAAAATGCAGCAGCCGTGTATCAATCACACCATCAGAAACACACACATACATGTAGAGGTGCTGCACTTCTCTCCCTGAGACCCCCTGGAAGGGGAGGGAGGTGCACCACTGCAGAGAGCTCCTGAGATGCATTTCCAAAGCCATACATTTCATCAACACCAGTAGGAGGACCCCACACTTGTCTCAGCACGAAGATACCTAAGAAACCATTTACTTCCGAAGAGGTTTGCAGACCCAAAGGGGTCCAGACTTAACGAGGATGGCCCCCCAAATAAACCACAACTGGTATCTGAAGGAAAAACCAAGACCCAAGATTTCTCAGTGTGCTGGGTTCCCATTTAGGGTGGGAAAATGGCAATTTCCTTCCATGATTATCATGTCTGCAAAGACTGCCACACACGCAGACAGTCAGCACTGCAGGTCAGGGAATGATTGGGAGCAGCGGGAACATCTGGGAAGGCGCACGGTTTCATTTAAACTTGGGAGATTAGAAATAGATGGAGTGGCCCGTTCTGGGATCACGGTTATGTTTTCTCTCAGTGCCGAGCCACCACTTTATTCCTTCTTTCTGACAGTGGGATGTGGTGACCACTTACTCAAGCTGGGGCCAGGCAAGTTGTCGGTTTTGATTTCACGAGGGTCAAGAAAACCAGCGCTGGAAGCTGCAAGATGCTGCATACAGGCAGAGGAACACCACGGATTATTCAACAAATACTCGTTGCCTCCTAAACCCCAGGCACTGTTTGTGGCTGAGGATGTGGCTGTAAGCAAAATGCTCCAGTCACCACCCCAGGGAGCTCACGCCCCAGTGTGGGAGCCAGACAATAAACCAGACGATCCCATAGGGTGTCAGGCAGCGTGAGAGCCAGGAAGGGAGACGGGAAGCAGGTGGAAGGGGGGGGTAAGGAGGGACTGTCCCCCCGGAGGGCCTCTCAGGCAGCCTTGCTGTCAGTCCGGAATTCTAGGTGCGAAGCTTGACATTATCACAAAGTCGAACACTTTTGGTCACTTCTGAGACTGCCTATCATGGCAGGGCCCTTAGAGACCATCTCACCCACCTTTGCCATTGTTAATTGGGGAAACTGAGGCCCAGAGGAGGGAAACCATGAGCCCTTCATCAGAGGGTGCCGTAACTGCAGAAACAAAATAGGACCCGGCCACCCAGCCCGGGCCACCAGGGCATCTCCCGTGGCATCCCATATGAGCTAGGAGAGTCCCTTCCCCGGCCCCTCCCCGGCCTGGGAGTGGAAAGAGCTAAATTCTCACTTAACAGCAGGATGCTTCTGGGCCTCATTTCCATGATGCAAATTAATATTTATTATGCAATTATTCATCTTTGTAATTGCTAGTATTTCAAAGGGAGCACAGACACTTTAATTAGAGCACTTTGAATATTATTAAAATGGAATGTCAGAACGAGACGTGTCCCTTCTCCTGCTGACAACCCATGCACGCTGCCTCCCGAAGGTTCTCAGAACCTGGGTCTGCGAGCTGCTTCCCCACCCGGATGCTCACTTGGTGTTTTGGCCCAATTTTCTGGAAGTCTTCTTGGGCCAAAAACACAAGAACGACTCAGGGGACCCGTGATGGGTGCAGGATGCCACAGGATGCCTCTAAGACAGGCAGCAGAGTATCCTGGGGGCAGAGGGACTGTCATTTATGCCCTACGAAAGGGCCAAGTGTCCTAAGGCCCCCACCCCCACAACTGCCCTCTGTGCCCACCCAGCCTGGCCACCCCAGGCATCCCCTAGCCCCGACTTCCATTCAACAAACATTTATTGAGCCCATGTAAAGGTTTCTTGCTATTTTAGGTTCATAGAACATTTTTAAATTGGACATTTTGGTGGGGACCAAGAGGATCAGGAGATGGACACTAGTTATTAAAAAGCAAGATTTTGAAAACTGAGAGAGTTTAGCAGGAGCCACCCCCGCAGCCGCATCCCCATCTGAGCGGACTGTCCAGGCCCTGGCCAGACCCACCATCCGGGGCCCGGCCATGCTTCCTATGTAGGCAAGAGAACAGAAGCCGGAGACCAGCCAGGAAGGGGAGGGACTGGAGAGGTTGGGGAGATACAAGCAGGGAGAGGGCAGAGGGGCTTAGCTGTGGGAGAGCAGGGAGCAGAGGTGGGAAAGAGGGGTGGAGGGAGGGACAGAGGAGTAGGAAGGGGGTGCGGGGGGGAGGGAGGAAGGAGGCCCCAATGCAAGCACACGCGTCCAGCTGGGGCGGGGAGGTGGGGGCAACACCAGGGGAAGGTGGAAATCTCAACCTGCACGTGGAGGGGCTGCAGCTGGGGGTGGAAGGGTCAGGGCCATGCCCCAGATCGGGGAGTCACCGTGCAGAGAGGCAGGGAGGCAGCAGACAGCCCCCAGGACAGCCCCAAGGAAGGAGCCAGGACACGCCGCAGAAGCACCCATGGTGCACAGCAGGCCTAGAAGGAGCATTAGCAGGGAAGGCGAGAGCTGGCAGGGGGCGCCTTCCGAACAGGGTGGGAGGAAGCCTCCAGCAGACAGAGATGCTCAGGGTCACGTGCAGAAAGGGGGGCATCATATTTGAATTGTGTCCCCTCAGAAGATATTGCAGTCCTAGCCCCAGGACCTGTGAATGGTCCTTATTTGGAAATAGGGTCTTTGCAAGTGAAGATGAGGACATTAGGGTGGGCCCTAAGCCAGTACAACCAAGTCCTTATTAAAGAGGGACTTGGACACAAAGGCGGACACAGAGGGCAGGCAACGTGAAGGCACAGAGAGCAGAGGGCCCCTGGCGGGTCCAGAAGCACCAGACGCCCCAGAGGCTGGGGGGAGCGGTGCCTGGAACAGATGCTCCCTTGGGGCCTCAGAGGGACCCAGCCCTCCTGACACCTCGACGCAGACTTCCAGCCTCCAGACTACGAGATAATAAATGTCCGCTGTTTAAGCCGCCGGGCCTGTGGTGGTTTGTTTAGGCTTCGGGACACTAAGCGAGGGGCCGGGGAAGGTGACACCGACAAGAGGGTGATGAACGGGGAGGCTGTGCGCCCCGCCTGCCACCAGAGGCGGAGGTGCCTCATGCCTGCCCCTCTCCTGCAGGGAGAGTCATGGCCTGGAGGAGCAGCAGAAGTGCAGGTGGGCAGAGGCGGCCAGCAGCCCCGGGTGGGGCACCCAGCACCTCACCCCGCCGTCCCAGCGCCCTGCTGAACCAGCCCTTGTGTGGACAAGTATCTCACATCCAAGCAACCTAGAACAGGGGGCCAACTAAGCAGGATTCATGCTCATTTATTCCACACCCTCCAAGCCATGCGCCCCCCTCAGTCTCCCCACGGAGTAGCTGTGGGGGGCCTGGCCCCCTCTGAAAGGGAGGGCGTACCGTCCATGATTGTACATCAAGGGTTGTCCTGGGCGAGCCGGGACCGTGGCTTCTCTCGATCCCGGGTCCTCACACCATCTGCTCTGTGAGCCAGGACAGGGCCGATCATCTCCCTGGACTCGGGGCCTCCATCTGCAAAATGAGCATTAAAAACCTTGAATTCAGGTGACCATTTTAAGGAGCTACATCGAGGGCCCCGTGTCCAAAATATCTGGTTCCCCGGCCGGTAGCTGCCTCTCCCCCATCCCAGGGACCCCATGTGGGTCGCACTGGCCCTGCCCCATTTCTCTTGCCCACCTGACCTGTGCTCACCGGGGCCAAAAATAGCTAGAGCAAGGTGCGCCCCAAATGCTCCAACGTAACTCTCACGGCGGCCGGATGTGCAGGCCCCACCCCCGTGTCCCCGGGCATATCAGCCATCACACTGGGGACGTCTGCCCGCGACACCTTCATGCCCCACCTCAGGGCTCCCCAGGTGTACCCACCTGAGCCCCATCCTCCTGGGGCTCCCACAGACGCCCAGCACCTCACTCCAGAGGGCCCAGGGACAAACCTCTCAGGCCCTGTCGCTGAGGCGGGCCAGACAAAGGCAGGGGCCTTCCGGTCCCTTCCCACCACTCTCACACCAGCCTACACGCCTCCTGCATCCAGACCCGGACACCCTGTCCCTCCCCGCCAGGCAGGATGAATATGCATGTATGCTAATCAGAAAAATCCTGTATATTTGCATAACAATCGGAGGGAATTAATCCCCTCTCCTGAATGGCTTCCAAAAGCTGCTCCTATCCTGATTCCCCAGAGGCCAGTAAGGAGGCCAGGGTGGGGTTTCCCGAGGGCCAGACAGGTGACTGGTGGTCAGTGCTTCAGAGAAGGGAGGGTTCCCGGCCATCTCGGGCAGGGGGAGATGCCCCCAGACGCTCACCTGCCCAGCTCCTGGATTCAGTGCTGCTTCCCCAAGGCCCCCCACCAGGGATCAGGAGAGAGAAAGGAGGGGGCTGAAGGAGGGGCTCTGTCCCACTCACCCAGGGGCCTTCCCTTGAGCCTCAGTTTCCCTACCTGTCAAATGGGGAAGGTAATCCACCTCCCTTACAAGGTTGTTTCCAGAGGCCATTAATGAGGTTGAGGAGAGAATGTTCCAGAAGCAGCAACACCCTGCACAAATGATGCTTGTCATGATTTTTATGGGGCCAGCATCTCAGAGCCCCATCCGTCGGCTGTGCTGGGCTCTGTGGGTTTGCCTGCCCCCTCAGAGGGCTGGACAGAAGGTGACCAGGTCCCCTCCGTCACAGCTCACCTCCCATCCTCCCGGCAGCTCTGACAGTTTCCATGCACCCTCCCAAGGCTTCCAAGCAAGGAGCTAGTCGCCCTGCAGGCACAAGCCTCACTTGCCCTGGGCTCCCTTTTCTGGGAAGAAGCCCAGGCCTCCCTCTGGGCTGGTCCTCCATAGCAAGGCTGGACTCTGCTCTCCAAGCGCTTGTTAACAATGACAATGACAGCAGTAATAATAACCCCCACATGTGTGCCTGGCCCTACCACACCCCCTCCAGGGGACACCTCCGCAGGCAGAGGGACAGAGAAGCTCAGAGGGAAGGCACTCGTCCCAGCCCCACCACCCACTGGGGTCAGAGCCGAGACAGCCAGGGCTCACGCGACCCCTGCTCTGCCCACCGAGCCCAAGACCCCGCCTCCCACAGACACCATGCGAGCTTCCCCAGAGCGGGTCCTGGGGGTTCCCTGATAGGCTGCCAGGCAGGCAGGGTGGGCAGGCAGCGCCAGGGGGCCTGAGGTCGCATCTCAGACCTCTGTGCTGACGAGAAGCGGGCGGTTCTCATCTCCCACCACCCTCTGCCCCCTCTGGGACCAGGGGGATCTTCTCACACCTCCTCTCACCTGACCTCAGACGACAGCCCCTGGCTTACAGGGGACCCCAGGGGCTCAGCCCGGCATCCAAGCCGCCCTCTTAAGTGAGGAAGGGGTGACCAGCTGGGTGGCAAAGCTGGGAGGGCATATATGCCCCTGTACCTGGAACCAGCTGGACATTTGTTCACCAATGATAATAACAACATTAGGTGAACCATAAAAAAAATTGCCATTTCTGCAGGTCAAAATGATCATCTGTTGGCAATTTCAGATAGTTTGATCTAACAATAATAATTACCAAAGTGTTGTTAGCATTTGCAATATACCAGGCATGGTTCTAAGTTCTTTATATGTATTTATGTTTAGAATTCATAGCATCTGCCAGTTGGCCTATAATGAGGGAATTGGTGGCAAAGAAATTAGGACATTACTCAAGACCACATGACTCACATCCACCCATCAGAATGGCTAAAATTAAAAATAGCAATACCACCAAATGCTGGCAGGGATATGAGGAAACTGAACCTGCGTGCCAGTGTGGACATCATGGTACAGCTGGTTTGGAAAACAGTTTGGCAATTTTGTAAAAACCTAAAATGTTGAGCTACCATGCCACTCAGCATGTGCATTCCTGGGCCCTTATCTCAGAGAAATGAAAATTTATGTTCACACAAAAACCTGTACATAAACGTCCATAGCAGCTTTACTTGTAATGGCCAGAAACGAGAATCAGCCTGGATGGTTTTTAATCCATGAATGGTTGCAGAGACCTGGGTCCATGCACACTAAGGAATTCTGAGCAGCAAAGAGGAGGCGGCCATGGACACACACCACAGCTGGAGAGAAGCCTCAGGGAATTATGCCGAGTGACAAAAAGCGGCCCCAAAAGTTACATACCATACGATTCCATTTACACAACATTTTTGAAATGACAAAATTTTGGCAGCGGAGGACAGCTCAGTGGTTGCCAGGCACGAGGGATGTAGGAGGGAGGGAGATGCAGCTAAGAAAGGACAACCTTGGGTCCTTGTGCTGTTGGGAACGTTCAGTATCTTGACTGTGGTGGTGGTACAGGCACTCACGCAAGGAGAAATTGTGCAGAACTTACACCAGTGCCAGTAAAATGGGGGACATTGAATGAGATCAAAGGATGGTGTCGATGTTAACAACCTCATTGTAATATTCTAGTCTTCTTTTTGCAAAATGGTCCCATTGAGGGAAAACAGACGTAATGTGCAAAAGATCCCTCTGTATTGCTTGCTCTTCTGACTACAATTTTCTCAACTTTTTTTAAGTAACATAAAAAAAGATTGCCAAAAAACAGGCTGCCACAGCCCAGAGGGTCCCAAGGGGACAAGCCAGGTACATGTGGCATCAAATCTTCGATGGGATCCTGGAACAGAAAGAAAGACACTAGGGGAAAATGAAGGAAATTGGGAGGGCACAGCAGCTGCCTGCAGCCCACGGAGGGGATCCTCCCCAGAACCCCGCCACGCTGGCACCCTGATCCGGGACTTCAGCTTCCAGAACTGGGAGAAAATAAACGTCCCTGTGTAAGTCCCCCAGTCTATGATGTCCGGCAGCCTGAGCTGACTAAGACTATATTAGTCTGGGTTTTCCAATACGGGATTATATATGATATAGGAACTGGTGCGTGTGGTTATGGAGGAGAAGTCCCGCGATCTGCCTTCTGCAGGCAGGAGACCCACAGCCAGGGGTGTAGTCCCAGGCCAGGCCCAAAGGCCTGGGAACCTGGAGCTCCGATATCCAAGGGCAGGAGAAGATGGAGGTCCCAGCTCACCCACAAATAATGTCCTACCAGCCATTGGGGCTCCCTTAGTCCAGTCAAGGTGACACATAGATTACCCTTGGCAGCACAGCGAGAGAACGGCAAAGCCGAGCATGAACCCAGACATCCGGCTTGCAGCCGAGGCTTTAACCGTGACTACCCCACTTCCCCAAAGAGGATTTTGGAGACCTGGGGCCCAACGCTCCTCGCCGGCTCCAAGCCAGTCACAGGACGACGCTGTGAGCCAGCGCACTGTCGCCATTCTGCTCTAGATAATTTCTCGTTTGGGTCCATCCCATGCATCACAGACTGACCACCAGCGTCGCTGGTCTCTACGCGGTAAGGTCCACAGGCGCCCCCACCCAACTGTCTCCAGACATTGTTGAGTGTCTCCTGGGGGCAAAAGTACCGGTCTAAGCACTGCTACTGTTTGGGAAGTTGGCACCCAGCCGGGGAGTGATGCCAAAGAGGGATAATAATTAAAACAATGCTAATAAATGCAACAGTAGCAGTGGCTGTAGAAACAACAATAATTTTGATAATCACACCATGACAAGAGTGATCACAGTAGCAATAAGAGCACTCCTCATGCTGCGTGACAGCGTAGCGATGACACACGGCACGGTGTGGGCAGCACGGATCGCGTAATGACGTAACTGCAGAGAGGGAGGCCCTGCGATCCTGCTGCCAGAGTAGCCTCTCAAGGTCATGTCCTTTGCACAGGCCACCTCTAAGGTCCCAGAGCAAGACCCGACAGTCTCAATGTGCACCTACAGCGTCCCGCAGTGAAAGGAAAGCCGAGTGTGGGAACACGGAGGAGCTAACGGCTCGTCCACCGTGAGGCCCTCGCACGCAGCCTTGACCTCCAACAGGAACATGCCTGCAAGCAGGGCCTCTCTGGAAACTCACCCTGACCTGGCTGGGCAGGGGCCTTGGGGATGAGGTCCTGCACTGGAGGTTGTAGAGCTTGGGCCGTCCCTGCGCCTCCCAGGGGCACAGACCTTTCCACCTGCGCCATCAAGGGCAGGCAAGGGCCTCTTCCTCCTCAGACACCCTGGGCCTCCAGCCGCCTCCCCCTTCCAGGGTGACTGCTTGTCCTAGTCCTCCAGTAGCTCAGTACACAGGCTCGTCCAAGTCCCCCCCCAGGCCCTCGGAGGGGCAGGGTATCCAGAAGGATGCATCCATGTTCACTGAAGGGAGGTCGGAAAACAGCCCAGGCAGAGAGAATGCTGCTCAAAGGCTGGGGGAGGAAAGGCCTGGCCCCCATGGGGGTCGCGTGGGGAACTCTCCAGAGGAACAGAGGGAGCGAGCAGGGCTGGGAGTGGAGGTGGGTGGGTCTCCGGGTGCCGGTGGCCAGGCAGGGTCTTTTCCTGGTGCAGAAGAAGGTGGGCTGCAGCCCTGGGCACACAGGGCCCCTCCCCCACGCTGGGGCCCTCTCCAAACGTTCACGACTCTAGCCCTCCGCCCAAAGCCAAGAAATGGGAGGAAGAAAGAGTGAGCAGGAAGAGCTCTGACCTCTGGCTCTGGAATCTTCCACCCCCACCCCCACCTGGTAAACAACTCAGGACAGGACCCACAGGCTGCTGGGCTTGGGGGTGGCCCTCCTGGGGGCCCGGCCACAGGCTGCCACGGGCCTCCAGACCTCCGCGTCTCCCTGTCACTTCTGGCATGCCTCCCTGCTCCACACACATGCACATTGCACACAGCACACACACACACATCATGTACACATACATGGACATGCAGTCACACTACATATGTACACGTGTGCACATGGACATGCACACACCAAGCATATACACCCACACGTGCACACACATACACACACCACATATATACACGTGCACACGAGCACACACACCACATGCACACACACTCTCCCAGGCTTGTGGGTGCCACAGTGAGGAGGTGGCTTTGTAGCTGTGCACAACAGACAACTGAAAACCAGGGTGACACGATCCTGCACTTTCAAATAGGAACGAAGGATGCCTCTGTCCTTTCAGCCAGCCTGGAAACTGCCCCCCAAGATTGCTGTGCTGTCCCCTTTCCACCAACAGCCCAGGGGGGCCTGGAAACGTGCTCCATGTCAAATTGCACCAGCTCTCTCCAGCCCTCCCTCGACCTGGCGTCTGGGTCCTCCTGCCACCAAACCGGGGCTGGAGGTCCAGCCACCCCAGGCCTGGGCCCTTCCCCGCAGGCCCCCTCAGGCGCACGGGGAGGAGGGGCAGGAGGAGGGGGTCCCTACCCCGGGGCAGAAGCAGCCAGGGGGCTCCGGGCCTTGATCACCAGGGGCTGCAGAGGGGGGCCCCCCCCTGTGGCAGTGGGATGAGGACGCAGGGGAGCGGCGAGGGGTCCCTCACTCTGGACGGTTTCCGAGGGGTGGGGAATTCAGTGGGCTGATGCCCCTCAGGACAGCCCACCCCCAAGTCTGGTTAAATATTGGAATCCAGTGGAACTCCAAGCAAAAGGACCTGTGAGAGTGTGTGTCTGTGTGCATCCATGTAAAACTGTAGCGTGAGTGTGTGTGCTGTGTGTGTGTCTGTGTTCCACGTGGAACGCTGTGTGCATTGGTCAGGGGGATGTCTGTGTGTGTCTGTGTTCCACGCGGGGCGTTTTGTGTATAGAGGTGCAGCCTCCCCATGACCCCGAATGAAGAAAGCCCACGGAGACGGAGCCCAGGTGGGTGTGTGAGGATGGGCGGGGGCTCAGAGTCTCTGCTTCTCCCCGCATTTCCTCACTCACAAGCCCGATGACCACCAATACCTGCAGAGAGCAGGAGACGCTAGACCCCACTCGGCAGGACCATCCGGGACCACCCGAGACCCTGCTTGGAAGCAGAGGGCCCACATACCACTGCAAAGGGTCTGCTGTGTTGTGTGCTGTTTTTTAAAATGAGGGGAACAGAGGCACGCCAGGTGGCCCAGGGCTCCCTGTCCTTGGCTGACCCTCAGCCGCCCCAAGTGACCCCGGATGGCCCCAGTGACAGCCACCTGTGCTGCTATGCCCATGCACACAGCCTGCTTGTGTGGTTGCTAGGAGGTTTCCTTGGCAACTGATAAGGGATGAGGCAAGCCTAGCTTCCCGCATCCCCCCACAGGTGGGGGCTGAGTCCCCATGGCCCCCCCAGTCTCGGCTGCCCACGCAGACACAGGAGCCAACTCCCTGGGAACACTGGATGAACGGGAGCAGAATGGCTTGAGGATGGAGAGCAAACAAAAATGGGATGGGGCAGCAGGAAGGGCACCGGGCAGGCCGTGGCTGGGGTGCAGAACCCCCCCAAGATGGCACCTACTCCCTGGACGTCAGCTTGTCCAGCCACCCCTTAGCCTTGCGACAGGGTGGCTGAGCTTCCCTCTGGCTACAGACAAGGAAACTGAGGCTGAAAGCTAGGGACTCTGGCTCCCCGGCCAAGCTCCTTGGTCTGTCCTCAGGGTGCCCAGCGCTGGCTGGGCCCAGTGCCTCTTATCCTGGCCACTCATCCCCGGAGTGTGCTCTAACACTTCCATCCGAGAGCAAGGACACCGAGGCACAGAAAAGCCAAGGGTCTGGGCCCAGGTCACACAGCACCACAGGGTTGGTGGAGGGAGGGCACAGGGAGCGAGGGAGCTGTCAGGGTGCGGCCAGAACGCCTGGCCCTGAGGTGCAGCCCAGGGAGGTGCAGCCCAGGGGACGCACTGACATAGATGGGGGCGACAGAAAGTCATGTCCATAAAGACCTCGGAGGTGGAGCTGGCGTGGAGACACTGCCGGGGGAGCAGAGTGGGGGAAGGCAGCGGCCAGGTGGAAATGGGCAGAGAGACCCGAGCCCCTCCCCAGTCCTGGGGTGCGGGCGGTGCCCCCCGTGCTCCCCTGTGGTCACAGCCCATCTCTCTGCTCTCTCAAAGCAGCCCTGACGGGGCAGGCAAGAGACGCTTGCATCCTGTCACACGGGGCAACTGAAGTCCCAGGAGGCCTGGCTAAGGTCACCCAGCTTCCAAGCGACAGAACTGGCCCCTGGCCGGCGCCTCCTGCGTCGCTCCTACCTCCTGGCCCTGCGAGTTTCCCCTGGCACCCTGTAACTTCCCCCGGCAGTCTCTGATCATGTGCCTGGTGCCGTGGCCTCCACTCAGGGGGACACCTGGCCAAGCGCCTCAACACACCAGCCCCTCAGCACCTGGCACCAGACGCCTGTGAATAGAGCAGCCATCACCACCACCACTGCATTTGGCAGGTGGGGAAACCAAGGCTCAGGGGGCACAAGGGAGTCAGTGGAGGAGGGAACAGGGCCTGATCCCAGGGCCCGGCCCCAAGGCCACATAGGTCCCTCGCCTGCAGCGTGTGCCTCCATCCCACAGCCCCAGCCAGAAGGTAAGGGGGAAGAAACAGCAAAAAGGAAGGAAAAGTCCCCAGAAGGGATGGGTGGTCCCCGCTTAACCCCCACCATGGGCTCCTCCTAGTTGCCTGCAGGTGGGGATGCTGAGGCTTCTGCTCCCCTTGCGGAAGCAGTGTTGCTATGGTGACCACCGTTACCTGGCAACCAAGCTGCGTCCTCTCGTCCTCTCGGGCACCTGCTGTCTCTCCTCTGGCTCTGGGGAAGAAGTGTGTCCAGGAGCTCCCTCGTCTCAGAACACTCACCTGTGACAACTCAGGTCGGCCAAGGTGGAGGGGACGTGCAGAGACCCTCCTGAGCATGTGAGAATCAGAAGTGGAACTAGGCTTTCACTTTTTTCAAAACCGGAAATAATTGTATTGATTTATGAGATAACAAAAATAACATGGTAAAAAAAATTTCAAACAATACAGGAAAGTATACAAACAAAGGAAGAGTCACGGCCATCTTACGTTGGTGGCGTGTCCCGGTCACCCCTCCGCATGCCGGGTGCCTGGGGGCGACTCACCGAGCTTGCCCAGAACTGCTCCAGGCAGGCTGGGCACAGGACCCCCCGAGGCCTGAATGGGGCTCACAGGCAGCCAGGCAAGGAGAGCTGTGAACAGCACACCCACAGCCCCAACTTAAGGGTGGAAGGGTCCCCTCCATGGTGAAGGGCAGGCCTCACGGTGTGGAGCGAGGAGAGAGCATGCCCACCAGGACATAAGGGCGGGATTCCTGGAGCAGGGCCCTTCGGGGCTGAGATAAAATGAAAGGGATTAGGAAATGAAAATAAAGTGCAAGAAGAGAGAAGAAAACTCTACGTGGGCGTTGGCACGGAGGAAGGTCTGTGCTACCCAGGCCCAGAGCCCCCTGAGGGCGGCGGGGGCATGGAATGCCCCGACATGCCCTTCTGGGGAAAGCTGGAGGGGAGAGATCCTGAGGGCCTGGGGCAGGAGGGCACTGGGGACAGGGGAGGAAGAAGAGGAGAGTGGGGATGCGAGAGGAGATGGGCACAGACCACACGGCTGGCGCTGACGTGTGCGGGATGCAGCCCAGACATGAACCACACCAGCCCCATCTCACAGTGTAGCAAATTGTGAATCAGTAAAACTTTCCAGAGACAACAGCCGGTGAGTGGTGGCACCTCAGTGGTAACCCCTGGTTCAGCCCCTCAGCCCAGTCCGGCCGCTAGCTCAGGGCTGCCCTGCCCCCACCAACCCCATGCCACCACCACCATTTCTCTCGGAAATACACTTACTAGGCCCAGGCATGCTGGGTCTCCCTGGGGAGAGTGTGCTCTGCAGCCCGGGACCTCTGGGGCCTCTTGTGGGGACATTTGGTTTGTGTCCAGGCCCACACTGACCCGGTGCCCAGGGCATGTGTGACCGTGTGAGCCTGTGCCATGGAGGCCTTGGGGGAGGCAGCCACACAGGGCAGAAGGTGGTTGGGCACACAGAGGATGAGGTCCCTCCACCCCAGGAGGCCCTTCAGCATGACGGAGGCATGAGCGTCCCTGCAGGATGGGCGTCAGTCACAGTCCAGAAACGAGAGGGCTGGCCTCCCTCCTCCTCTTTAAGTTTAAATGAGCATTTAAGTTTAATCCATTTTACATGAGCACGTGCCAGGCTCGGGTGTACTCAGCATTCCTCAGAGAAGGGTTTCCTGACCCTCCCCTCCTCCTGCCCCTGCGGAGCTGCCCACTGCCCTCTCCTGCCCGCCATGGGCTCTGCACACATGTCCACCTGTGACCCTTTCTGGCAGCTATTCGTCACTTTGCAGGTCGCCCACACTGAGCCGTGAGCAAGACTCCAGCGCGGCCCTAAGACAGACAGAGGCCCAGGGACTGTGGGGGAGTGAGCACGGGGGCTACCATGGCCTGGGCGCCCGGAAGGCCTCCTGGAGGAGGCACCCATCTAAGCCCTGTCCGCCGAGCAGGAGTTGGCCAAGGACGGTTGAAGACAATCCCCACAGCAGGAATGAGGGGACAGCAGGTGCACATCCAGACGTGCAAGAGGACCTTCCTAGAAACTGCAGATGGCTCCCAAGGCAGGAGTGTTGGGTGCGAGAGAGGCAGCCCAGTCAGAGGCCAAGTGGTCAGCAGGTGCCCGCCCCCCGGAGCCAGGCTGAGGAGCCCTGGCCGTACACGGAGTGGCAGAGCTGACAGGCAGGTGGTGAACCCGAAGGGGGCCCCTCGGGACTGCGTCTCCCTGCCCCACGTTCAAGGTGGGACAGAAGGGGGAGTGCAGCTTGGGGCCTACACTGCCCCTGCCCAGGGTGACTGCACGGCTCCTGGCTCCAGAGGGCTCCGGTCCAGGGACCAGTGGGGTCCGCACTCTGGGGTCTCTATCAGCTCTGGCTAGGGCCACAGTGGGGCTCCAAGCAGAACCCCCCAAACCCCTACCTCCCCAGCATGGGGGCTGGCTTAGAAAGCCCCCACCCCTCAGCCCTGCACAGGCTGGGGGCAGTCGGGGAGGGGCCGGACCTCCCCGGCTCTGCCCTCTCCACGGGGCCTTCTTCCCGCTGGCCCAGCCTCTTGGCCTCCTCAGTCTTGCTCCATTAACAGATGCCCCCGGACCTGGGCCACCTGGAGGAGAGCCTCGGGATTGAGGGGAGAGGCGGCCGCAGCCCACCCAGCGCACCCCTGCCAGGGGAGGCATGTCCCACCTCCTCTGGGGTGCTCCCCAGGCCGTGCTGCCCCCACAGTGAAAATGTCCCCTCTGGATATCCTCTTGGGGCAAAGCCCACCACTCCTCACACCCCCAAAACACACTCACAGGCATGACATGATGCATAAGGCCCCACTCTCGGGTGCCCCAGGGGGGACCCGGCTGCCCCTTGGCACAGACACTGGGGCCTCTGATTCTAGCCTCCGCCTGCACACCCCCCGTTCAATCTGATTAAGCATTCAGCAGGAAACGTTTCTGTTCCAGCCCAGAGAGGCCTTTCCTTCCCCTCCCAGGCAGGCTACCAACGTCAGCTCAGGCAGCCTCAGGAAGCCCATCCCCACAGAGAAATCGGGGCTTCGGCCTGGCAGGCTGCCCAGAGGAGGCAAGGGCAGGTGGTGGGCATACCTACCCAGGCTGAGGGTCGTCCCTCCCTCCTTCGGCATCCTCTGAGCATTTCCCCAGGGTCAGGGGCACAGGGTCCAGACCCACTCCTGCCTGGGGTGGGGGGTTACCCAGCCTGAGGGTCACGCCCTGGAGTGGTCCAGGCTAGAGAGGGGGCCCACCCTGCCTGCAGGCCTGAGGGCTTCCAGGAGGCGGTGGTGTGTGGGCCAAGCCTTGGTGACAACCGGGGGCAGGCAAAGAGGAGGACAGGCTGGTGAAGGACACCAGAGGCCACCCACAGACCCTCGGGGTTGGGAGGGGCATCCAGGAAGCAGGCAGGCATGGGAGCTGCTGATGCTGATGCGGTAGAGACACCAATGGGGAATATGCACCTCAGGACAGAGGCCCCCCCCAGCCCAGGTGGGCAGGGCACCAGGAGGGGGCAGCACAGCCCACTGGCCAGGTTCCTAGGCTGGGGCCGGCTCTGCCCTCCCTGATGGTCTCAGGGCTGCAAGTCCTAAACCTGGGAGCCTGTGAGGGTGACCCTGTTTGGAGAGAGGGTGCTCGCATCCTAGATTATCTGGTGAAGCATGAATCCCATGACATGTGTCCTCGTAGGAGGAGACACAGGAGAGGCCACGTGAAGATGGAGCATGCTGCTACAAGCCAGGGCCCCCAGGAACCCCCAGGAGCTGGAGGAGCAGGCAGGACCCTCTCTCAGAGCCTCGGGAGGAAGCCTGCTGTCAGGGCTGGGGCGTCCGGTCTCCAGGCTGTGGGGGAGCACATTTCTATGCTCTCTAGACACCCCACCTGGGGCAATTTGCTTTGGCAGCCCCAGGACACTGACGCAGGGAGCTTGGACACTGACACAGCATGGGAGTGGTGGAAAGGTGCCCGGGGAGTAAGGGAGGGCAGAGGGGTGGCACATGGAGGCCCCCACAGTGCTCTTGAATAGCGTTCCCACAGCCTGACTCCTCACACAGCCGCCACGTGGCTGAGGCCCCACGGCATCCCCAGCTCATCCTGAAGCAGCGCCCAGGAGACCAGGCCCCAGGGCCCACGAGCGAGCTGGGCTCAACCCCTCCGAGAGCCCCCACAGGTTGGCGGCACTCGGGCAAACTGTGCGGAAAGCGGAGGCCCAGAGAGGGTTGGGGCCCCAGTGGGATGCGGGGCTCTGAAGGCCCCTGGAGCCCCCGACCTGGGGGCCCACGCCTCTCAGCACCCTGCCCAGGGCTGTGGCCTGGAACCCAGTGCCAAGGCTCCTAGCCCTCGGGTGGGGCGACGGCGCCCCCTGCTGGCCCAGTGCCCTGCACATGCCTGGCTCGGGCGGACCCCGGGGCCCCAGGACGGCAGGACAGCAGGCATTTGGCGCCAACCACCAGGAAGTCTGTTGCCAGAATTCCGGGCGGTCCAGGTTTCCCAGCGCAATGGGCCGAGCATGTCACCATTCGCTTAACCAACTGCATACGTGCCGCCTGTGCTCATCACCACCTGCTGCGCATTTGAGCACGGGCACCTCAGGCGCCTCACCTCAGGCAGTCCTTCCCACCACCTGTGAGGAAACCGGCGATCACCCCAGGACCCCCTCCCACAGCCCGGATCGCCCCAGCCCTGGGCCAGGTCCAGTGCCACGGAGGCGCTGCTCCCCGCCAGAGCCCGCACACAGCAGGAAGTTTGCTGAAGGGCTGAACGGTGAGCCCGAGGGACTCTCAGAGGGTGCAGGTGTGCGTGCTCAGCTCCTCCCCTCAGGGCGCACACCTGGGCTTTCATCCGCTACACCTGCACGTCACGGCACCTGCGGGGGCCCAGGGCCTGAGGAGCCCCCAGGAGGGGCAGTCCGCTCTCCTGCCCGGGGCTGGGCCTCCGGCCGGATCTGTGGGGCTCTGCTGCCACCTCGCGGCGGATACGGAGAAGGCAGCACCCCCGCCTGGGCGGCGAAGGGTGAGGCCCAGCAGTGGTGGAGATGGGACATCAGGAGGTGGGGACCGTGCAGCGGAAGCAGGCGTGCAAGTTCCCGTTTGTTTTGGATGCCTGAACGACTGTGCCCCACCTCTGCGCCGTTCTCCAAGTAACTACTCCCTCTGTTCACCCTGTGGACAAGGGCCGAAGGAACGGGAACATGATGGTGTGTCTGGTGAGTGGCGGGGCCGCCCAGCGTGGGTGTCCAAACGCCAAAGCCCCTCCCAGGAATCCCCAAGCCAAGGCGAGGTGACGCTGACCCATTCTCAGGTGGACCCGTGGAGCGGTGACAGGGGCTGCTCAGAGGGCATTTGGGAGTTGGGCCCCAGCACCTCCACCAGGTCCTTCCACCAAGTGGATCTGTTTCATCCTTTGTCCAGGGCTTGCAAACGCAGCTTCCAATCCCTTTTGCCCCCAGGGACCCCTGCTGTGTAGACAGGCAGGAGCCTCCACGGGCAGAGACCCCGGCTCTGCACCCCTGGTGTCTGGGACATGGGTGGGGGTCTTAGAAGTGAAAATGAACCTCTAGTCGCACCTCTCAGTGTGCAGGTGGGCAGTGAGGTGCCAGGGGAGGAGGCAGGGGGAGCGATGCCTAGGAGGAGGCGTTGTGCCGTCAGACCCAGATTCAAATCCCAGCTGGCCACCGTCCCACTCTGTGACCACCTTAGCCCCTGCCTGAGCCTCCATGCCTGCAACATGTAAGTCAGGGTGGAGGTTCCTACCTCCTAGGATTAAAGATGATATATATAGAGTGCTTGGCCACTGCTCAGCACCCAAGTCAAGCCCCACAGAACTCCCCCAGCACCTACTGTACTCCTGCTTAGCAGTCAATGGTCACAGCCTCCTCGCTGCCCCAGAGGCACCCAAGTTAATTCTCCCCAAGGCAGGGGAGTAGGTGGGTGCTGGGGAACACCCCAAGGCCAGTACCCACAACCCACATGCTATCCCGGAGGTTCCACAAAGCCGCGTAGCCCTGGGGAGTCCTCTCCTGAACCCCTCTCCTGTCCCCCACCCAAGGTCAGGCCGTCTCCATCTCTGACCTGAATTTTAAACCGTGCATCAGACCTGCCGCTCCCTGCTTAAACACACAAAGCCACGGTTCTCTCTCCTTTGGTAGGTACTGTCCGGAATATGCAAATCCACAGACAGAAACCAGACTGGTGGTTCCCAGGGCTGGGGAAGGAGAGAATGGGGGTGGCTGCAATGGAAGTAAAGATGTTCTAGAGTCAGATGGTGGTGATAGTTGCACAACTTTGTGAATCTACTTAAAACCACAGTGTACACTTGCAAATGGTAAATTCTATCTGCAAATTGATCTGTTTTTTTAAAAAGGAGCCCCAGACGCCTTAGCCAGCATTTGGGACCCTCCAGGGCAGGCCCCCAGCCCCTCCTGCCTTATCTCTTACTCGTATCCTTGTCACATCCTTACCGCCCCCAGAAAGTCACATCCCAGCCTCATTGGGCACCCCTCATCACAGCACTCATCACCTGGCATTGAGGGTCCCTGTCTGCCTCCATCTCCCCCATTCTACCAGGAGTACCCCAGGGCCAAGGACCAGACTAGCTGCCCCAGCATCCACAGCACCCAGTAGGGGCTCCACAGAGCAAACATCAATCAAGGAGCAGTGATGGGCAGATGGATGGTTGGATGGATGGATGGACAGGTATATGGAAAGATGTGTAGATTATAAATGGACAGATGAGTGGATGGGTGCATGGGTGGATAGATAGAAGGGCTGGTGTTCAGGAACTTAGAAAGTCCATCTAGTAACCCTGTTTTTGGACAAGGGAAAGGCCCCCCCACCCTAATTCCTGTATCTGTGGCTCCAATGGCTCCAGGCTGGACAAGGGCAGTAGGAGGGGATGGTCAGGCCAAATGAGCTAAGTTAAGGAGGGTAAGAGTCGGCACCCCTCTTTGCCCGGATTTCACAGACCAGCTAAGCCTCCCTTGTGAGGGTCACAGGCAGTGAAAGCAGGACCCACGGGAGCATCCGCAGAGCAGACAAGCCAGCCCTGCTCGAAGCCGAGTGGTGCCAAGGTCCCTGGTCTGGGGATGGGGGTGGACTCTCTGATAAATCAGGGGAAGGGGAGGACTCAGGACAGACACTGGGCCTTAGCTGTCTCGATCCTCATGGGTACACAGTGTCCCCCTCTGCACACATGCGTGTGCACCCACACACCAGCCAGCCAGAGGACACACCAGTTGGCTCAGCCCACAGCCCCCCATACCCCTGTTCTCAGAGGAGACCCCACCACCACCATCTGAGGGGGTTTGTTTTCTGCCCGGTTCCTGGCGTGGGGCTCCTGAAACCCCCATAAATTCCTAAGTGATAAGAGCTTTGGGAGTATCTGCTATTCTGGGCGGGCTCCTGATCAAAACTTGCAGTTTTCAGGCCCACCCCACATTCTCCAGAGAAGGCAGAGGGGCTGGAAATAGAGTTAATGACTGCAGAAGACCCACACAATGCAGCCTCCATAAAATCCCGGCAGTAGGGGTTTGGAGAGCTTTGGTGAACACGTCCACCTGCCAGGAGTGGACTCACCCACCTCCACGGGGACAGGGCTCCTGCAGCCCATGTGTGTCTTCACCTGGCTGTCCTTCTGCGCCTTCAGCGTATCCTTAATACACTGGCCATCATAAGCAAGTCTCCCCTGAACTCTGTGAGCCGCCCTAAGAAATGATAGAATCCAAGGAGGAGGAGATCATGGCAACCTCCGATTTGTGGCCACATCGGAGAGAAGTTGTGGGTCACCTGGGGGCTACTACTTGCATTGGCGTATGAAGTGGGGGTGATCTCATGGAGGTGAGCCCGTCACCTGTGGAGTCTGATGTTATCCCCAGGTAGGTACTGTCAGAACTGAGTTAAACTGTAGGACAGCCAGGTGGTGTCACAGAACTGCTAGGTGTGGGGAAAACCCACACACCTAGTGTGAGAAGCGTTGTCAGTGTGAGTGTGTGAGAGTACATGAGACGCACGGGTGAGGACTGTGGGTTTTTTAGTTCAGCGGGCAAGGCTGGCTGCATTGTGCCCATTTCACAAATTGGCAAACAGGTTCCCCAAACTAAGGGGCTAGGTCTGGGGCCAGGACCCCTTGACCAGGACTTCTGCTCCCTCATCTACAAAAACCAAGGATCCCTCAAAGGGAGCCCTGCAGGTGTCCCCATGCCACCTGGGCGTGTCCTTGTCCATCCATCAGCAGTGGCAAAGCTCATCTTCAGTTTGTTCCCAAGGCCGGCCCTGCAGAGGTTTCTTGAGCACCCACCATGTGCCCAGCACCACGTCCTGCCCTGAAGATACAAGGAGCAACCACGCCCAAGCCGAGGGGTCGTGGCACTGCCAGGGCCCCGTGCTGGAGAGGCCGACTTGGAGGCACCGGGTACTTTCTTTTTAAAGATTCAACCGGACAGGGACCAGGTTTAAAAGCAAAATAAAAACAGCTATTACAGTGTAATTATTTCCACTCTGCGTACCTCCCCCACCCTGACCCCTCAGCAGACAGAGGTGGAGTAGGGAGCCCAGCAGGGACCCAGACTAGAGGTTGGGGGGCTTTTAAGGAGCTGGGGATTGGGAAGGTAGGTCTTAGGGCGCCTCAGCAGGAAGCAGATCCTGAGCATTTGTGCAACGAGGGGGTGACCTTAAATGTTTGCTGCAGGTTGTGACGCTCTGTCCACATGGTGGGGCTTTGGCAAGAGCCTGCTATAGACTGAAATGACACAAGACGCGGCTCTTCTAAGCTGACGTGGGGCCGCTCTTGGTCCATGAGTAACTGCACGTATGTTTCCTCTTGCTATCAAAATACACATTATCACCAGCCCTGGAGAAATGCTCATTTGGAAAGCCAGAAAGAACAGAAACTTCCCTTCTTGCGGGCAACACAAGGACCATCCCTGGTAACAACTGAGTGCATTTCTTTTGGGTCTTTTCTTCATCTTTACATTTTATATCATCTTGATAATACCTGATAGTATTTATCTTAGTGTCTTTTTAAAAATTCAATGTGATTGCATAAGCATTGTCCCATGTCTTCAAAAACTCTTTGTAAACTGACTCCTAATGGATACAGCCTGTTCCAGAGAGGGGATGTCTTATCACCTCGCGATTCATTTTTGTTGGGCCTATTTTCTTCTACTACAGATGATGCTCTGATGAACAGCGTGAAAGGTTTCGAGGTTTCAAAGAACTTCCTCAGCTTGGGTTTCCAGACGGGCAATTACTGAGCCAGCTCACCTCCTGAAACACACAGCCAACGGGGCCTCCAGCACACTTGTAGAAGTTTACACTCCCACCAGAGGCACCCCCTCCCCCTGCCGGTGTCCGCGTGCCCAGACCTGTTACCACCTGCGGTGTGGCTGACTTGAACCTGAAGGGAGACACGCCCTGCTCATGAGGATGAGAATTGCCTGTTGGTGCTCCTGCCACCCCTGGGAATCGCCTCCTCTGGGCCTGGCTGGGCCTGGGAGAACTGAGGGCCTGGGAGGCTGGGGGTGGGGACTGGGGGCTGGGAGAGGACGCTGCTTGGTTTGAGAAGCCTGCTGATCCGGGTCTATGGCCTTGGCCAGTGGCTTCCTAACCTGCAAATGGGGACAGCGGGAGGGTCATGAGGGAAGGCATGGACAGCAGGCTCAGGCAGCAACTGGCCACTGCATTTCTGCCTTTCACAGCCTGTCCACTGGCCGGCCCACTGGAAAGGCCCACATGGAGGGGATGCACTGTTCCCCGGTCCAAAGCCACTCCCATCTCTTCCCAGAACAGCAATGCATCAAGTGCACCGGGCTCCTGGACTTCATTAGCAACTTACTTATTTCTCTTTGCGTAGCAGAAGTTTCCATTCAACAAGAGAAGCCTTTTTCAAATTACACGTCCCCTCCACCAGCTACATGGTTTGGAGGCTGAGGGAAGATGGGGTTCAAGATCCACGGGTCTCAGAACCTCTGCCTATTTCAGAGGCCAGGGCTCCACCGGGAGGCTGCCTGCTTTGCCTCCAGATGGAAGGACGCCCATCACCAGCTCCAGCCCTGGCTGGGTTTCCAGGGGCCCAGCTCAGGGAGGCCAGTCAACCACATGTTTGCCCTCCCATCCACTGGCCCACGTCCCTCCTGTCTTCTGAGTGGGGCTTGGCTGGAGACAGAGAAACGAATCAGACAAAACCACCTCACCAAGGTACAGGCTCCGGAGAGGAGACAGGCACGGGAAATACGTGATTACACTCACACTTACTGAAAATTCATTTTCTGAGTACTTGTTATCGGTCACAAGCTGTACTGGGAAATTCATTCTGGGAATTCTGTGAGCTGGGCACTGAATTTGCCCCAGGCCCTTTCTGGCCAAGGCAGAGAAAAGTCCAGCAAGGGCCAGGGCCCACCCAGGGTCATACTCAGGCCACCGTTAGGAACCCAGAACTCAGATGTCTGGCCTGCCCAGCTTTGCTGATGCTCTGACGGGGCCCACAGGGAGGCTGCGGTGGTCCTGCTTCCGGGCCTCCCTCTATCACAAAGGCCCCCTGAGCCCCTGGGACAGGGCCAGCCTGGGAGCAAGAGAGAGCACCTGTCCTGGACAGCCAGGGAGGGAGCGGGGAAGGCTGGTTCCTGCAGGCGGCCCCAGTAGGAAGCACCTGTGGGAAATGGAAGGGCGGGAGGGGAGGGCAGAGGTCAGCTGCACAGCCCGAGATCTGGGGAAGCCGGGGCAGGGACACTGCAGCAAATTGGAACCATGGCAGCTGAGGCCAAGCCCAGCTGCAGGGCCTGGCAGTCCCATGGTGGGCCACTGCCCCCTTCTCCAACTGCTCCAACCTGACAGCACAACAAAGGAGGTGCTGGCCGACCCAGAAGCTCCGAGTGACTCTCAGGGGTGGCTGTGTACCTGTGGCTTGTCCTGGAGGGTGAATGAAGAGCTCTGGGCAGGGACAGGGTGGACACAAAGAGACAAGCCTACCACAGAAATGCCAAGGCTGGCTTTTAAAGAAGATGGGTAAGAACTGGCAGGATTTCTTTCCTAAGCAACTGTTCTGGGTCCATCTTTTTGGGGAAATGGGAGTTCCTACGTCCAGGATCCTCACCTGTCCCTAAACTACTCGATGATATGATCGCCCTACAGCTTGGCTGCTGCTTCCACACCCGTTGGCAAGGAGCTAATATTGACTGACACTGTCAATAATAAAGAGCTCTGCCCAGTGCTCTGGGTGAAGGCAGACATGGCGGTGGATCATGGACCTGCAGACTGCCGGACGCAGACATGATTCTAGTGCTCAACCTACCATCCGGAGTATAAAGGCGAGTATAAACCCTTTCACCCCAAGAACGTTCCGTTGTCATTTGTCGGTCTCACTGAAGCCATAGTGAACTTGCCCAGGGCTGAAATCCTCAGGCAAGACAATCTTCCTGCCTTAACTCTGTTCCAAACTGAGGACCCCACCTCCAGCCTCCAAGAACCCAGTCCCCACATAGACAGCCAGTTAAGGCAGCAGAGAAGAGGATAAGGGAAGTGGACAAGAAAGATCTTTCTCCAACCTGAACCCCACAATGAGAGCTCAGGTGGTGACTGGAAGTAGTGAGCCAACCATCTCTAGAAGCAGTCAATCTGCTCCCAGGTGCCCAGAGGCCAACAAGCCCAGGGAAGAGTCTAAGTGTGTGTGTGTATGGTGGGGAGCAGGGGTTATAACAAGGTGCACCCCTAACTCCTCATCGGGAGGCCCCCTGTGGGCAGGGCTGTGTCCGGAACTCAGCGCTGACCAAGTCCTCTGGGCAGCCCAGTGGCGTGCACCAGGAATTCCCGAGGCTCCGGGCAATGGCCAGAAAGGTGGAGCATCTCTGAGAGCCAGCTAGGAGCTTTGCTCCCAGTAGCTGAAACCACTCAACACCTGCAGAATGTTGCTTACTTGGTCCCTACTTACCAGGTGGACCAGGGAGGTAAATGACCTGCTCAAGTTCGCACAGCTGGCTGGGGTGGGGCGAGGGTGCCCACTCAGGCCTGGCTGACAGTCTGGGTTGAGTACTCCCGGCCTCCCCTTCTGTAGTCCTGCATTCAGGAAACCTTTATGGCGAGCCCTGGGCTAGACCCTGGTCAGACACAAGCGCATGGAGAACCAAACGGGTGAGTGTCTCCCGCTGCAGGCGCCCCAGGCTCTCTCTGTACCCAGCTTCTGCTGGAGAATTTCGCACATTTGCCTACATTGCTTATGTCTTTACATTTCATTTTATTCAACACACTTTGACCAAAATATTCACTCCATTTCTCTCCCCTTTCCTAAATTGCATATATTCACTCCCTGACCAGGCCTGGGGTGGGGTGCCGTGAGCAGTTAAGTCGGGTCCTGGGACACAGCCCCAAAGTGGGGATGATGCAGGGCTCCAGGGGGGAAGGGAGAGGAGGAGGGGCCTGAGAAGGGGCTGCCGGGGCTGGTGCCAAGGCTGGGGACCCCGAGCTGGGTCCAAGCCCACATGAGAGAGATTGGTACCCCATCCTACAGCTGAGAAAAGTGAGGCTCAGACAGGTCACGTGACCCAATGTCCTGGAAGGCACTCAGGTCCAGGTGCTGTAGCCCCACCCCAGAGAAGCCCACAGCCAGGTGCCCTGTCTACAGTGCTCTCCCGGTCCTGTCACTAACCCCCATGCCCTCCCAGGACCCGAGTCCAGGACCCCTGGGGAGCACAGACTCCCCCCCCCACACCCCCGCGAGGATCTCACCTTCCCCCTTGCCTCCTCCAGCTGGCTGGACACTATGTGCCCCGAGGCAGATTGCAGCCCCCTCCTGGGCTTGCTGCCGCCCCTGTGCCCTACCCCGGCCACCCCCACCTGCCTGCACTAAGCACCAGTGAGAGTGAGAGCTTCAAGAACCGGTAGGGGTCCAGAGGGCAGGGGGCCTTGCATTGCCCACCACTCAGCCACTGGGAGACGCCTCTTGCACACCTTCCCCAACCCAGGCCCTCCATGGCAGGCTGCCAGGCATTCTCTCCTTGCCCCTCACAGTCCCTGCTTGGCTGCCTCTCTTCTCTTCCTTGATTTTCACCCTACAGTTTGCACACTCGCCTCCTCTATATGGTGCTGAACCGTCTACTCAGCCATGAGTTACCCCTTCAAGATTTGGGAAGCTTGGAGATTTACCTGCCCTACCTACAAGCTAACAAGTGAGCCTACCACAGTTCCCTGAATGCATAAGAGGACACAAGACACCTAGGTCAGAAACAAAGGACTCATGGCATCAGCCTGAGCCAAGTATCAGCATATTTATGCACCAGTTCCCCAAGCCCGGACTCTCACGTGCAACACAGAGAAAGCCTGCTGACACCTGCGTTCTCAGTGGTTGTGTTACAGGGAATGAACCCTGCGCTCAGGAAACCTGAATCTGTTATAGGAGCCAGTAAGTACGGCTGCTCTTTGCTCTGGAGAGAAAAAGGAGCACGTTTCCAGGCTTTTCACTTATTCTGTAATAGTGGCCACCCAAAATTCCTGTCCACCCAGAACCACTGAATGTAATCTTGGGAAAAGGGTCTTTGCAGATGTATTGTTAAGATTCAGTCATACCAGACTAGGGTGGGCCCTTAGTCCACTATGACTGGTGTCCTTATAAGAAGGAAGTTTGGACACAGACTCACAGGAGGGAAGATGCCACGTGAGGACAGGCGCAGCAGCTGGAGGGACGCGGCCACAAGCCAGGGAACACCTCGGATCACTAGCCGTGACCCAGAAGCCAGCAGAAGGACCCCGCCCTAGAGCCTTCGGGAGCAGTGTGGCCCTGCAGACCCCTTGATGCTGGCCCCCAGAACTGCGAGAGAATTAATGTCTTGTTTTAAGCCACCCAGTTTGCAGTCATTAGTTACGACCACCATGGGAACTAATGCACCACAATACAAAGTCCTTGGAAAGGCATTTGGGAGCCACGAGCCTCTGCTCGCGACACACAGGGAACCGGAGGCCCGCAGACGGTCCTCTCCAGCCCGGAAATGCCTTTGCTCACCAGGACTGAAGACCCAGCAGGTGCGCTGGGACCCGCCCACCTTCTCTGCCATTTTCTTGCCCTGGGGGGGTCTCACCTCTGCCCCAGAGGCTCACTGTGGCATTTTCCCCCCTCTTTGTAAAGGGAATGTTGTGCCAGCTGATAAGAAAATGTTAAATGCTTCTATCATATCGTTGTTACCTATTGGGCTTCCCCCAAGATTGAAGAAAGAATTCTGTGGATTTCAAAAAGCTGGAATGTCTGGGGAAAAACCTCTTAGATGGCAGATCAGAGAAGGTAGGGGCTTGTCCGAGGCCAGTTGTGAGTCAGAAGCGGGGAGTCAGTTCCTGAACTCCAGCCTGAGGGCAGCCTCCCGAGTTGGTAACCAGGTTCCACCATTCCCAGCGAAGAGGAGCAGAGACGAGGCTCAGAAGTCAGGCGGGGGCAGGGAATGTGGGGCGCTGCTGGAGCCAGTGGGGTGGGGGGGCAGGGCCCTGCTGGGGGGGGACAGAGGCATATTTTTAACAAGCAGCGTCCTTCGGCCGTCTGCTCCCCCTTTACTCCTGTCTACGCACAGAGAACCCCTCTGGTCTGCAACACCCAGCCCCCCGTCACCCTGCACCTCTCCAAGGTTTCCACCCTAGACCTAAGGGCTCTCAGGCCAACAAGTTGTCTAAAAATCCTTGTCACAAAAGGGCCACCTCTTCAATGGGAGGCAGGGATGTCATCTGTCTTGCTCCCCCGAAGGCAGGTGCCACACAGTATGTCTGTGTGGCGGCTGTGCCAAGGCCAGGGCTGCGCCCTCCACTCAGCTGACCCCCACTCATTGCATGTGGGTGTGCTGGGCACCCCCCTCCCAGACACGAGACCCACCATCCAATTCACCTGGAGGGAGAGCTCCTTGCAGCCCAGACTACTGATCCAGAGAGATGGCTGGGGCCTGAAAATCTGCACTTCTAACAAGGTCCTGGGTGATGAGGCTACACACTTTGAGGCACACCCCTCTCCCCTGAGCTGACTACTTCCTCCAAGTGGTCTGTGGTCACCATGCCTCTTGGCCTTTAGCTCCAAACAATCCATATACCATACAAATACAGCCCATAAGACAGTAGGTGTGGCCATATAAATCTCAGAGAAAGCAGACTTTAAGACAATGGGTAATACCCAATGTAATGAGGGACATTTAAAAATGACTAAAGGCCCCATTCATTAAGGAAACATATAGTCTTAATTGTGAATGTACCTTATTACAGAGTTTTAAAATAAGTAAGGCAAGAACTGAAAAAAGGGAGGAAGTGGGCAAATCCAGTGATATTCATTTTTCGATACCTACTATGACAGTAGACATAAAATAATAGAGATACAGAAGACTATCACAATATGTCCTAACTGATATTTATAGAGTAGGACACCTAACAGCTTCAAAATACACATTCTTTTCGAGGACAAATGGAACATTCACCAACACAGATTATATCCTAGGCCATAAAACAAGTCTAAATACATTTTAAACGATTGAAATCATGCAAAGAATTTCTCTCTCATCACTTTATAATGATGAAAGAAATCTAGAAAGGCTCCCAGTGTTTGTTGGAAATTAAGCAACACACAATAAAATAACCCTGTAAGTCAAAGAAGAAATCCAAGGGAAATTAGAAAACATCTTCAAGTGGATGTAAATGAAAATACCACATGTCAAAATTTGTGAGAAGCAGCTAATGCAGGGCTTAGAGGGAATGTTATAGCTTTACATGTTTATGGTTTTTTTTTAAATAAATGTTTAAAATCAGTAATGTAAAGAAACTAGAGAAAGAAAAGCCAATTAAACCCAATATAAATAGAAGCATAGAAATAATACAGATAAGAAAGAAAATGTGTGAAATAGAAAATATATAAACAATAGAGAAAGGTGTGGACAACAAAATAATGGCCCATCAAAGATGTCCACGGCCTAATTCCTTGACTCTGTGACTTTGTTACCATACGTGGCAAAGGGGAATTAAGGTAGCAGGTTAAATTAAAGCTGCTAAAATAGGGAGATTATCCTGGATTATTCAGGTGAACCCTGTGTGATCCTAGGGGCCCTTAAAAGTGGAAGAGGGAGCAGAAGGTCAGAGTGACGATCCGCAAGGAAGGCCCAGGGGTCACTGCTGGCCTTGAAGACGAGACAGCGGCCCTGAGCCAAGGGATGCAGGCAGCCTCCAGCAGCTGGAAAATACCAGGACCGATTCTCCCCGGGGAGATTCCAGAGAAGGAGAAAACTTGGCAGAGACCTTGAATTTGGCCCCAGGAGACCCCCATCAGACTTTCGACCTTCAGAACAGTGAGAGAAGACATTTATGTTGCTCAGCCCCAAGTCTTTTGTTACAGCAGCAAGAGGGAATTAATACAAAAAATCCACAAAGCCAATAATTCATTCTTTGAAAAGATTAATAAAATAGCCAAAGCCCTGGTAAGACCGATCAAGAAAAAGAAAGAAAACACAAATTAACAATACCAGGAAAGAAGGAACATCATTACAGATCCTACATACATTGAAAGGATAATAAGGGAACATTATGAGAAACTTTATGCCAATGAATTTGACAATTTATGTAAAATAAACTCCTTGAAAACATAACTCACCAAAAATGACAAAAGAAGAAAATATAAAAGCCCAAGAGCCTTATAGCTATTAAAGGAATAAGAATTTATAATTAAAACTTTCTCACAAAGAAAACTTCAGGTTTTGGTGGCTTCACCAAACAGACATTTAAGGAAGAAATAATAGCAATCTTATAGAAGTCCCTTCAGAAACTTAGAGGAGAAAGGAGCACATTTCACACTGTTTTCACATGTTAGAATCACCCTGATACCAACACTTGGCAGGGATAGCTCCAAAAGGGGAAAAAAGGAGCAAGAGAAAGAGAAAATTACAAATATAATCCTTGAACATAGATGCAAAATCCTCTACACAATTTTAGCAAATCAAATCCAGCAATACATACAAGGATACCAAGGATAATGAATCCTGACAGAGCAGCCCTTTTCCAGAAAGGTGACTGGTTTAATATTCAAAATCAATCCACGTGATTTGTTTCATTAACAGGATAAAGGATTTTTTTTAAAAAAAACATAGGCTTTCAACAGATGCAAAAAAAACCATGAGACCAAATTGGTTCATGATTTCAAAAGCTTTTAATTGTCAGTGACCTAAGAATACAAGGGAACGTCACTAACTGGATAAGGGAACTGCAAAAAAACCTACAGCTAACATGTCAGGCAATAGTAAAGGGCAAGGCTTTGCCGGCGGGGGCCGGGTGAGGGACAAGTGTCAGCCATCCCACTTCCATTCCACCGTGTCTGGAGGTCCCGGCCAGTCACTTTGTGCCAGCATCATCCAAGCAGAAAACCCTACAGAATCTACAAACACCCCCCAGACCTGGCCTCAGTAAGGGAGGGACAGTGCTTGCCTTCAAGAGGGGCATCTGGGGATTCTGACCGTATGGGGAGCGTGCCCAGAAAGCCCAAGGATGCAGAGTTATTTTAAGGCAAATTGGGCCTAGGGTTTCCTGTGGAGGCCAGGCTTGTTCTGCTTGGGAAATCAGAAAGCAGTGATTGAAGACAGATTCTTGGCGGGACTGCCAGGCTGCTCTAATCCACTCCCCGGCCCGGAGGCTTGGGCCGAGTGCAGGGCGCTCGCTGCCAGCCTCTCCGGGTGTGCACTCCACTGGAGGTAGGGGCAGGGGCTGGCGGCATGTGAAAGGCCTCGGCCTAGACCGCTTTCAGCCCTCCCCTCCCCCGGCCCCAGGGTAGAGGGCAGTTGGGCAGCAAGCCATTCCCACGGGGTGGGGTGAGTGGGCGATCTGTGGAGGGGAATCCGGCCCACGTGGCTGGCAAGCTGGGTCCTGCCAACCTCGCCCACTCAGGTACCTGGCCTTGGCTCAGTGCTTGGACCGGAGCCCAAGACCCTCATGGGACCCCAGCCCCAAAATACCTAACTGTCCAAGGGTGCTGGCCTGTGGGATGAGCACAGACTTTCCCCCGAGTCCCAAGCCAGGTCTGCCCTCTGTGGGCAACTTCCAGGGAACCCCCAGGAGGAGAGGGGTCCTCCTCTACCTCCACAGGGCCCTTTCTGGCCTTCCGGCACTGAAGTCCTTGTCACACCAACAGCTAGACTTAGCTTCTGAGTGGGCTCCCCTGCCCCCAGGTGCCCCCAGGGCTCCCATCTGCATGCCGGCCCCAGACACAGAGCCCAGCCTTGGATGAGGCACGTGGAAAATGATCCTCAAAATTCACCAGACTCAGCCTCTGTGGCCAGTGGGCCAGCGGTCCAGGCCAGCACCAGAGACGGAGGGATGCCCAGTTTTCAGTGGGGACGAGGACAGGGGGTGACTCTACAGCCCCATCTCCAGGGAGGGCCAGAGTGGGCTGCAGCTGCGATGGGGAAGCAGCCGATACCCCTGCAACCGGGACAGGGAGGCTGGGCCGTTTTTGAGGTCTAGATGACGTTCATGCTGTCTCCGTGTTCCGACGTGACAACCAAGGGGCTTCATTTGCCTGCGGCCCTGTCCGGTGCTGGTATTCTGTGCAGTCGCTGAAGTCCCACATGAAGACACGCTCTTCTGGAGGCAGAGGTGTCCCCAGAGAAGGGGGAACGTGCATGGGGCACAATGGGGATGTCCCCACAGTCCATCAGATGTGCAGGGAAATCCCCAAACACACCACATGCCAGGTAGAGGGCTCAGGTTTGGGCATGGTGGAGGGGCTGACCTCTCCATCAAGGTCTCCTGGGACCCCCGGGTGTCCTGTGGGGCTCCCAGGCAGCGTGGGAGCCATGGGAAACCCCAGGAAGGCTGGGCAGGCGGCCCGGCGGCAGGATCGGACTTCCCCAAGCTGAGAGGCCCCAGGCTGGGTCACAAGGAAATAGCTTTTCATGCAAGCTTGCTGGGATGGGCTCCATTTGGACAGCATCCCCAGGCGTGGAACTGACACCTCTGAGGTCCACAGGAAGAGTCTGGAACCTCCTAAGAGAGACACAGTCAGGGTGAAGCTCCCCACCCCAGGGTGAAGTCCCTCCCAGCTCCCTCAGCCTCCTCTCGCTTCACCTGCCAACCTCTGCCTGGAGCACAGGTGTGATGCCCAGTGGTGGCACACAGTTGCGACGTCCAGGTGTGATACCCAGGTGTGGTGCCCAGGCGTGGTGGACAGGTGTGACACTCAGAGCTCTGCAAGGTACATCTATTATTTGTCAGACTTTCACTGAGCACCTACTGGGCTGCCCTGGACTGCACCCCGGGAACCCAGAGCTGAACACCAGGCTCCCTGCTTTTGAGGACTTTCCATTTCAGGGAGAAGGAGAAGGTGAGGAAGATGCCTCAACAGCTGCCCCTGTTTATCATGGCTTCCCGCCTCACCAGCTCCACAATTAACAGGTGTGCACCCAGGAATGAGGAGGGGCCTGCGTGGTTAAGCAGTGCCATCCTGGAGGGTCCCTCACACAAAAGGTCAAGCGGGAGAGGCTGAGTGCAAAAGAAAAGCAGGGTACATATGGGGGATACATGTGAATGCCGCGTTATTACTCAGAAAACCTCATTTTCCCTTCATGTCACAAAATGCTACACAGTACCTGCCTTGTAAATCTGTAATCACAGGCCAGAGCTGCCAGTTAAAAAGAGGGGAGAACATTCTAGCTCTTCCACTGAGTGGGAGAGGCACTGGGCTAGTTTTGGTTTGGTTTTTCCCTTATTTAAGTTATTGTATGTGTATAATATTTTTGTAACGTTAAGCACCCTAAAGGCAGAAAATAAATCCTGAAGCGCTGACCAGTCTCCGGAGCCCTGGGTGGAAGGCCATGGACCAGGGATCCAGGCAGGGGTCAGAAAAGGGCTGAGCTGCAGGAACCAGCCTCCAGGCCAGGCTTGCTGTGCGTACCGATTTCCTGTGGCTACTCTGACAAATGGCCTTTCTCCTACAGCTCTGGGGGCCAGAGTTCAGCAGGGCTGCATCTTTTCCGGAGGCCAGAATGGAGAATCTCTCCTGTTGCCTGTTCCAGCTTCTAGAAGCTGCCTGCATTCTGTGACTCGTGGCCCCTCCTCCATCTTTGAGGCCATAGACAGCCTGGGGCCCAAAGGATAACCCAGGATCATCTCCCCACCCAAAGATCCTTAGTCACATCTGCAAAGTTCCTTTAATCATGAAAGGTAATATATTCAAGGGTCCGGGGGTTAGGACAGGGCCGTCTTTGGGGGCCATTACAAGTCTGGCGCACCAGGGGACACTGGGCTCTGTCCCCCTGTCTGCACTGACCAGGGGGCATCAGCAAGACTTCTCGGAGTCTGTGGGCTGTCACGCAGTCCCACACGGCCCCAAAGGCCCTCTTGGCCAAGTGGGGTTTTAGGAGACCCCCAGAAGGAGCCCGGGCTCCACAGGGCAGTGTGGAAAGTAGCAAGACTCACCCACTAGAAAGCTAAACTCTGCACAGGGCCTTAGATTTGCAAAGGACTTTTCCTACACACCAGGCAATGAGCAAAAGCTCATTAAATATTTTTCAATGACTCAATCAACCAATGAATGAATACATAAATGAAAGAACAAACTTATGAAATGGCCGAGTGCAACTGTCCCCACTGTCAGGCAAGGAGCCTGAGGCTCAGAGTGGGTCACTTCACAAGGGTCTCAGCCGTGGTCTGCTAGCTGCAGACATGCACCCCTCTGGTACCAGGACAGTCCTGGCACATGGTGAGTGCTGACCTAGTTGTTCATTCATAGAGCAAGGGAAGAAAATGGAAGGTCAGCCAGCTATGCGGTGGGGACAGGGGCCTCACCTGAACCTGCTGGCAGTTCCCCCGGCCTCACATGACCCATGCAGCAGCTCTGAGAGATGCACACGCGCACGCGCGCGCACACACACACACACACACACACACACACACACACACACACACACACACACACACACACACAGGCACACCAACCAGAGCTTCCTGACAGGCCCAGGAACACACTCAGCTCTCTCTGGGTTTCTGGAAGAGGCAGATGGGCACTGAGGGAGCAGAGCCACTGGCGTGTTCTCTAGGGGCTCCAGGGGTCAGCTGCTTTCCGGATCACCTGTGTCACCTTCATGCTTACCCCCAGTCTCAGGCCCCTCAAAAGGAAAGATCTGAAAACTTCCCAGAAGCCACACACATAGGTTTTAAACCAGCAGGTTCTGAGTTCAAATACTGCCTCTGTCATTCCTCACTGTATGATCCTGAACACTTTCTTTATAAAGCTTTATTTTTTTTAGAGCCGTTTTAGGTTTAAAGCAAAATTGATAGATCTCCCACATCCCCCCTGCCCCCACATATTCACAACCTGTCCCATTATAACACCCTCCCCCAGAGGGGCTACACTGGTGAACCTACCCAGACATGTCATTATTAGTCAAGTCCCTAGCGGACATCAGGGTTCACTCTTGGTGTTGTGCAACCCCTGGATTTGGACAAATGTGTAATGATATATCACTGTTGTGATATCACGCAGGTGGTCCCAACAAGGGACATGACTAGAGGGACTGTTTAGGCAGGTTAAGGACCCTGAGACTGGCAATTGCAGGAAGCTGCTGCCATCCCCAGGGCTGGAGGAACAAGTGGAGGAAATGGGGTTTCCAGCGGAAGCAGGTGGGAGCCACTGCCGCAGAAGGCCCTCCAGGCAGGAGCCGCAGTTCACCAGCAGCGGAGGAAGTGCCCCCACCCTCTCCCTCTCCTGCTGATCTCCAGCTGCTGCCTCCCCTTGGCCGGACCCAACCAGGTACCAGGGGAATGCAGTCCACCAGGTGGGCACAGACAAGGCAGCAAATGGATCTGGGGGCAGGAGGGCACACATGAAAAGTGACGGTCAGCACTGCTCATTATGGGGTCATTTGTTTATTCATTCTTTCAGCAAACACCTATTCGGCACCTTCTAAGTTCCAAATACTATCCTAACCACTGGAGGGGGTGGGGAGACGAGTCCTCTCAGTGAAATTACCTCCTGGTGGATGAACTAACTGATACATAGCCAACTGCACAATACAATGCCAAGTCCAAGTGCCAGGAAGAAAAACGAATCAGGGCAGGGGAACAGAAAGCAAAACGGAGCCTACTGAGGGAGTCCAGAGAACACGCTGGAAATCCCAGGATGCACTCACTCCATGTGTTTGCTCCAGCTTGTCCTTCGGGGACACCCTGGCCTGCCACCCAGGCAGAGCTGCTCATCCCAGGACCCTGGTGAACTCACCAGCCCACTCCCTCTCCTGAACTCAAGTCACCAGAAAGTCCACCACCTGACACATCTTTAACACCATTTCGGCTGGGGGTGAGGGGAGCAGGTGGCTTAGCTTCAAACATGCAAAACGATGGGAGGGAAAGTTTTAATACTGAATATGGCAATAAATATTTGCACAATTGCATTTCAAAACTTTAAAACAATCTCTACACATTAAAATAAATAAGAACCAGTAATCATCACCACGGGATGCCCAGCCGGCTGGCCTGGCCCGTGGCAGCACAAGGCTTCCTGGCCTCTACCCAGCACCGACTGTGAATCCTGCCAGAAAATTCCTGGACCAGGAGCCACCCTCCCCACAACAGTGTCACAAAGGAGACAGGGTGAGCCTTATTAAATGAGGAGTGCAAAGAACCCGGCAGACACTCTGGAGTGTGAGATGCGGGGTGCTAGTTGCGGAGTATGGGACATGGGGTGTCGGACATTTACCCCAGGGCGGTACTTCTCAAACTTCACGGAGATTGTGAATGGTCTGGAGTGCCCGGATTCCAAGGCCCGGTCTCCGTTCTGTAACTCTGCGGTGGAGCCCGGGGAGATGCATTTCTAACAAGTTCCAGGGTGATGCGGAAGGAGCAGGTCAGTCCACACTTTGAGAACCGCAGCGCGGGGCCGCTTAGATGCGGGAAGTGTCTGCCCCAGCCGGAGCGCCAGGGCCGGGGCTGAGTGTGAAGGTCCGGTTTTTCCTCCCGGCTCCGGCGTGCCGCACAGGCCGGGCTTGGGGAGGGGGCGCTCAGTGGGCATCAGAGGCCCGTCGCAGGGTGGGTTACCGGCCGGGGAGCCGCTCGGGGCCGCCCGGTGGCCGGAGGGCGGGGGGCGGGGGCGAGCCCAGCCCCGGCGGGCACCACCCGCAGCCTGCGCACTGCAGCCGGGTGGGGGCTCCTGAGAGGACACCCCGGGTCCCCAGCTCCCAGCTCTGGCCCGCCCCGCGGAGGGCCCTCGCCGGGGGGCGTGCCTGCGGCCAGGTCACCGCCCCCGCGGGTCACCGGTGGCTCCGGGTCCGGTGCCGCTGCAGCGTCGAGCACCCCACACGCGGGGGCGGGGCGGGGCGGGGCGGGGCCTCCGCGGCCCCCTCCCCCGGCCCCGGGCTTCGGTTTATGCGCGGTGGCAGCGGCGGCGGCCGTGGCGCGGGGACCAAGGTGAGCTGCAGCGGAGGGTCCCGGAGGCCCGCCGGGGGAGGGGAGCGGGTGGGCCGGGGGTGGCAGGCGCGCCCCTGCGGGAGGCGGGGGCCAAGGCGGCGCCGGTGGCATGGTGCGAGCGCGCGCGCGCGCGCGCGTGTGTGTGTGTACGCGCGCGTGTCGCGCCGAGGGCAGGCACAGGGGTGGGATTGGGATCAGGGGCCCCTGGGATGGGGGTCCCGCCTCTCCCACCGCAAGTGTCCCCGGACCTCCGGGCGCATCCTCTCTCCGGGCTCTCTCCCCGCGCCCCGCCCCCTTCTCCTCTCTGACTTTCTCTCCGTCTCTGTGGGTTGGTCTCTGCGTGCCTGTCCAGCCAGCTGTCCAGCCGCCTCGTTTCCTGATCGCCCTTCCCCGACACTGCCCCTCCCCACGCCAGCTCTCCCCTCCCTTTCCACTGCCCCACTTAATAGGACAAACAAAGATGATAGAGGGCGGGAGACCCCTCCTCTGAGAGCCCGGTCCTGGCTCAGGGTGGGGTGGCCTCTGGCCTTGGACTCCCACCACCTTCCTGCGGGGAGCTGGCCCTGCAAATCCCTTGGGGGTAGATTGGAGGCGGCAGGAACGTCTGAGGGCAGAGGCCCCAGGGCTGGAGCCCCTAGGGATCTCTGCCCTCAGAACCTGGGGAGCCCCCCTCACATCCTTTGAGGGATGGTACAGTGGGCAGACCTCCCTGGTGGGGGTTCTGGGCCTTGGACGAAATCAGATCATACACTCCCAGTGTTCACATGAGCAAGGCCTGGTGCTCTCTAAGATCTCTTCTGATAGAGCCAAGACGGGGAGAACTCGCCGGGGTGGGGGAGAGTCCTTGGCCCAGAGTCACAGGGTGTGGTCTCAGCCCTGCCAGGCCAGGCCACTTCCTGTGGGCGGCCTCCATTTCCCCGTCCGTGGCATGGGCAGCAATGAGCTGTGTGCGCAGCTGCTGGGAGGACCTGTGGGATGGCCATCGCTGTCCAGGAGACTAGTGGTGCCCTTGGCCAGAACAGGACCCTAGGATCTCAAAGGCCAAGCCCTGGGCTGCATCTGGAGGCAGAGGGGACCTCCCTGGGGCCTCTCAGACCTTCTGCACCAGGCCCAGCCCCAGAACTCTTCCTGGAGTGCTGAACTAGGGGCTTGGGGAGTAGGGTCCAGGACCACCAGATGGTTGTCTTTCATGATGGTGCTTGACAAAATGCCAGTTCCTGGGCTCCTGCCCTGACCACTGAGGGGCACATCAGGAATCTGCATTTTACGATCACCACCCCCAACCCTGATGCACGTGCATGTGTGAGCATTCCAGGTGGTGCCATTGGATGGAAGGTCATATAGCTCCCTCTGGCTGGCAGGGTTTGGGGTAGACCCAAAAGGGGCCCATTCTAGGGGTGTGGCCTTGCTGTGCCCCTGGGCAAGCCACTTCCCCTCTCTGAGCCTAAGTCCCCATCAATCAGAGGAGGTTAGGGCCTCTGGAAGGTCTTCCCTGGCAAGTGGTCTGGGATTCTGAGCTCTTTGTTTAATGTGTTAGGGGGCTGGGGGGTTGCTGTAAAGTCAGGCCTGTGTCAGCATCCAAGGGCCACCACTGGCTGGCTGTGTGGCCTGGGCAAGTCACTTTGCTTCTCTAGGCCTCAATTTCCTCATATAAAAACTGGGCATCATAATACTGCCCATTCCTTACGGGTCCTCAGGGGTCCAGAGGCATAATGCCTGACACATCACAAGCCCGCCATGAATGTGGGCCTATCACGAGAATGGGTGGCACTCTTTGTGTATGTTGGCAATTTTAAACTGTCTGGTGATGGGACAGTCACATGGACTTAATTTCTCATCAGCAGGGAAAGTGGTCTGTGCAGAAACATTTAATAGCTAATGGATTTTTTTTTGTTTCTAATGGATGGCTTAAAAGGCCTGGGGATGGTCGAGCAGAATTGCGTGGGCAGAGACGGTCAGTATTTTATGGGATCCGGCCGGCTGCTGGTGCCAGCTCTCCTGTTCAAGGCAGGCACTGGGAGGTAACAGGATGTCTCCCAGGTGAGTCAGGGGAGCAGGACCCCAGGACGGACTGACACAAGGAGGACAGAGAAAGCCAGGGCCCTTCTAGGTACCGCAAGTTGGGGGCATTCATGGATGTGAACAAAATCATCTCCCTGGACATCTGTGAGGACAGCAAAGCTCTGGAGCACCCATGGAGGGACAGGGAAAGTCCCATTCATTCACCCACTCACTCATTCCTGCAGGCCTTCTCTGGGCCTGGCAGATGGCAAGAGGGGTCCCCAGAGAGACACACACAAAAAAGGGGGTGCCGTACATACAATCTGGATAGGGAACTATCAGGTCTGACGGTGGGGTGAGTGATCCTCAGGGTCAAAGAGCAGGGTCGGGATGTCCTGCTCCAGGACTCCCCCTGGAGGCCAGGATGGCCCTCAGGGGTACAGATGCTGAAGGACTAGCTGCCTCCGAGGCTACAGTCATCAGCTATGAATTACAATCTTGGGATGCTGTGGAGATGAGGTTAGTGGAACAAGCAGGGGAGGTGACTTCCTGGTGACAATATAACCTTTTTTCTTTTAACCACATCCCTTTTCATGTGTCAGAATCGAATCTTGGTGGGGGAGCCCCTAGTAGCATGGGTGCTTTGAGGTCTGTAGGGGAGCATAGTTCTTGTGACTCGGGAATCCCTCATCTTGGGGGAGCAGCCTTGGCGCTGGTGATGCCTATGGGACTTGGCTCTGGCCTCAGCCCCTGGCTCTGGGTGGCTGGGAGGAGGAGCTGGCAGGATCCAGGTAGAGGCTGCAAAGGCTGGGGGCCCCAGGGCCAGTGCACATGCTGTGAAGCCGAGCTGCACCATTCAGTAGCTGCCTGGTGTGGGAAAGCGGCCTCACCTCTCTGAGCTTCAGTTGGCTCATGTGCATCACGTGGACCGGAAGAAACACTTTAGGTGATTGTGTGCAGGGGTTCAGAGCCAGGCTGCTTGGGTTGAAATCCTGACCCTGCACCTCACCAGCTGTGTGACATTGGTAAGTCACCAACCCTCTGCCTGCCTCAGTTTCTCCATCTATAAAGTGGTGATAATTGCAGCGTCCATTGGTGAGGGCTGTTACATGGATTACATGGCTTCACATAGGCCCTTAGAAGGACATGCCCTGTGTTAGTATAGTGAAGGGGTTAAAGGCCTTTTCTGTGTTGCCAAACCAATCCAACAAAAACAATCTGCTGGAGCCAGAACAGAAGAAAATTCAGGAGGAGAGACTGTGGGGAGAGAGAACCCCAGCTGGGAGGGCAGTCCCCTTTCAGCCCCATGGTCTGGTCCTGGTCCATACTTACACCATTGTGAGTTTGAGGGAGTCACCCTCTGTAGCTTGGTTTGCAAATCTGTGAAATGGGTATTTTTATTTCTGCCCCACTTAGCTCCCATGAGTGGGCAAAGTGAAGCTATAAAACAGTATTAGTCAACACATATGCGGTCCTTGATAGGTGCCTGGAAGGCATCTTAGAAGTTTACATATTTGCCTTTATTTAACCCTCTGAGGCCCTATGAGGTCATTGTATGATCCCGTTGTACAGAAGAAGGCAAGACACAGGGAAGTCAGTATCTTAACCAAGGTCACACAGCTGGTAAGACTTTGGGTCTGATTAAGATGAACTGAAAGCCAGCCATTGAGGCCACTTCTTGGTGAATAGACATGCTGCCCCTGCTTGATTATTGCCAGTGACAGGGAGCTCACTACCTTATGACCCCCTACAAGTATTAGTCTAGGACTAGAGTGGGTGGTGCTGATGGTCCTGGTTCTCAGCATGGAGAGGCAAGGTGGGGAGAAGATCCTGAACTTGGCTTTGGCCATGCTGGGTTTGAGGCCCTAGGAAGCCCAGCCATGGAGAGGGGGAGGGTGGTACCAAGTTCATCACTCGCATCTGGTCCGTCCCAGAGACCAAATCTGTATCTGAGAGCAGAAAACCCTCAGCACAGCAGGACAGACAGCAGAACAGACTGAATCCTTAAGGTGGACCAATCCTCTTTCTAAAGAACATGTTTAATTATAAAAGTAACAGCCATGTTTTATGAAGTCTGGAGAATAGACCCCAGTTTTACCTGTGCCTCACTCCCTGAACATCCTCATTTTTGTGTATCATTTCCAGTCTTTTACTATATATATATATATTTTTTGGTTTCATTAATCTTCAATTACATGAGCAACATTATGGTTACTAGACTCCCCCCATTATTAAGTCCCACCACGCACCCCATTACAGTCACTGTCCATCAGCATAGGTCTTTTTCTATATTTTTTAATGTATCTTGATGCAGAACTATTTTTACATGACGTCATCACAACACATGTAAAGTTTTGTATCCTGTTTTTTTTTTCACTTACTATCATACCACAAGTGTTTTCCCCCATTCTAAATGGTCCAGTAGCTCCTAAATAGTGATGATATTTTTTAGTGGCTGCACCATCCATCCCACAGATGTCCATCATATCACAGACCATCCCCCTTTCAGTGGAGCCCCCACATGCCCCACATGGGCAATGATGTGAAAAACAGGTGTTGACTCCAAGATCACACCGCAAAGGTCTGGCTGCCCAGCCATGCCAAGCTGTGTGACCTCAGACAGGGCCCTACCCCTCTCTGAGTCTCAGATTCCTGCTCTGCTATGAAAGGCGGATAAGAACCCCATGTCACAGGGCTGCTGACAGGAGTAAACAGAGGGGGTTGATGTCAAGGGGAGTGGCTTGCAATGTGGTAGCTATTGTTACTGGTATTGTTGCTGGCATTATTATTCAGGTCCTATCTGCAAGCAGGAGCTAGGCTCTATACATTCCTATGTCCCACTCCTAGACATGTTCAGTAATATTGACTGATGTGATTTCTCATGTTCAGGTCCCTCCAAACAGAATGAGTCTCCATGAGGGCCAGGTGCTGGGAAACCCTTCATGTACACAATCTCATCTTGTCCCCCATGAGTGGGGTCATCAGCTCCATTTCAGAAGCAGGCTCAGAGAGTATGGTAGGCCCACCTAAGGTCACACAGTGAGAAGGGGAGAGCCAGGAATACTTCCTGGAGGAGGTGGCAGTGGCCCTGGGCCAGCAGGATGGGGCAGTTGACTGGGCCAAGGGACAGAGGGCTGATGTTCTAGGCATGGTGATGAGGAACATGGGAGCTGTTCACAGGGCAGGGCCGAGCCCAGCACCCAGCACCCAGCACCAAACACAGGGGAGAGGCAGAGCCTGGGTAAGGCTCAAGGAGCATTTGCTGAGCTGAGCTAATCTGAAGTCACAGTGCAGCAGGAATGAGCCACTGTCTGGGCTGCCAATCCCACCCCACACCCCACCCAGCTACTTTCTTCTGTCTGGGCAGGAAGGGGTGCACTGCAGGCTCGGAGGCTGCAGGCACCTACCTGGGGCCTCCTCTATGAGCAGTGATAAAATATTTATCAGAAACGCCAGCAGCTGGGCTTCCCTGCAGAGGGTACAGCAGGGGCAGCTCCCAGCCCTGGACCTGCAGCATTGCTGAGTCGTGCTGAGTCACAGGGGAGCCCAGTGAGCTGCCTGCCTGTGCTCCCCTTGGCCCCCGGGCCCTTTGGCCATGTGGATGCCTCATAATGTGTAAGCCGTTCAGCTGCCCACAGGGCTGGGGCTTCCAGTGCGGTCAGTGCTGAGGGTTTGGTTGCAGAGTTCACCCAGCGGCCAAGGTCCCAGGCAGAGGAGGCCAGCGGGCAGGGATCCCCGTGCAGCCACCCCTGCAGGGTCCCACCTCCTTGGTCCACACAGCATCCAGCAAGGTAGGTCCTCTTTCCCCTCTGTTTAGGGTGGGGACACCAAGGCTCAGAGCAGGAGCGCAGCGGGTCGGGTCTTGGGGCTGTGAGTGGCCCGCAGGGATTTGACCCTCATCTGTCTGGCTCCTGCCCCCACGGTGCCAAACAGGCTTCTACCCTGGAATCAGGCCTGGGGTGTCTGTCCATCCGGATGCATTGTGGAGCTGTGACTTCAGGTTTGTGCCTTTGATTCTCAGAGTCACAGCAACAATAAAAAACAGTAGCAGATGGCTTCTTCCTACTGCCGTGTGGTGAGGGAGGAAGAGCCGGGCTTTCGGAGTCTTTTGTTCACCCATTCATAAAATCCATTCTGGGTGCACCGGCCACAGGCCAGCATTCTACGCCCCAGGGACCAGTGGGGGACACAGGCCATGGTGGTGGGAACCTGTGGAACCAGAGAGGGCTGGGTTCAGCCCACTTTCCACTTACCTGCACACTGTGTGACCTCTGGCAGGTTGCTCCGCCTCTCTGAGCCTCGGTCTCCAATTTGGGTAAATTGCTTTCTGCGTGAGGCTCACCCCTGTGTCCTTGGCCTCCATCACTTCTGCACATCGGCCTGATGGGCATCACCTGGCCTTTGGAGTGGCTCTGATTTCCAGAGCGGTCCAGCAGTCTTTGCCATTGGCTCCAAGGAAACAGCCCGGAGCCACTGCCTGGGGCCTTGCAGAGGCTAAGGTGATCAGAGTTCTGAAGGGAAGCTCTGGTCCCTGAGCCATGCTTGCAGCCAGCAGCCTATGAGGGAGCCAGGTCACATGCAAGCTACTGATGGGACACCTGTGGGTGGCTGTGTCCTCTTCACCCCAATTCTAGACCTGGGCCACTGTGTCCCCCTCACTGTCCTCCCACACACCCAGTGTGGTATCCCATTCGCTTTCTACTTTCCCCACCTCTTGGCATCCCCCACTACTTCTCTGCCTGGAATTTTTCCTTTCCTTCTTTCCTTCTTTCTATTGGTTCTTCAAGCCACTGCTGGAAGACACCCTCTTCCAGGAAGCCCTCCTGGCTGCCTTGCATCCACCCCACGCAGAGTGGGCCAGTCTCTTGGAATCTTTGCTCTGTCTTTGTCAGGATAGCGTTGAGCACCCCATCTCCTTCCCCCAAGGGCTCCCAGTAGGAGCTCCACTGGATTTATCTCTGGGTCCCAGGGCTCAAGTTGAGACTGGCACACAGTGAGACCCCAGGAGTGCCTGATGAATGATAGACAGCGAATGAGTAGCGGACATCCAGGGCTGGCTTGGAGTTTTAGGCAGGTGTGGTAAGTAAGGAACAGAAGGAGTAAAGCTCTAAGGGGTGTTCTGTGTGGGACCTTGATGCATTTCTGGAGCTCTCTCTTTAGAGGGGGCTTCCATTTTCCTGACCGTCAAAGATGATGGACCTTCAGCTAAATGTGGGAAATGAGGATTTCCGGGGCCTGTGGTGAGACTTGTGGGGGAGGGTGCAGAGCCCCAGGGGGTATGGAGCTGGCCTCCCAGGCTGAGCCCCCTACCTCAGAGCTATGGGACCCCAAGCAACTCCCCCCATCTGTTAGCCTCACATCCATCCTGCAAAGCCAGCATTTATTTGTTCAAGGGAAGCAGGCAGGCTGCAGGCTTGTGTTCACGGGGTGCTCACGGTGGCGAGCTCTGCCCCAGAAAGGGGACACTGAGGCTAAGTCACAGTGAGTGACGGAGCTGCACTACAAACCCAGTTCTGTTTGTCCCCAGAGCCCCACTTGGGATGGCTGGCCCCTCCTGCAGCCCTTACTTGTCACTTTGCCTTCAGAGCCCCATCTGTCACTTGTAGCGTGGCATGAGAATGTGACATCATCCATCAAACCGAGTGCCATCCTAGAACTTGTGAAGACCCCAGCCTCGAGTCCTCACTGGGACCGTGCTCTGCAGTCTGGCTGGGGCGTCAGCCGGGCAGCTAGTTAGGGGGACAAGAGGCACCTTGAGGACAGGGCTCTCGGAGAGCCCGCAGAACTGGGAAGTGAGCTTGATTTCACAACCAGCCAGAAGGGCTCCACGCAGCAGGGGCCCCAGCGCTGAGGTCCCAGAGGCAGGGGGACAGACCTGCCCCCCGAGTCACAGAGAGGCCAGGAACAGCGCAGGCGAGGCGTCCTCCACTTTGCCTCAGCGCGGAGAAGAGCCAGCCACCCAGGGAAGTTTCCCACTGCTGCTGACGGTGGGCCCAGGGGGACTCAGGCTGGGCAGTCTGGGCACTGGGGAGGCCTGTGCTGGCGGGCCTCCCATGGAGGTCACCTGTGGAGAGGGGGGCGTGGGGTCTGAACCCCAGGTGGCGGTCCTCCTGAAGCCTTCCCCTCCAAACTCCCTCATGCACCC
This sequence comes from Manis javanica, assembly GCF_040802235.1. Classification (NCBI taxonomy): domain Eukaryota; kingdom Metazoa; phylum Chordata; class Mammalia; order Pholidota; family Manidae; genus Manis; species Manis javanica. Next base: position 114,840,072 of record NC_133165.1, read on the forward strand.
CAAGGCCAGCAGCTTGGCACCCACTCTTCCCCCAGCCTCCAGGCCTCCTGCCCGGTGGGCCTCTCACCCCTCACACTACCTACAGACCCGGCTCCTGCCCTCCCACCTGCCCGGAAATGGCCCTCACCCTCGCTCGGCTTCATTCCCCAGCCCAGGTCCCAGGGCTCCTGGGGGTGCAGGGGCCAGTCCTGGAGGGACACCCTGCCTGTCTGACCACCAGCCGCGCCCCACCCACCAAGCAGGTCTGGGATCTGCAGCTCTGGGGTGAAGCATGCTGGAGCCAGGGGCATCAAGAGGCCCAAGGGTCACCTCCTGACTGCCTGTGTGGCCTGGCACTGTCCCCGGTGGTGGACCACTCTGAGATTACACTGGGACAAGTGTAGAGGCTGACCACAGGGACCGGCCCCCACTGATGGCCCAGCTGGTGTCCTCACGCACCCTGGGGGCCCCCCCTCCCCTTCTGGTCTGTGGCCTACCCTGGCCCAGCTGCGAACAGCCTTCCTTCCAGGCCGATTTGAAATGTGGCCACTGCTAAAGGCTCCTCAGAACTCCCCAAGGCAGTCGGTGTCCTAGAGGGACAGTGTGAGGGGTGTGGCCTCCGGGTCCGAACTAGGCTCAGATCTCAAGCCTCCCACTCACGTGCTGTGCCACCGGGGCAGGGCAGTTCCCTCTGGGCCTCTATTTCCTGGTCGGGAAAATGTGGGTGGAGGCACCGACAGAACAAGGTCACCTCAGTGTCCTTCCATGCAAAGCCCTCACCCTTATTTTCTGCTTTTATGGTGTTGAAATGGCCTTTCTTGTCACAAAGGAGGCCCAGGTGGTTTTCGTTAAGTGCCCTTTCTTAGCCGCCCTGTGTTGGGTCCCAAATTTAAACTGAGTTCATGGACAAGGAAAGCGTAGGCACCCCAGACACAGGTGTGTAAGGAGGGGGAGGGCTGGAGGAGGTTCAGGGCACCCAGGGGGTGAGGGAGAAGGGCCTCTTACCTCCAGGTGCCTCTGGGAGAGAATCCTCCAGGCCTCTTTCTCCCCCACCCGGGAAGCTGAGTCTGATTATTGCTGCTCCACTGCTATGTGGGCCACCAGGGGAAATGCCCCCTGCTCAGCTCCCCCTGCACATGTGCCCATGGGAACATCATCTCACCTCCCACTGCTTCATCAGCCTTGTCTGTACAGCGGGATGGCAATCCCTGTATCAGAGGGTAATGTGACAACATGACTGTATTATGTACAGTCCTTCAGGCCTGTGCTTGATGGTTAGAAAATGCTCACAATGCAATTCCTATAGTTGTGTTAGTGTTATAATCATTATCAAGATGTACCTAGATTTTTTTTTTAACCATGCCAGGAAGTCTGGAATACATGTGAGATATGGACTGAATTTTTTAATTTGAGCTTCCTAGCAAAAAGAGCAAAAGGGGAAAGAGGCTCACTCACTAGATTCATAATACCCTTAGGATAAAAGCACAGCTTTTCCTGGTAATGAGACCCAAGGGATGATCTTCCTAGGGGCCCTCATAAAGGGCCCCCCATGTGATGTGGTAAGCAGCATTCTCAGTGTTCCTGTGGTCTGGCTTGATTCAAGGACCTGGGGTCTGGAGCAGGGTCCTCAGGCTCTCCTAACTGCAGGGGAGAAGGAGCGGGGGCATCCTCAAGAGGTCTGCTGGAGGGACCCAATGAAGCCTATAAGCTTGAGATAACTGAAGTTTCATGTTATCTTCAAAATCCATGTGGATTTCCCCTTAGTCTGTCATAGAGCCTTGTGTATTTAACTACGAAGAGAACGTTTTCCCTCCCCCATTCCAAATCTTTGAGTACAACGATGCTCCACACAGAAGGGCCAGGCTCACCCCTCAGCTTCACCTTAAGGTGGGGTCCCAGGCCTCTCAAAGAGGCCCATGAAAATCCCACCCATCTCTCCAACAAAAGGCACACTCACATTCAGGAATTACACAGACTGTGTCAGGGGTCCACAAATACTGAAAAACTCCAGGGACTGCAGGATCCCAGCTTTGCAGGCTCCCATCTAGTGTGACAGGGGGCGGGCATATCCTCTGGACCTGACTGTGTGAATATGATTTCTCCCAGCTGGGCCTTTGTTAGGCATGCAGCAGCAGAAAGCTCGAGCTTACACTCTAGGGCATCTGTTGTGTGCAGGGCTAGACGTTTTTGCTGTGACACAGACAGGAGTGGGCTTCGGTGCCCAACGCCCTCCTGGACGCACCCAAGCACTGAGTTGGTTGGGACTTCTACACAGACTGTGAACAAGGAAGGACCACCTGGAAATGCTCACTGAGGCGGCATGGTGCACCCTTCCCGCAGATGCCGCCCTCTTTCCCACCTGGGGGAGGTGCCCAGCAAGCTGGAACCACTGTGACCCATGCCTGGGACATCAGCTTCCTAGCAAGCAACTGGCTTTATAACATCCCAAACTGTTCTTGTTTTCTTCTATGTCTTTGATTATATTAAGTAAATTCATTCTACAGTGTCTTTCCAGTAGTTTCTTGGCTGAAGTTCTTGGGAGTTCATCCTGACATTTGTCGCACTTGCCTTCCTTCCCTCCTGGAAGGCCTGCTTCCTTGTGTGTAATTGGAGATCAGGAGTGTGTTTTCAGCTAGGCTTTGTCTGGGGAAACCCCAGGAGGCCTGGCTTGTGGACCTGCCCCTCCAGAGCATCTAATGATTGCTGGGCCGGCAGCCCAGGGCTGGCAGCAGCCTGGAATCACTTCTGTGTCCATTGGTTTAGGCCTTCTCTGTCATGTAAAGTCAAGCTCTGCCCCTGTGAGGACAGAGCTAGGGCTCCAGGATCTCAGACTTGCCCTCTTTCTCCTGCCTCGAGTTTAGGTGGACACGGACATGTTTTCTTTTTTTTTTTTTTTTGTACTGTTTTCGTTTCCTAAAGCAGAGGTTGCTAAATGGCTGCCCAAGGGCTGAATCTGGCATGCCACCTGTTTTTGTTCATTGTTTTTTTGTTCTTTTTAATTAAAGTATTGTTGATATACAATCTGATGTTGGTTTCAAATATGCCACACAGTGGTTCAACAGTTACCCATATTTTTAAATCCTCACCCCCTCTAGTGCAGTTACTATCTATCAACACAGTAAGATCTTACAGAATCATTGACTGTATTCTCCATGCTGTACTACTGTATTGTACCAACTAATATCACTGCGAATTATTGTGCCCCTTTATCCCCTTCACCCTCACCCGCCACTCATCCAACCCCTCCCCGTTGGTAACCACTAGTCCCCTCTCGGTGTCTATGAGTCTGCTACTGTTTTGTCCCTTCTGTATTGCCTTGTTTTTATACTTCACAAATGAGTAAGATCATCTGGTATTTGTCTTTCTCTGCCTGGCTTACTTCACTGAGCGTAATACCCTCTAGATCCACCCATGTTGTTGCAAATAGGAAGAAATCTTTTATTTTTATGGCTGAATAATATTCCATTATGTATACCTTCTTTATCATGGACATGTTTTCTTGTCATCTCTATCAGTGGGCAGATCTTTTTCTGAATGGCCACCCATTCATCAAGGGTGCAGTCCGTCGAGACCCTTGGCACTCCCTGAAGTGCTCAACTGCCCCTGCCATTGGCCTGCTTGCCCATGGTTCACCTCCTGACCGCTGGTGTTAACATCTGCCTCCACACCCTCTCCTACCCCACAAGGCTGCCACGCCCTCACATAATGTCCAAGCTTTTAGATCCCATTTTCCTGTGGCTTAACCATTATACTACTTAGAGCGTAATTAACAGAGTGTGAGAAGTAAGAACGCACAGGCTCTGGAGCCAGCCTGCCTGGGCTTGGATCCCAGTTCCACTGGTGTGGGATGTGCTCAGTTTCCCCAGCTGTGAAATGGGGACAGCAGTTGGTGGGGTGGGGTGGCTGCAAGTGCTTGATACCTGAAGGCATGGAGAGCATCGCTCTGTGCTGAACTACTGCAAATTTCAAGCATTATACTGGCCTTCAGTAAAGTCAATATTAAATATAAGTAGAGTAATAAGATTAGCTTAGTGATGATAGTAATATTATCATCCTGGCCTCTGGTGATTGTTTCACTTTCTTACAAGCTCAGGTACATTTAGATGTTTGTCATCTTCTTACGCGGCATTTCCGGGAGATCATAGGAAGGGCGCTCTCAGGTTGTGTGGGCCTCTAAATCATCCAGCCTGCCAACCTTTAAGTGGTCCATGCAGAATAATCATAATGCTCATATGCTCATGATCCACAGAATGATCATAATCATAATGTGGACCACCCCCTCTTCCCAAGCACTTTCCAGAGCCCATTAGGTACCTGTCTCTAACTCTTCTACTAAACTGCAGGCCAACTGGGAGGCCGGTGGAATCCAGCTCGGCCACCTACCAGCTCTGTGACTCATCTTCCCATCTATGCAAATCCTACGTCCCTTATCTGCTACCCTCAGGCCAGAAGTGACCGGGGAATTCCTATGGATTTTTGAAGGATGATGCAGTGTGCAGCTGGGAAAGGAAACATCTCGGGTAAGGGGGATTCTTGCTGACCACTCACCAGAATTCTTGCCAATGGCAGGCCAGGGTGGTAAGATATCGTGAGGGTGGGTTGGCTGAACTGGCCTAGCAGGATTCTTGCTCAGACCGATTCTCCAAGGACAGAGAGGGAAGCTCCAGGTCAGGTCTAGTCCAGCAGAGGGCTCTGAGGACCTTGATTAAAGTCAGGTCAAAGAAGAAAAAGTCTTCGTCAGCCTCCATCGGGCATTTACCTCGAACCTCTGTAGGCAGGAGCCAGATCCTCAGGGAGCACCCAGTCTGATGGGCTGGGCGGGAGCAGTCCTGGGACCCTAGCACAAGGCAGGGGGATGACAGCCTAGGGATTACTGGCTGCCTTGAGTCAGGAGGAAGGATTGTATCTCTGGGGTGTGGGCCCAGGCATGTCAAGCAGGAGGCCAGCTCTTGATAATGGCTTATGCTGAGGAGCACCCACTGGGTGCCAGGCCCGTTCTAAGCATCTGGCACCTGTGAATAGTCTACAGCCTCAAGGTCACCCAGGGAGGAAGGTCTTATTAGGGTTCTCATTTGACAGGTGAGGAAACTGAGGCACACCTGAGCAGACATAAGACGCCCCAGGTGGACAGCTGTTAACTGGTAAAGCCACCATCCAGCCCGGGTGGCCTGGCTCCACAGCCCCTTGCCGCACCACAACACCCTTCCGCCTCTTATTATGACTATTGCATTCACTGAAAAAGAAACGCAGAGGAAAGGGAGTTAGGGCTACCCTGGCAGAGGGCAGAGCCTGGGCGAAGGCCCAGAGGCGGAAGCAGGCAGCAAGTCTGGGGAACAAACAGTCACTTTGTCTCTTAGCAAGGGCGTGGTGGCAGAAAGGGGCCTGGAGTTGCTCAGTGGGAGACGAAGCAGAAACGGAAGGAATGGAAGGCCGGGGCCAGACTGCAGAGGGTCTTGGACACCAAGCTCGGAAATTTGGAGTTTGTCCTGCAGGCAGAGGGCCTTGTCTGAGGCCTCTGGGGAGGCGGGGTAGGTCACATCTGGGTGGCCCAGTGAGTGTGCTGGCAGCAAGGTAGATTCCAGCCGGCTGCGGGGCCCGGAGGCCCTACGTCTGGGGAGTGGGTGGTGGCAGAGGAGCCCTGAGCCCACAGGAGCTTGCGAGCCAGAGGGCGGGGCCTGGGTTTGGGGCCCAGCAGGGGCTGGGAGGACGGCAGGGGAGCGGCACCGCCTGGGCTTCAGGTTCCGAGGTTCTGGCCTCCTCCAAGCTGGTGCCTGCCTGAATTCCGTCCACAGCTCACTATGGGGAAGCCAGGCACTGGAATGGGGACCCCAGTGTCCCCCGCCCTGCCCCTCCCCAGCCTGACTGTGCAGTAACATCAGGATCTGGGACCTCAGTGTCCGTCTGCAGTGGGAGATGAGACTGCACGCCTGGCAGGGCTACACTCAGGACACGTGGGCCAGGCTGGCCGGCGCAGGACTCAGTACCGGGTGCTTGTTACCTCCCTGGGGGGAATCTCAGCAGCATTTTCTCTTTCATTAAATCCATCCCTTCATGCACTTCAAAGTGCATTCTAGCAGAAGCAGAGGATGGCAGTGGAAAGCCATCCTGGGTGATTGCCCCCACGCTGTGAGGGAAGCCCTGGACTGGACAGAGTCTAGACACCTGATACCACCTCCTCCCTGGGCCCACCGGGCTTCATTTATGAAGTCAAGAACACAGGCCACGTTTTGATGCCACCTTTCCCACACACCTTGCTGGATCTGAATCCCCAAGTAGGGCAGTAATTCCTCCTCACCTGCCATTTGGCAGAGTAATGGAGTGAGTGGAAAAGTGCCTCCTAAGGGCCCCTTCCTGCACGGAGCTGCTGGCAGCCCAGGCTCCCCTCCGGGGCGCCCCCATCGCCAGGGCGAGCTCTAATATCCTGAGCAGTAGTTGTTCCCTTCCAGGGTTCTTCTGTGAAAAGGCTGCTGGCCAAGAGGATGCCCTGGGGAGAAATAAAGCCGGAAGCCCATCCCAGCCCGTTCAGCTGACCTGTGTGGCCTCGGTCTGCACGTCTGCACAGTGGGCATGATAATGGGGCCTGCCTCACAGGGTCGCTGCGGATATTCAGGTCCCCCCACCCAGACACTGCATCCTCATGGCGCGCTCTTACTCTGCAGAGGCCAGAGCTGTGACTGCTCAGGCCCCCACCCACCACAGGAAGCAAAGCAGGGGCAGGAAGGTGTCTCCAGCTGGCTGAGCACCGGCCTAACCTTTCCATATTTGGACGTGGGATTCCATGGGCGTGGAGGCCAAATCCAGGGCCCAGAGCAGGAGGCCTCGTCGGGGTAAGGCAGCGTCAGTTGTGTCTTAGGGTAAAGTGTCTTACGGCTGCCTTAGCAAACTACCGCAAACTGAGAGGCTTATGAAGAAATTGATTTTCTTACAGTTCTGGAGGCTAGAAGCCTGAAGTTAAGGTGTCAACAGGGCCAAGATTCCCTCCTTGGCTCGTCCGGCTTCTGGTGGCTGCTGGCGATCCTTGATGTTCCTTCACTTCTGGCTGCATTACTCCGACTCAGCCCTGCAAGCCAATTGCTTTGTCTGTATCCAGACTGAGCATGTGGGGCTGGACGGCACACAGGGTCATTCTCTGGACAGAAGGCTGGGAGGGACAGGTACCTGGGTGGCGGGGGCCCAGGCCTCCCGACCCTGCCCGTTGCCAACATGGCCTCTGTGCATGATGTTGATTAAAGGAACAGTGGCTGTTTATTCCAGGCCTGCTCTGTGCTGGGTCCCTGGCAGACACGCACTGTCTCATTTGTGAAGGAGGTTGTCAAGTGCACCAATGCAGAAGCCAGGTGGCCTGGGTTGGAATCCTGGCCTGGCCGTGTGACCTTGAACCAGTCACTTAACCTTTCAGGGCCCCAGTTGGTTCCCCTGTAAACTGGGATGTTGGGAGGAGCTGCCTTGTCGTGGAATCGCTATGGGAAGTAAGGGGTGATTGCTGCAACACAGCCATCCTGTACCTAGTAAGTTCCAAAAACGCCATTGCATCCTCACACCATGCTGGGAGTACGTGCTTTTATCTCGTGTTCTGCATTCCATGGAGGAGATGAGGTTCAGGAGGTTAAGGGGCTGGCAGGGGAGGTGGCCGAGTGGGGAGTAGACCCAATTTGGGGGCTTGTGAAGCCTGTGATCTTTGCCCTGCCACCCTCCTACTCCGCCAGTACCCTCCCTTCCACGGGGCACCTATTCATAGAGCAGAACCAGCAGTATACAATGTCTGTCCAGGAAGTGCCTTGGGAGCTGGTTGTTCAAGGCCTCATGTTGTGTGGTTGCATTTGTGGGGTTATCTGCTGATCAGAACCCCCTCACCCCTACAACTGGGCTCCAGAACCGAAGTTGGGGGAGGGTTCTGACAGCAGTGGGTGGAGGCCACCAGCAGGGAAAAGGCCCCAGACGGGGTCCCCAGGGCAGTGGGGCAGCGGTGGGGGCTTAGCCAGTAGAGGGAATCTTGAGGGGGCATGGCGACATTTGGAGATGGCAGCGCTAGGCAGGGATGCTGAGCTTCCCCAGGATGGTAGAGACCTTGTCCTTCTTGTCCTAACACCTAGAAGAGCACCTGGCATATGGTTCATTAAAGCCAGAGGGAGGTGGACTCACCAGCAGTATGGTACCCCAGCTCCAACACCTTCTAGCTGACAGCCCTTGAGCAAGCAACCTAACCTCACTCAGCCTCAGTCTCCCCATCTGTGAATGGGGTAATAATAGTTTATACTGACTCTGAGGCCACCAGAGGGCACAACTCCTCTGCAGCAGCTGGTAAGCAGGACTCACCACCTTTGCTGTTGGAGTGACCACCCCAGGCTTGGCCTGGGGAGCCTCTGTGAGTTCCCCCCTTCATGAAGTACAACATATGTTGCTTCTGATGGGCCCAACGCCCCTCCAGCCTTCAGGTGTCCAGCCTTGGGACTGTCACTGAGAACCAGTGCTTTGCAAAATGTCTGTTTGACCAGCCTGATCACAGTTGATGCTGGAGTCACCATGGGTGACATGAGCTTACCCCATGTCACAGCCCTGACTCAGGAATCTCTTTCTGCCCTAAAACCATAACAACCCACAGTTACAAGCTCTGGGTGTGCACTGCACCCTGTGACTATGAGAAATGTCTTGTCCCACTTTACGTCCTTGTGGGGCAGGTGTGTCACCATCGCTGTCCATCCTGGAGAAAGGAGGGTGAGCCAGGCACTCCCCCTAAGGCTCCCTGTGCCCGGCACATTGCTAAGCCCCTGGGGTCCAGGACCCTAGGGTGCAGAGCCCACTGATCCACAGGTTCCCCAGCAAGCAGCGGGGACTTTCCCAGTCAACTTTTGGGGAGCACCAGGCTCCAACACCAGGGGGCAGAAGTGTCCTGCAGTGCCCGGGGTGGGCAGGGCACAGGCCGGCTGAGGTCAGCGTCAGAGTGACAGAGCTGGCAGCCGCCTCTCCCCCGTCCGGCTGGCCTGACTCCAGCTTCCGCTCTGCCACTTGCTGACTCTGACTTTGGACATGTGTCTCGGCCTCCCCAAGCCCCAGTGTCTCTGTCCGGAACCCCCAGCAGCAGCCTTGTGGAGACTAGATGAGGCAGTGTGACTGAAGTGGCCACCTCTCTGCTGTCCTCTGGGCCCCCTTCCCACCTGGCCCCATTAGGGGTGAGCTGATTCCCTGGTTCTGGCTGCCCAACCGAGGGCTCCCTCCCCTGTCAGTAGGACAAGCTCTAGGGGTCCCCCTGTACCAGCTCCTGACACCCCTGCTGGCAGTGAGGGGATGGAACAAAGTTTGTGTCCTGGGGGAGAAGAGGACATGGTTGAAGCCACCGGGGACAACACAGTTCTCAGAGCATAGTCACTCTGGCAGTTTGGGGGGCCACACAGATAGGTCCCCCTAGTGTCCCATTCCCTTTGATAGAGGGCATTTCCCTTCCCTGGCTCAACCCCCAACCCCTTATAGGGCCTAGAGGTCACCTAAGAGGGGAGGGCTCCCTGGGCACCCGGAGCCCCTTTGCCTGCGCATGGGGGCAGCAGCTCAGCAGCCGCAGTCACATGGAGCCTCAGACCCAGGAGGCCGGGTCACCTGATGCTTCCCAGGGAGCCAGAAATCAGGGTTTCTATGTTAATCTCTTTATTGTAAAACCTTGGCTGCATCAGTTGGAGTCTTTGGGTTTTCCCCCGCAGTACAGGCTGTACAGAACACATGTAGGGGCTGGACTTGGCCATCAGCCACTCCGTTGCCCCCTACTTGGGTGGGCGGAGTTGGGGTGGAGGGAGGTTGTAGTGGCATTGTCTTCTGGCCCCTGCCTCAGGTTCCAGCCCTGGCGGCTGGTTGCTCCCCTGGGCCATTGAGCCCCCCACCCCTGCGCCCCTCTCTGCCTGTCACCAACCCAAACACAGGCCAGTGGCACCTTCACCTGAGTCTCCACTCTCCCCAGCACTGGGCTATGGGGTGCAGACAGATTTTACAAAGACGTGCATTCAGGGATGGTCGTGGTTTCAGCTCATTCCTTAATGCGAACTACAAGGGGCTTTGAAATCCCTCATTCCCACCTCCGGTATTTTCTGCTGACCACTTCTTCCAGACCCTGCTTCCCACACTTCTCTCAGACTGCCCTTCCCAAGCCCTTTTCACCGAGACCCCTGCCCAGCTACTCTTCTTCTCCCCTTCCCTCTCCTTGCACCTTGGGTTGTCCTTGCCACATGCTGATTTCTTATCCAGAGCAGTCCGGCCTGCCTCGCACACTGAGCTAGCAGCAAACAAAGCCAGCCCTCCCCTAAGAGAGACTGCCTCCCGCTTGGGAAGCCATCTTTCATCCTGTCCCAACCAGGAAACAGCCTGACCCAAGGGTTCTGTTCTGCTGCATTCACACCAGTGCCCATCACCACAGCTCTATGTCCATCTGTCCAGTGTGTCTCCTTTTACGAAGTATTTGCACCAACCTGTGAAAGATGTTTATCTATCCTTTCAACCAAACATGTACTGCGTGCCTACTGGGTGCTGGGCTCGGGTATGTAGTAGTAAACCAGTTATAAGAAGGCGGGCCCCCGACTTAGAGCAGTGTTTGGAAGTTGCCACATGATCAGAGGAGGTGCCCCAAGCCTGATTCGGTGAAGGCAGTCAGAGAAGGGGGAGACAGCCATCGCTGAAAGATGTTCTAGGGGCTGGGGGCACAGGGGAGAGGCAGGGAAGACCCCTTCAAGGATTCCAGGCTCTGGACTTTATCTTGAGAGCAGTGGGGATCCACAGCAGCACCAAACACTGGGGCACATGGGTGTGCTGAGGATCGCCCCGGCCCCCATGCAGAAGAGGGGCTCACCCCGGGACCTGTGAGGCTGCAGGGAGAGCAGTCAGGAGGGGTCTGTTGTCTGAGCGCAGCGAAGTGATGGTGGAGGTAGAAGGAGCAGACAGGTTTTCTGTAAGGATGTTTCTAAAAGGGTAAAAAACCACTAGGGGCTTGACTGGTGCCAGCCAGCAAGGGGCATGTGAGCTCACGCTGTATCATGCAGGCCTGAGTCTTGGGGATGATGGGGTCTGTGGGAGTCAAAGGTCTCTACTCCCTCGACCTGGGGCTCAGGGAGGGGAGTTTGTCAGGTGTAACCCTGTGTCCCTAGGATGAAGGTAAGGTCTGGCAGACAATAGGTGGTCAGGCAATGATGGCTGTGTTAACTGGACAGGGTCTCCTTGCAAGGCTCTTGTACACTTTATATGGGGTTCCTCTGGCCCCTCGAGTCACGAAAGATGCCCCTCAGTTTCTTAGCCCAGCCTTGGCAGACTGTCCTGCTTGGCCTGGGCCATCCCAGAAAGGGCACATGCTGGGGGCTGAGCCAGGCCCCACCTGCTGCCTCCTTCGTGCTGAGGTGCAGGTCCCTGTCTCTGAGTAGGGGTGACAATGTTGACCTCCATGGGTCAGACTGAGTCAGCTCACCCCCACCCTTAGTATATAGCCCCCACCCACCCACCCCTCAGGGAAGGTACTTTGGTTCTCCCATTGAGGACGGACATGAGATGCACCCAGCCTGGCCCAGGGGACCCATGGGGCTCTGGGTCTCAGTTCCCTCTTCTGTACAACATGGGGGACCTCTGAGCACCCTTCTTATGCTGAGATTTTGGGATCAGCCCTTCTTCTCCCTACACTGATTCCCCTGGGAAGAGGGAAGACATGGGGCTGGGGCTTCGGTGGCAGCAGAACTTGCTCAGCACAGGCACTCTTCAGGAAAGGTGAGGGGGGATGACGAGGCAGCCACAGGTCCTGCCTGTCCGATGGAGGGGATGGGGTCCCGGGTGGTGAGCCTGGAGGGAACCCGGAGCCTTCGCAGTGTGCTCAGTAGGCCTGGGGTGGCCCCGTTTTGCCGTCGTTGACTGTGTGACATTGGGCAGGTTGTTTCACCCTCTGAGCTTCCATTTCCCCAAGGGGACAATGGGAAGAATTCCTGCCTCACAGGGGATACTGGCCTGAGACAAGCGTCCGCAAGTGCTGTGTAAAGCGTGCGGGAGCACCAGGGCTGTGCCTTCCCTTTGCCCTCCGGCCACCCCTCTCCAGGAGCCACAGCGCCAGGGAAGACCTGCTCATTCACCATCCGGAGGGAGAAGCGCATAGCAGCAGCTTTGCTGAGCTCTGCCCTGGAGCGGCCACTCCTAATTGCCCAGCCCCTCTCCTCCCCATCCCCCCAAACTCCTCCAAGCTAGCGGTGGGCGATTAAGGTATCAGGTTCAGGCTGCGCCTGTGTGGGTTGGGGTCCTGGCCTGAGGCGCCCCAGGGGGGCTGGAGTCTTCAACTCAGTCTTCATGTAAGGATGTTTCTAAAAGGGTAAAAAATCACTAGGGGCTTGACTGGTGCCAGCCAGCAAGGGGCGTGTGAGCTCACGCTGCGTCATGCAGGCCTGAGCCTTGAGGATGATGGGGTCTGTGGGAGTCAAAGGTCTACTCCCTCGACCTGGGGCTCAGGGAGGGGAGTTTGTCAGTTGTGACAAGGAAGAGTCCTTGTCTACGTGGAGGGGTCCTGAGTAGCCTGTGTAGGCGCAGCCTTTGGGGGTAGGGCTGGAGAGGAGGGGGTCAGGCATTGAAGATGGGGGTGCTGGGAGGGCCAAGGGTTGCTGTGTTTCGTTTGGGTGTGTTCGCGATGGGTGGCTCCGGGTGGACGTTTGGGTTGGGCTGTGCGCGCGTTAGTTGCCTGAGGGTACGTGTGGCCCTTGTAAGAGCGGAGGGGACAGAGCACGACCCCCCGGAGGATGGACTGAGGGGTCATTCTGTGGGCTGTGGCTGCGGAGGCCCCGCCCCCAGCCAATAGCCCCGCCCCCAGGTGCTGCCTCCTCGCCTGCTCCTCCCCCTCCCGCTCCTGTCCGGGCCACGGGTCCCGCCCCCCCGGCCCGGCCCCGCCCTTGGCCCCGCCCCCGTCTCCGTTTGCGCCGGGTCCGCGCCGCCTGCCGGGCTCTCGGTGCTCCACGCTGCGGCCGCTCGGAGCAATGATTAACCCGACCGGCCGGCCGGCGCGGGGCCCGAGGCGGAGGCGCGGGTTCGGGGCGGGACCCCGGAGGGCCGCTCAGCTTCCTGCTGTCGCCCAAGTTTCCTCGTAGAGAGCGCGGCGCCGGCCGGGGCCCGTGGCGTGGCGTGGCGCAGGGCGCGGCGCCGGGCGCGTGTGGGCGCAGGGCGAGCCGCCGGGTCACCCACCATGAGGACTCTCCGCAGGTTGAAGTTCATGAGTTCGCCCAGCCTCAGTGACCTGGGCAAGAGAGAGCCGGCCACCGCCGTCGCGGACGAGCGGGGCACGCAGCAGCGCCGGGCCTGCGCCAACGCCACCTGGAACAGGTAAGGCCGCGCCCTCCGGGGCCCCAGAGCCCGGGGAGGGGGAGCCCTGGATCTTGGCCGCGGGCTAGGCTAGGCCGGCTCCCTGCGAGGAGCGGCTCCCCGGACCCCGCAGCACTTCACACAGTTCGCAGAGAACTTGCTCCGCCAGAGTTGGGCGGGCCGGGAGGGAAGTTCAGTGCAACGTGTTTCTGGAAGGAAGGGACGAGACCGCGGCCTCGGGGCTGGTCGCGGAGCGCCCAGCCGGTGGGTGGCGGGTGGGCCAGAAGCCCTTGTGCCCGCCTCCCTCCCGGGGTCTTCCCAGGCCCCGGTCGTGTGCTCCTGACAACCTGGGCGGTAAACAGGGCAGGAAGTACTTTCCCATTTTGCAGATGAGCAGATGAGCCTCGAGGGCGCAGTCGGTAGGTGGCAGCTGAGTTTCCTGTCTGTGCGTTCGGAGGCTCCTTTGGTCGAGGTGGGCCGGTGGTTTCCCCTAAGCGGCCCCCTGTCTTCCCAGCTGTCGCCCGGGAGCAGCAGCTGCTGGCATTCCTCAGACGACCCTCCCTCCGGGGGCCCAATTCCCAGACAAGAAAGGGCGTGGGAAGTCCCCCCACCCCCAAGCTTTGTTTGAAGAGCAAGGCTGGGATCCAGAGACGTGATGGTTTATTTAGTGGGATTCCCCAGCGTGTCCGCTCCTGAGCTGTTTTCAGAAATAGATATTTCTACGGAAAGGAAAATGGGAGTGGGGGGAGGAGAGTGAAGCAGGGTGTTTAGGGGGGCTGTGGCTGCCGTCCCCTCCTCACACACACCTGGCAGTGAAATTGTGCCAGATGCTCCACCGGCTGTGGTCTTGGCCAGCAGCAGCCTGGCTGCCGACACGGGCACATTCACTTGGCTCAGTGCGCACTTCACTAGCATCATGGTGGGCACGGGGCTTCCAGCCCGGGACCCTCCTGTTCTAGTCTGGACACCATCATCCAGGTGCATCTTCTGCCCCCTAACAGGTTGCCAGCTGCTCGAGGGCTGGGACGTCTGCCTCAGTTTCTCTGTCAGCGGGCATCCACATTCCACCTTATAGGGACAGCAAAGGACAGCCTCTCTTTGGGGAGTCTCGATCCCATGACTACACAAGGTCTCAGGAGTCATTTTTTCTCAGAGTGGAGGAGATGGAAGCAGTCTCTCTCCTCATTTCTCTGCTTTGGTTTAGTGGAAGGAGTCAAACAGACTTAGTTCAAATCCCATTTGCCTCTTCCTAGCTGTGTGGCCTTGAGCAAGTCACTTAACCATTCTGGCCCTTAATTTTCATATCCATAAAATGGGCTAATAAATGTGCCAACTTCACAGGGCTGTTGTTGCAGAGATTAAATGCAAAGGTGCATTATTAAAGCTCTCAGCATAGTGCCTGGCACATAGTAGGGACTTTGTAACTCATAACTCAAGCCCAAACTCATGTCAGGATGGTGTTGAGGGGTGCAGTCCTCAAGAGTGCTGCTTCCTGTCTGGGCTCTCACCAGTGGCAGCTTTGTGAGCCGCTCCCCACCAGCTAGGATCCCCTGCTGGAAGTCCCCAGATGGGCAGGGGCACTGGCTGGGCCCTGGCTCAGAGGGCTTAGACACCACCGGCCATGGCACCCTGGGGCCAGCCCCGAGTCTGCTGGAGCTCAGGGAGGTGCCTGCAGCAAGAGGCTACCTGAGTCCCTCCACTATTTTTCACTTAAAGGAACTTCAGAACTTTAGCACCTGCCAGATTCTACAGGAACAGGCTGCCTCCCCACAGCCGGCATGACAAGGCTGGGGTCTCCCAGCCCTCGGACACCGTCAGCTCCTGCCTGCTGTTCCGCACTCTTTGTGCCTGGTCCCTTCCTGTCCCTTGGCTCATTTTGCCACCATCATAACCCAGTGGGGGACATAGCTACTGCCACCACCCCACCACATAGAGGTACAGAGGGGCTACTGAGTCAAGGAGAGGCAGCCTGCCCTCCCCGGCCACACCCCTGAGTGGGAATAGTGGGGGCTTCTGGCCCTCTCGGGTCTCTACCTGCCTGCCCACCCCTCTCCTTGCAGTGCTCCCTACTGGGCCCAGGAGAACAGCCTCCTGTGGGGTGGGGACAGCTGCATCTGTCCCCTCATTTGAGTCCAAGATGCACTGCCTTTAGCTGGATGACCATATTAGTTTCCCAGGGCTGCTCTAACAAACCGCCACAAACCTGGTGGCTTAAAACAACAGATTTATTCTCTCAAGGTTCTGGACACTAGAAGTCCAGAATCAAGGTATCTCAGGGCCACGCGCCCTCCAGAGGCTCTAGGGGAGAGTCCTTCCTGCCTCCTCCCACTCCTGGTGGCTCCTGGGCCTGTGGCCATGTCACTCCAATCTGCCTCCATCTTCACATGGCCTTCTTCTGTGTCCAAATCACCCTCTCCTTTCTCTTATATGGACACCAGTCATTGGATGATTTGTCTCAAGATTTCCGGGATGATTTGTCTCAAGATTCTTAACTAACTACATCTTCAAAGACCCTGTTTCCAAATAAAGGCTGTTTCCAGTGGACATGAGTTTCTAAGGGACACTCATCAACCCTGTACAGTGCCTCTGGGCACATCCCCCTAAATTCCCTGTGCCTGTTCCCTCATCTGGATATGGGGCAAAAATACACAGAATCTTGCATTCAGCCTTCATTCAGCTCAGCCCTGGGGCAGAGAACAGCCTCCTGGGGCTTTGAGTTGAAGGCAGGAGTCAGGAGATAAACAAGGACAAAAGTGAGGGAAGGAGGTCATTGGAGGGTGTGTTCAGCCTTGGGAAGAAGATAAACCGGGTGGCAGGTGAGTGCTGACCCCTCATAGCTGGCCGACCGTGTTCCATTCCTTCCTCTAGGCACGTGGAGTCCGCAGGTATGCAGGAAATGTTTAAGTGAATGGTGGGCGCCCAGCTGGCCCTCTGCGGGGCCTCTGGGGCCTCTTTGCAGGCCGTAAACTAGAACTGCCAGGAGCTGTTTCCTAAGCGTACACTGCGGCTTTCCCAAGCAGATTTCACCTCTGTGCTGAGCGAGCCAGGGCTGCAGAGAGGTGCAGGGGCTGCAGCGCACACCTGGGCTGGGGGACTTCAGGAGGCTCGCCTGCCGCTCCCACCTGGAGTCCCTTATCCCTCCCTCTTCCCAGACATGGCCTGTCGTGTCCCTCTCGGACCCTGCATTTCCCCGGACAGCCCCAGGTCGCTCTTCACTGGCTCTGGACCCCACGTGGATGCAGACCTTCCAGCTCTGTAAAGGTCATGCTCTTGGTCTAAGGGTCCATGGGAGATGGGAGGGAGCTCCCCAAATCCCAGCTCTACAGACCCACCCCAACACAAGTCCCCTGCACAAGTGTTTGGGTCAAAGAGTGTTAACTATTCTGGAGTCACCACTACTCCTTGTCAGGCTTGGATCTGCCTGGGTGCTTGAGGCCTGGATCTGAATGGGTGCTTGGGGCCCAGCACCCATTCCACCTTTTAGGTGTGGGAACAGAAACCCCAAGCAGAGTAGAGTATCTCCCGTGTGGCATAGCACACTGTCCTGCACGTGACACTTGTGACTCACTCCCCGCAAACCCACCCTCAAGGCTGAGATGACTGTCTTTCACTTACAGGGAGGAAAACTGAGACCAGAGGGGGAGACGGACTTGCTCAAACCCCCCTGCTAATGTCCGAATCTAGGGTCTGAACGCAGGTCTGGCTAGAGGGCACTGCCCTGGGATATGTGTTAGTCTGTGCCCCGCTAGCCCAGGCGAGCAGGGCGTTAGTGGTAAGAGCCTGCAGGCTATAGCCGCCTGCCTTGTGTGCGTTCACTGCTCCTGGGCTGGGCCACTGGCCATCCCCCACACTGTGCTCAGCACCTGGGTCTCCCAAGAGCACCCCATCCCTCAGAGGGCAGAACACACCCACCCCACCCCACCCCATGCCAGCCCTGTCCAAACCCTGGGTTCAGGGAGCTCCCCGTCCCTTTGATGGATGGGACAGAGGGAAGACTAGGGCCTGGGCTGTCTGAAGTTGGTGTGGGGGCAGCCAGGGTGGGCACAGGCCAGCCCTGGGGGCAGCCGGCAGCAGGAGAGCCCCGAGGGACTGTGGGGCCCCAGTGTAGCCCTGCTCTGCTGCCTTCCCCTGCCCACCTGCCCACTCTTTCCCAGGGGGCTGGGACCTGAGACAAGCCAGGCCTGGACAGCAGTGGGAGAAGCCCGGTGAGGGAGCAGCCCCGCTTGAGGTCCAGCACCCATTCCACCTTTTAGGTGTGGGAACAGAGACCCCAAGCAGAGTAGAGTATCTCCCGTGTGTCATAGCACACTGTCCTGCACGTGACACTTGTGACTCACTCCCCGCAAACCCACCCCCAAGGCTGAGATGACTGTCTTTCACTTACAGGGAGGAAAACTGAGACCAGAGGGGGAGACGGACTTGCTCCAGGTGCTCCAGGGGCACAGCACTTAGGGGTCAGGGAAGGCCACCTGGCAGGAGCCTGTCTGTCCTCTCTGTCCTCCGAGTCCTCCGGAGGCCACATCCACATCAGGGCAGGTGCCTACGAAGGGCCAGACCCTGTCTCCAGGGCTTCAGCCTCTCTAGGGTTCCCGGGAGGTGCGCTGACTTGACCCACTAGAGGCCAGGCTTTCTCTGTGGACAGGTGGGCAACACTGAGAAAGGCGATGGGGGACCAGAGACCCCCCTTGGGGCCGCAGCCTGAGCCACGACAGCTGCAGGCTGCTCCCCCAGAGCCCTATACGCAGGCCTTCCCCTACCAACTTGACCACCCAGGGCAGCAGGCCTCAGCATTGCCGGGGGTGCCCTGGAGCCTCTCCAAGGTCCCTGCACCTCTCCCCCTCACCGCGTGCCGCCCAGTGCCCAGGCAAGATACGCTGGGACTTGGTCCTGGTCCTGCCCAGTGAAGGCAGGCAGCTCGGGGTGATGGGGTGGCGCCACTAGGGTCTCACCCAGAGGCACCCGCGAAGGCCGCCTGCCAGCACCTCCGGCTTGGGGCCTGCCCTCCCCTGGTCTGCGAGGCCCCAGGCTGGGACAGCTGGGCTTTCACTTCTATTTCAGGGGGAATGAAAGTCACATGAGGCCTCTTGCTCTCCACCCTTCCTCTGCCCCAGTGGCTGACAGCAAGGTTTTTTTGTTTACCCAACTTGGACTTTGGAAAGAACGGGGAACTTGAGCCCTTAGTGCTGGAGAGAGGGCAAGGGCACAGCCCTGCCTGTCCCCCACCCTGGCAGATCCAGACAGGGTACAGGGTCATTTCTGGGCAGCCGTGGTGGGTGGGGGACCTGCAGCCCAGGCTCCGGTTCTGCCCAGTATCAGGTGGAGTGACTAGGCACCTCCCTGGCTCCTCCAAGCCCCAGGTTTCCTTCTGTGACCTGAGCTGTAGCCACCCACCCTCATGGTGGTTAGAAGGAAGACACTGAGAAAACCGCAGAGCAGATGGCTGAGCTGTGCGGATGCCTTGGGGCGCACCACTCGCCCGCCTCGGAGTCACTGCTGCAGACGCTGTGACAGCCTAACCCCGGGCCCTGCCCGGCACTGTCTTCTTCCAGGAGCTGTAATCTTGAATCCGTTGTATGGAGGGGGAAGCTGAGGCTCAGAGGGTCAGGGCACTTGGCCAAGGCAGGCAGCCAAGAACAGAGCCCCCGGGGCAGGAGGCTGGGGTGGGCAGGGTGTGCCTAGAACTCCAGGGCGTCCCCTGGGCCGGGTGGGGCGCTGCCCAGATACGGGAGGTGACAGAACCCAAGGGTGTTAGCTCGCGGACACACCCTCATAGGGCGATGCCCTGTGCAGCCCCAGTGCAGGCCAGGCTGGGGGAGAGGGGCTGAAGAGTGGGCCAGATAGACCTCCCCTCCCCAGAGGGAAGACTGGTCACATGGTCAGATACGCCCAGGGACATAGGTGTGAGGGAGCAGACACCTGACCTCCTGGGGGTCAGGGATGGTTGGGGGAGGCAGCAGCCAGGATGAAGGCCCCGAGGCAGTGCAGGGTGACACAGGGCCCTGACCCCTGACCTGCAGATGGGCTGTCCCTTCTGCCTGATGGTGGCCCGGGGCGGTGATCAGAAAGGACTGCCACATCCCCAGGCTTTCCTGGCAGGTCACTCACACTGGGTGAGCTGACCCCCTGTGCTGTTCACCAAGCCACCCCCGCCACCAGCCCCCACAGGGCTGGGCGTTAGTTTCCAGCTGTTGGGATGCCAGGGTGGCAGCTGCCGCAGGACAGCTGGCCTCCTGGTGGCCATTAGACTCCCCGTCAGATTTTTTTCTTTTTGTAGTCTGTAAACAAGGAGCCACGGTCGTGGGGCTGGGTCCACAGGGTTTCTCACAGAGGTGAGCATGGCCCTGGCCATGACCCCCTGGCAGGGCATTTCATCCTTACAGCAGGCTGGGGTGGACACACTCACGATCCCTGTATGGAGACAGGACACAGATGTCAGAGTCCGTGTGTGCCTGGACATGCAAATAACGCAGCATTCCGACACTGGGCCGGCATAGTCGGGTGCCACAGGTCAGGTGCCGAAGGCCAGCGTGCTCGCTGAGCGTGGTGAGATAGCTCCTGGGCAGAGCTGGTTCCCAGGCGGGCCGGGACTAGCTGTGGGACGTAGGGTCGTCCGCTGCTTGGAGCCTCCCTCACCCACCTGGGATGTGGGGCTCTGCTCCACCCTGGCTCTGTGTAGGGAGAGGGGGCAGCTGGGCAAGTTCTGTGGCCTCCCGCAGGGGACTTGACCTCAATGCACCTCAGTGTCTTCCTTTGCAGAGTGGGTGGCCAGCCCACATTGCTGGGAAGGGTGGAGCTACTGAAGGCAGGTGAGGGCCACGGGAGCTTGGCGCGGAGGCCACTGCCGGTTCTAGGACGCTAACAGTAGCATGTGTCCAGCAGTCCCCTCCACACTGAGAATCACAGCAGCTGGTCTGTGTTTCTGGGTGGTGACTGGGTTCTAGGTGGAGGGCAGTGGTGCCACCCAGACCTGTCTCACGCCGGGGAGCCTGCAGCTGGTGGGGGGACTAACAGGAAAGTAAGTCAGCATAATGCCAGGACACAAGTCTGCACAGGAAGGGCAGGGGTCAGGAGGGCTTCTTGGAGGCAGTGGCTTCTGAGCTGAGGTTTCAATAAATGAATAGCTGCTTGCTTGGTAGACAGGAAAAAAGGGCCTTCAAGGTAGGGGAGAGGGACTGTGGGTACAAAGACCCAGAGATGTGGCCCCCAGGAGGGTCTGAGACTGCAGTGCCAAATGCCCCTGAGTGCCCAGAGGGGCTGTTCTGGCCCAGCCTGGTGCCACGTCCAAGCCTTGGGCTGTACCTACAGGGCAGTAGCCACCCCAGAAGGCCTGGGCAGGGAAGTGACGGGATGCGTGGGGTAAAATCAGAGGTCTAGGAGATCGGGGAGGGCCCTGGGCTGGGAGGGAGAGGAGGATGAGGCAGGGAGGTCCAGGAGGTGGAACTGGGTCAGAAGAACTTTAGGGCTGATTGGCGTTGGAGGGCATGGGTCAAGGTTGAATGCTACCAGATGCCTACCAAGCTTCTTTGAGCCAGGCACTGTGCATACAATCATGAACAACACAGGGCCCTGTGCTCTTGAGGTTTATAGGTAGTGGTGGAAACAAGTTAATGAAACAAATCACGCATAAATGTGTGGTTACACACTGACCAGTGCCGTAAAAGCTGGCCAGGACTTGTGGTCTGTGGGAAGCAGATATGAAACTGGGGGAGGTTATCAAGCAGAGAAAGGACATGTGCAAAGGCCCTGTGGCCAGAGGCAGCCTCCCCAGTGGGGCTGGGTACAGCAAGGCCAGCTTGGGGCACCTTGACACCCATGGGGAGTCCGACAGACTTGGCTATGTTGGGTGCAGGATGGGTGATCAAAGGGTGGCCCCTAATTTCTGGCCTGGGCCTGGAGGGTTCAAGAACATGGGAAGGGAAAGAGTGTGCATGGGGTACACAGGGCGCCCTAGAGAGGTAATTGGGAGGTGCCTGGTGATCCAGGGCTGGAGGTGCAGGATCTTGAGGTCAAGACTGGGTCCCATGGGGATGGCCAACTTCTGCATCCATGGTCTTCTAAGAGAAAGGACCTGCTCTGTCCTTGGAGGGGCTGCTGGGAGAGGAAAGGAGGAAGGGAGGCCTGGGAGGGCGAGGAGGGGTCTCAGGGGCCTCTGGACAACACTCCTCTCCCTGACTACAGCATCCACAACGGGGTCATCGCTGTCTTCCAGCGCAAGGGGCTGCCCGACCATGAACTTTTCAGCCTCAACGAAGGTGTCCGGTAAGTGGCCACCTCCATCTGGGGTCTGTGAGTGGGGGGATAGAGGGGCCTGCACCCGAGGGGGAGGCCCAGCAAGGCCCCAGTCCACCAGCCACGCCTGAGGGTCCACCCTTAGAGCCACGGTAGGCAGTGACCACCAGGCCACATTGTGGACCTTGGTCGCAGGCCCTGGTTACGTGGCTTCCAGGCCAGAGGCCTTCAGCCCCACCTCTCCCAAGGACTCCTTTTCGGGGAGACGGGGTGGGACTTGGACAGTGGCTCAAGGTGACACCCACATTCCCTGCTGGTGTTGAGCATCACGAAGGATATTTACTCTGTTAAAGAGGAAGGACCCACCTGCCTAATGACGGGAGTGTCACTCCTGGAAAAGCAATTACAGCCCAGCCGTACGCTCCTCATTTCCTGTGAATAGCCAAGAAATGAGCTTTGGTGGAGGAGCGCAGGATGGCCTGGCACTGCAGGGCCACCTCTGAGTAGGCGCCGCCGGCCTCTTCAGGGAGTCCGCAAGGCCAGCATGGTAGTCTGGCTTGGTAGTGGAAGAGGTCGAAGTTCAGAGAGATCAAGAGACTTGCCAGGGGTCACACAGCTGCTGCAAACAGGCCTTGTTTCTCTGTGCTTTCTCTCCCACCCTGGCCTGTGCTCCCCTGTCCTTGTTGCAGAAGAATATCTGGGCAAATGGGCAGTAAACCACCTTGTCAGGTCAAGGCAGGAATAAAAGAGAAATCAAGACAGAGATCAGATTTTCATGAAGAACACTCCACCCCAGTGTGGCAGGGCAGGAAGGGCCCTTCCAGACAGGCGAACAGGCCTGGGGAGGGCAAGGGTCTGGCTGGGGTTGCACAGCAGGAGTTTTTGCCCCTCGCAGGTCAAGCATGTGCAACCTGTCCTGGAGTCCAGCTTTACCCTGGTTCGTCTGGCTGCCTAGAAGTGGGGCCCAGGAGCCCTATTTTCCTAATATGTCTCTTCTTAGGGAAACAGGAGTTTGTAGGTAGCCTAAAAAAATCTGCTGGACATCTCAACAACAAAAAAGGAAATATTTCTAAATGCATGGACAGAGCGCTCAACACAGCGCCCAGCAATTGTGCGTCTTTCCCCTACAGGGGCACAAACAGTGGTGGCGATTGTCTGGCTCTTGGCTGCCTCCTCTCCATGGGGACTGTAGCACTAGTCTCCGTCCCTGTCCCTAGCCCTTAGGGGCTGGCTCAGAGCAGGCAGCCTCTCTCAGGACGGTGTGCTGGAGTGGCGCAGGGAGAGCAGAGAAGTTTCCCTGGGCACCAGGCCCCCTTCGCCAGCCCCAGAATCCTTATCCAAGAAACAGGTAGAGTCCAGGGTGTCATGAGACATGGAGTTCCAGGCAGTTGGGTTATTTGGGGCAACTTCTTTTTAGCCCATTGAAAATGAAATGCCAGGAATCACTTAGCAGGAACTGTCTTTCTGTGGAGGCTGCTCTGTGCCAGCCTGTGCCACGAGCTTTCTGTGCCTTAAATTTCACTGCAGCCTTGAGGAGAGTGGGCACCTTAAAATGGAGCATTTATTTTATAGATAGGAAACTGAGGCTTGGAGAGGGCACAGGGCTGCTTCATGGGCCTGGGACTCCAGGGCCTGTGGGTGCCTCAGCTCTGCCCCCGCCCAGCCCTTCTCCGTCATGTGGCCACATTAAGTGAACGTAATTACACATTAAATCCGTGATTAGTCATCAGCTTTGCTCCCACGAGAGAGCCTCCTGACTGGAGCCACCAGCTGCCCCGTTACCCAGATGTTCCCCTTGGTTCTCCTGCTGGCGAGCGAGATTCCAGGGGTGCCCCTCGGCTGTGCCCGGGCGTGCCCAAGTCCTCAGACAGAGGATAATAACAGGACCCTGGTGTCTGGCTGTCACTCTCTTATCTCCCATTAGATATATAAATTTTTTGAGATGTAATTCACCCTTTAAAATGTAAAACCCAGTGGTTTTGACCACATTCATAGGATGGTGCAACCTATTTAATTCCGGAGCATTGTCGTCACTGTCCACCCCAGTCCCCCAGCCTCGGGGGGCTAACCAGTCAATTTTCTATCTCTGTGGATTTGCCTAATCTGAACATTTCATGCCAGTGGCATCACACATTATATGCCTGTCACACCATCAGGCCTTTGTGCCTGTCTTATTTCACATCACTTTCAAGGTCCACCCGTGTTGGCATGTGTATCAGTCCTTTGTTTCTTTTTGTGGCCAGGTATCCTGCCACCGTGCCGTTGTGTTTATACATTCATCTGTTGGTGGAGGTTTGGGTTTCCACCTTTTGGCCCTGGCGACTAATGTGCTGCAACCACGCGCATATGAGAGCTGCATGAAGGGGTATTCATCCCCCTTGGGCATATCCCTGGGGGCGGAATTGCTGGGTCTTAACATGACTGTACGTTTAGCCTTTTGAGGAGCTGCTCAACTTTTATGGTGGTTGCACCGTTTTACACTCCCACCAGCTGTGAATGAGATTGCCATTACCCCCCATGCTCACCAATACTGGTTATTTTCCTTTTTTTTTTCACTCTTAACATTATTAGTGGGTGTGAAGTGCCATCCTGTGGTTTGATTTGCACTTCCCTGACGACTAGTGATGCCAAGCATCTTCTCATATGTTTATTGGCCACTTGTGTGTCATCCTTGGAGAAGTATCTGTTAGACCCTTAGCCCATTTTTTAATGTTAAGATTTCTTTATATATTCAGAATCTAGACTCTACCCAGATTCTTTTCTCCTGTCCCAGGAGTTGTCTTTTCACTTTCTCTTTTCAAACACCGGGGTTTGATTTGGATGAAGTCCAGCCTGCAATCTAGCTCTCTTTTTTTCTCAATCTTTTTTTTTTTCTTGGTATCATTAATGTACACTTACATGTCTAGCTCTCTTTCTTGATCCATTCTTTTGACCACCTTTCTTCCTAGGTGCAGAAACAGACACACTTTGCAATATAGTTTTTCCAGATAAAGAAAAACCTTAGATAATAAGTCACTCTGGGGCACAGAGGGCACCTGCACAAGGACCCACACATCTTGTCACCATGATTGTTCCAGATGGCATTGCCCGTGCAGTGCCCAACTTCTTAAACTGAACCAGGCCTCCAGTCACCCTGGGTCGAGATCAGCTGGGAAAGGCCACTGTCCCTGTGCTCAGTGGCCCAGGCTTCTCTGCCTTCTGCCTTCTTGTGCCCATCCTGACACCACACGCTGCTGCCAGGGCGTCTGTCTGGGGTGGCCCATCTCTCAGCAGCAGCTCCTCGGTTGGCCTCAGACTGAGGACTGTGGGTTCCGAGGGCCACATGGGCTCAGCTCCAACATTGAGCAAGCTGGTTGGGGCAGGAGCTGGTGACTGTTCCCCCCTGACTCCTGGGGGCAGCCTGCAGAGGCAAGGCTTTTTGGGTTTTTTTCTTCAATGTGTTGTTTTTTAAAAAAAAAATACAACCAGTCCCTCTCTGCCCGGCATCCCAAGGCCCTGAAAATGTGCCCCAGAGCTGCAAAGTGATCTCATTAATCAATAGGGGAAATCACGATTGTTCCATGATCTTTAAAAACTTGTGTTAAAAATATTTAAAGCTCTGTGACTGTGGTTAAAAATATATAGGGAAATTAAAACACTAGTTAAATGAGTTAGGTGTCTAGTACACTTTTAAAACATTAGAAACACGGAGAAGTGCTTCATTTCTTGGTAAAAACCTTCCAAGTAGGTTGCACAGAGCTTGCCTGGCCAGCATACCACTTTCACTTATCTGGTGCACTTCCATGTTTTTGGCCAGTTCCTCTTTCGCGCTTCCTCATGTCTATGAAGTGTCACGTGAGGTTTTCGCAAGGAGGATGAGGACCGAAGCTTTGCTGTCCGCGCAGAAGGATGACACGGGCCGGTCACAGACTGTCTTTCAAAGGAGTGACGGGATCGGCTGCCAATCCTGTGCCCCTCTGTTATCCATGTGAGGACCTGTGGGCTGGAGAGCCGGCAGCAGAGATCGTGGTTTGTGGAACTGCCCACAGTTCTTACGCCTGATAAATGAAATTTGAGCCATGTTGTTGGGAGGCTGGCAAATCATGGTAACTACCAGAGCCATGCAGAAGACCGCCTGTAATCCAGGGTCCGTTCCTGATGGAGGCTTTTGATACAGAACATAAAGAACGCGAGGAATGCCCGAGCCGTTTGGGTCTGCGGTCAGTCTGGAATATGACAGCCACCATTCCATCTGCCCCTGGTGGTGCGCAGGACAAGGAAATGTCCACACGAATACCAAGGACAAGGGCCAGGTCCTAACTCGGTGCGTCCTGTGTGGCCATGGACAGGTCACTTGACCTCTCTGAGCCTGTCTTGCCTCACCTGCGGAAGCTGCAGGCAACACCTGCAGGAGGAAAGTGAGGAGCCAGCCTCGGGCGTGCGCCAGCCTGGGATTTGGGCAGGTGGTGTTGGAGGCCCAGCCCTGGGCACCCTTGAGGCACCTGTGGCCCTCTTCCCTAAGGGCCCTTCAGGGAGGTGGGGGATGGGGAGCCAGGTGCCTGGTGGGCCACAGCAGCTGGCCTCAGAATTTTGTGGCCTGCCCAGGCCCCTGCAGCCCTGGGCTGGTGGGCCGGGCCTGCCCTCAGGGTGCGCTGAGCGGTGGGCCTCCCGCTGCCCAGGCGCCCCTGCCCCCACCTCCAGCCTGCCCGCGGTCTCTGATTCCTGCCCTCCCTCACTCTCCTCTCCCCTCCCACCCACAGACAGCTGCTGAAGACAGAGCTGGGGTCCTTCTTCACAGAGTACCTGCAGGTGGGTGTCTCTGCTCTGCAGCCAGGCTGGGCTAACTTCCTGAAGGTTAATGGTAAGATGCAGGTGACGTCTTAGTGCTGCACCTGGCATGGGGCAAATTCAGGGTTAGTTTCGTGATTAGTCCACCTCCTCCTGGAGTGTCAGTAGCAGCTCCCCGACGTCCGGGTTGGGTCATCTGCCCGGCTCCAGTGCCTGTTGGTGGCAGTGACAGTGGTAGCATGGTGTCAGCATTGCCGAAGTCCCTTGTCTTGGGCATTTCAGCACCTCATGTTCATTACACCCCATGTGGTCAGCAGGCCTGCGAAGTCCATGAGCACATGGGAACTGCCCACCGAGGCCCTAGCCAGCAAGGGGCATCCTGGTGCCGGCTCGGATGGTGCCCACTCTGCCCCAGGAGAGCAAGAAGGGCTGGGGTCCTCACTCCCCATGGGGTAGGGTTAGTCTTTAATTGAACAGCTTCACTGAGGTATAATTCACAGACAGTGTACCCACTCAAGGCATGCGGCGTGGTGGCATTTAGTGTGTTCATACAGTTGACTAGCCACCACCACTAATTCCAGAACTTCTCATCCACTAGGAGACACCCTCAGCTTCCCTCCCCCAGCCCCAGGCAGCTGCCAGTCTGGGTTCATGCCCGTGGATTTGCATGGTCTAGGCATTCGTCATGTGGAATCCTGCTCCACATGGCCTTTGCAGCTGGCTGCGCCCACTGAGCAGTGTTAGAGACCCACCCACGTGTGGTGCATGTCAGTGCTTCATTCCTTTTTACACCTGAGTGATATTCCCTCTCCTCCATACACCGCTTTGTCCACTTGCCTGTTGGTGGGAATGAGGTTATTTCCACCTTTCGGCTCCTGTCAGTGGTGCTGGGACTCCATGGTGTCCTCCTCAGCCAAGATGCCAGGGCAACGTACACAGGGCCCCTGCAGTTTGAACCTCACGTTAGTGACAGTGGGTCACAGCCAGGCCGTCGGTCACCAGGCCCCTCATTTGTGGGATGTGCAGGCAGCCACCAGCTGGCTCAGCCCATGGGGTCAGTTTTGTCCTCCGGGGCAAGCTGAGGGTCAAGCTCTGCAGCAGGCCGGCTGTGGGCTGTCAGTGAGCCCCCTCCCCTCTGGGCCTCAGCTGCTTGCGGGTGCACTCTGGGGGCGCTACCTGCCAGGGCCTCCCGCGGTCCGTGATGGGGTGTCTGGTGCCTTTCAGAACCAGCTGCTGACAAAGGGCATGGTGATCCTGCGGGACAAGATCCGCTTCTACGAGGGTGAGTGCAGCCATGGCTGGGATGCGCGCGGGCCGTACTGCTTGCTGGCATGGCGACTGGGCACAGTGGCTAGTGCTGCAGGGCAGTGGCACTGAGGGTGTGCCACTGGGAACCATGGCATGCCTGCCTTGCCAGGGGCTCTGGGTGGGTGGTGTGGCTTTCCTGGCTGGAGGGCTCAGAAGGGGCAGAAATGATGCCTGAGGGGTGGCAGGGCTGAGGCCTGGGGTCTGGCCCAAGGAGGGGAACTTGCTGGGGAGAGCATCTGCCCCCCCCAGCTTGCTAGAGCCCCGGGGAGCCAGAAAAGTCAGGGAGAAAGCCCTGCTCCACCTCCCTGCCCACAGCCTTCTGGCCCCTGGGAGCCCGTCCCAGCAGCCTGGGACAAGCCCATCAGGACCTCTGAGGACTGGCGAGCTGGTGCGGGGCCAGGGTCACCCTGATCCTCCCAAGGGAAGGGCTGGAGCAGGAATCTGCCACCCGCGTGGGTTTGGGGCCCACGTTGGCCCTGGGCATTCCAGGCCAGATTTCTCCTTTGGTGCTCACACCCACCCTGTGAGGTCTCCAGTCATTGTTCCCGTGGCACAGCAGCACAGTGATAGGCGATTTGTCCACGGCCACACTGCGGGTGAGGCGTGGCGGCGGGTCCAAGCCCAGGTCACATGATTCCAGCACACACATGCCCTTCTAGAGGCCCAGCGGGGCCGCTGCCTGGTGCAGGCCTCAGCAATTATGGGAGAGTCCAGACCAACCACCGTTCCTCCTCCAGGTCCTGGCACTCCCAGAACCAAAAGTCCTGGGGACCATAGTGAGCACCTCTCTGCAGGCGTGGATCGGAGTAGGGACAAGGAATTATGGGAAGGACCAGCTCAAACCAGAGCGCCTTTACCAGGTGCCTGCTGTTTGCCGGCCCTGTGCTGGGTTCAGGCTCCTTGGACGTTCATAGGCACCGGGCCTGTGCTTGCTCAGCACCAGGTTGTCCTGAGTGTTTCCATCCACTAACTGGTTGGATCCCCCAACAACTCTGTAAAGGAGGTCGCATCGTTGTAGCCACTGAACATATGGGGAAACCAAGGCACAGAGGGTTCAGTAGCTTTCCCAGGCCGCAGGGCTGCTATGTAGCAGCCTAGCTCCTGACCTGCGTGCTTCTCTCTGCTGCTCCAAGTTCCTCTTTCAGTCCTCACTACGACCCAGGAAGGAAGGACTTTCAGCCCATTTCACAGAGGGGACGGGCCTGGTAGCCTGGCATGCTCTGCATGAACTCAGAACCGCATGTCCCCTGTTCCTTTTGCACCCCTTCTGCATGTATCAGCGGGAGCATCTGAGGCGGGAGCCCGAGAAGGGCTCGGAGAACCACGGGCATGGGCGTGGGGAGGCATGCGCCTCCGAGGGTCTGGGAAGGCTTCCTGAAGGAGGCAGCACCTAGGCCAGCAGGCCCAGCAGGGAGCGTTTGGGCCTGGTAGGGATGCCCTTCTGCACCCCAGTCCTGACTCTGCACATTCCAGTGGGCCTTGCCTCCCACCAGCTCTGGCCCCAGGAGCTGGGATCGCTGGAGAAGGGAGCTTTGTGCAGCTTGGTGGGGTCTTGCCGACAGCAGCTGTGTCTGCAGGCCACCCAGTAGGTGCCAACCCTAAACAGCCTCCCCTGGCCTCAGGGACAGGCAGGGAGCCCCAGGCTGGATACCAAAGGGCCCAGTTTCCAGTCCCATCTGGCCAAAGACCTACTGTTTCCCTCTGGCCTCAGTGTCCCCATCTCAGCAGAGTAGGTGGGATGGGCTCCATCCATGTGCTCAGTACAGATTAGGCCTCAGGTGGCCTCTGGGGACCTGGAGATGGAGATCCAGGCCCTGCCCAGCAGGGGCTGATAGCTCAGTTGAGGACAGGTGTGGACCAGATAGTGAGGGACCAGTGTGATGAATGTCAGGGCAGAGGGAGGCCCTAGGGAAGAAAAAATTAGTTCCACCTTGACAGTCAGGGAGGGCTGCACAGAGGTGGTGGCCCTCGAGTAGGTCTATTCAGGAGGACATCAGGTCCTGAGTAGAGCAGTTCCTGGAAATGTGAAGCCTGGAGGCCAGCCTGGAGGTGGAGCTGCCCTGCCCTCCCAGGACCGCCTCCAAGGCCGTGGTTTGCTGGTCTCGGCGAGACAGCTGGTGGGGGTCCCGGCTGCAGCAGAGGAGGCCCTCAGCAGCCAGACCCTGCGGTCGTCACTGTCCTTGGCTCTCCCCAGGCCTGGTGGGACATGAGCCGTGATCAGCTGGGCTCCTTCCCATCTCTGGTGCCTGCACGGTCAGCCCTTAGCTCACTTGGGCTGAGTAAGGCAGACAGACAGACCTGCCCCCGAGGGAGACCCAGCCTGGGGCCACGGTCACTGCCTGGGTCCTGCCACGTGGGCACAGTGGACACAGACAGGCCCACTGGGCATCTTGCCAGCAACCAGCACCCACATGGCAGCTTTCAGCCCTGTGCGCACAAGGGCCTTTGTCACACCCATTTTACCGAGAGCCACACTGAGGCTCAGGTTGTGGGACATCCCTGGGGTCCCACAGCGAAGCAGGACGGGGCTTCGGTGCTGTGCCGCCTAACTGTGTAACCCTGCCCACCCCCGGTTCCCCCAGACCAGTACCCTGCAGAGAACCTGGCTGGTGGGTCAGGTGTGCCCCCTGGCCCTGGTCAGCGTGGGGCTCTGGTGGGCCCGGCTCTGTACAGCATCTGCTTCCTGCCGCGTTTCCACCCCGTGGGCGGGAGGGCGGCCTGCGCTCGGAGCCACCCCACGGCTGGCCCTGGGAACTGAGCCGTCTTTCTTTTTGCTGGTGGTGGCTGGGAACTGAAGGATCTTTGTGTGCAGACAGAGCCCCGAGGGTGGTGAGCACCCACCCATCCTGCTTCTGCTGAGCCAGGTGTGGGCCCCCCTGGAGGATCAGGGTCTGGCCACTGGGCAGGGAACCCCAATGCCAGCAAACAGGCTATGCACGGAGGCTGGGCCCCCCTCTTTGCCAGACAGGCTTCCCAGACCCCCAACCCGAGTCCCCTCCCTAAGCCCCAGCACCTACATAGACCTGGGGGGTTTACAGGTGCCGGGAGCGTGGGCCCAGAGCCCAAGGAAAGTGAGAAGGGGCTGAGACCCCCATCAGGCCCTGTTCCCATGGAAAGCCCTAGGTGGTCCTGCATGAGAAGCACACAGGGAAGCCAGCAGGCCAGTGTGTTCCCCTCTCCCTGCCCTCACCCAGAGACCTCTACCATGTCCCCTTTTTCTCCAGCCATTTACTAGCCTGGCTTCCAGGTGGGGGTCCCACCAAGCAGTAGAAGCCTTGGTGACACATACCAGGGTCTCCTTATCCCTGACCCAGCACCCTTGTATCCGCTCATTCCGGGCAGAAGGGCTGAGGGTTCAGCACTTTGCGTTTCCTGGGGGAGCCCAGAGCCAGCCTGGGGACACTCAGCTGTCCCCATCCTCCACGACTGTCCACCCTCAGGATGGCGCTGCATCACCAGGGCCGGCAGAAATGCCCGTAAAGCTTATCCAAACGCCTGCTTTCCACACACCTACCTTTGGGGTTCACACTCCAAGGACGTTGGTCACCTTGGCAAACCCATCCTCCTAATCACCTTGGCAGCACCTCCTCCGGGAAGCCCTCCCTGGCTCCCCAGATCCCACCTCCAGTAGCCTGGGGTGGTGACCCAGGCCCTTGAGGAAGAGACCTGAACCTCTTGGAGGCTGTCTCTTCGTCACTGCTCACCATGGTTCTCGGAGACACCACTCAGTGTCTTGCTTCCCTGTCATGTAGTGGGACTGGGGCTCTTTGTGATCACCTGGGTGCCTGTAGGTGCTCTGTAAATGGACAGGTGGACAGACAGGGGAAAAGAGGAAGGAAGGGTGGATGCCTGGGCGGATGGATTTCTCGCCTGCTTGGCAAGGTCCGTAGGCCAATCGGACGGGACAAGGCTGTGGGGCTAAAACCCCCAGGGGACGCACTGTGCAGGTCTGGCATGTGTTCTGGCTGTGCAGGGAGCCGGCAGCACCCTTCCCAGACTCCCTCTGCTCCAGGGCTTGCGTGGTCTCATTTCATCCCACCAGTTCTGGGGTGGGGGCCCTGTTGCTGTCCCCTCTGGTTAATGGGGACACTGAGGAAAGGGGGGATTAAGCAGTGGGCAGTGGGCCACAGAGCTTCAAGCACCCTGTACACCAACCGGGGTGAGAGGGGCCTCCAAGGCCCAGAGCCCAGCCCTCGGCTCCTGCGTCCCCCCCACCTGGGGGAGTGGGATGTGTCCACCAAGGCCCATCAGGGACAAGCCGTGACAGCAGTGTGCCCACAGGACAGAAGCTGCTGGACTCGCTGGCAGAGACATGGGATTTCTTCTTCAGCGACGTGCTGCCCACGCTGCAGGCCATCTTCTACCCAGTGCAGGTGTGTGACCCTCCAGCTACGGGGCCCCAGGGCTGCGGTGGTGTTCCACAGTGGGCTGGCTCCAGACGGCCAGCCCAGGGATGGGAACCCTCCTGCCCCTCACTGCCATTTACAGGCTGTCTGCACCTGGACACTTCCCGGGATCTCTCAGAACCTTTTACTCACCTGCAAGATGCAAATAAGGACAGCTCCCTCCTGAGGGCTCTAGGAGCACATAGTAGGCTGCGCCCAGCACATAGTGGGGCTTTTGTGTAACAGTAGCCCTGAGTGACTTTATCTGAGGAGCTGACTGGACCCCATCTCCTCAGGACGAGTCATCTGGGGAGGATGCCAGGGTGGAAGGGGGCCAGGGGTCAGTGGGTCCATTCCCTTATACCTGGCCTCAGAACTGGGGCCCTGGGGGGAGCAAGGGTCTCATGTGACAGCAGCAGGGTGGGGCACGGTGTTTTTCGTCTGCAGGGCAAGGAGCCGTCGGTGCGCCAGCTGGCCCTGCTGCACTTCCGGAATGCCATCACGCTCAGCGTGAAGCTAGAGGAGGCCCTGGCCCGCACCCACGCCCGTGTGCCCCCCGCCATTGTACAGATGCTGCTGGTACTGCAGGTGAGGGGGGGCCTGTGGAGCCGCTGCTCACCCGTGTCTCGGGCGCTCATGGACACAAGGCCAGGCTCAGGGCAGAGGGGTGTCTCAGGCCAGGCTTCCCCGAAGCAGAGCCCAGGACAAGGATGGGGTCCATGTGACTCTCAGTGGGGAGTTACAGGTTATTCTCAGGAGAAGCCTGTATGGGAGAGAAAGAAGGGGAAATGTGGGGGGCACAAAAGGAGTTAGACCAAGATGTGGGTTCAGGAGAAGGCTACCCTCAGCCTGACCCCATGGGGAGTCCAGGCATGTGAACAGGACCATCATTGTCCCTCATGGGGCAGGGGCAGGGCTTTTATGTCCCTCACCAGTCAGTAGTGGGGCTGCGGGTAGCCTTTCTTCTCCATCCCACCCCAGCTCCCCATGCTGGTTCCAGACACTTCCGGTGGAGACAGCTTTCATCTGCAAAGGCAGCTTTGGAAGGGCGCAGCTATGAGCCGTTGGCAGCCACACTGAGCAGCTGCCCAAGGCAGGGGTCTGATGGGCCACCAGCAGCCCCACTGCAAACTGCTGCATCTTAACACTTGTGGTGGGCACAGCGCCCTACGGTCTGATCACTGTCACAGGGTTAGGGAAGGCACGGTCAGCCTCCCCATTTTGCAGATGGAGAAATAGAGCCCTTGTTTGTCGGGAGCTAACAAGGCCAGGAGCCAAGGGTTACAGGCTCCGAAGCCCTGTGTGTGGTTCTGAAGCCACCCCCGCTTACCACATTCAGGTCTCTTAGGCTGGTCCCGGAGCTCAGGACAGCCAGTGAAGATTCTAGAGCAAGGGAGGGGCTGGGGAGTGTGGAGGTTTGGAGGGTTGGGGGCTGAATTTGGTGGGAGCTGGTGGTTGTCCTAGCATCCCAGTGGGCCTCCAGGCTTGCCATTGGGATTGGAGGGATTTTGGGTCAGACCTGGCTGGGGTGAAGCAAGGGGCCTCCCAGCCCGTGAGGGTAATGGGGAGAAATCCATGTAAAGCCCACCGAGGTGCCTCTGGGAGCCTGCAGCCACGGGCTGGGGCTTAGAGGCCAGACAGTGGCACCTTGATCCCTAAGCGGAACCCAGGTGGGCCACCGGGTGGGGGTAGTGCTGCCCCCTGGTGGCTGCTGTGCCTCACACAGCTTCCTGGGCTTGGCCTCCATGCCCCCAGATTGTGTTGCCCCTGGTGGGTGGGTGCCATAGCCGTCTGCATCTACAGCCCTTTGCTGTTGCCCCGCCCCAACCTGGGCCTCATTTTGAATGACCTTGTCCCAGCTTTTTTCAAGTCCCAGATGGATCTGAGGTCACAGCTGCTGATCAGTGTGTGTTGAGGGCCAACCATGTGCCCTGCGCTTCACCCAGAGTCAGCTTCCTTTTCACAGGGTCCCAGTAGCCAGGGTGACAGCCACGTGTCTGAAATGCAGCATACAAATAATGCAGCCCCTGGGCCCTGATTTCCTCACTGCACTGGGGAGCAGAGGCGTAAACGGGTTCTGGGAGTGAAATGACACAAAGTTTGTCAGCCAGCCAGCACCGCTCAGTAGCTCCATCTCATCCAGGTCACTCCTGCTGAAGGTGAAGGCAATTCCAGGGAAATGCGGGTCCTTCCTGTTTCTCTGGATGACTTATGGGGGTGCCCATGGAATCCCCCTCCCTTGTCCAAACACTGCTGGATCCATGGGGTCTGTAGTGATGTACCTGCTCTCATTTCTGATATTAGTAATTTCTGATAGTATTAAATGTTAATATCCTCTCTTTCCTAGTTAGCGTGGCTAGAGACTTGCTGATTGTATTGTATTGGTCTTTCCAAAGAACCGGCTTTTAGTTTTGTTGATTTTCTCTCAATTTCCTGTTTTCATTTTAATTGATTTCTGCTTTGATTCCTCTTATTTCTTCTCTTCTGCTTACTTTGGACTTAATTTGCTCTTGTTTTTCTTGTTTCCCAAGGTGTAAATTTCAATTATTGATTTTAGATCTCTTGATATCTTCAACTAGTATTTAACATCCTACCTGACTGTATCTTGTCCCTTATGCAGCTGACAGCCAAGTCAGGAGTGATGTCTGTCGTGCAGTCGTTCATTCATTCAGATCCCATTCATTCAGCAAGCACTCACTAAAGGCCTGTGTGCCAGCCCTCTGCTGGGGGTCCTAGGGGGGCAGGGCTTACCCCCCACCGTCAGCAAGGCCAAGGCTGGCCTGTCGGCAGCTTCTTTCCTTAGGCTGTGACTCTGATGAAACCAGAAGAGGGAGAGCCCTTCAAATCTCTGTAGAAGGGATGGGGAGGGGGTTTGTGGGGGACAAGACCCAGCAGGGGAAACAGCCTAGAGCCCATGGGGGGGGAGGAGAGGCTCCCTAACGTGGCCAGGCCATGACTACCCAGCCTGGACCTGGGCCTGGCCCCAAGGGGGCAGTAGTCCCTGGCTGCAGTGCCCCATGGCAGAGGGAGTGAGGGCAGGGGCCGGGGACCCGGTGAGTAAACCTGGCCCTCTCTTGGTGAGGCCAGCTGGAGGGTCCCACAGGACTCCCCAGAGCCTCTAGGAGGCCAGTGCACAGGGCGCTTAACCTAGTGTCAGAGCCCAGGGTGTGGCAGGCGGCCTCAGGAGGTGTTGAGGCAGGAGAGTGACTCAGAGGCCCCAACTCAGAGGGCTGGAAGGGAGGTCACTGTGGGCACTGTTGGGGCCAGAGACCCCAGGGGGTCGCGGGAGGGGCAGGACTGTGGCGGCCTTCAAGCTAAGCCCGGCTCTGCTGGGAGGCAGAGAACCAGCCACCTGCTGAGCCTCCCGCCTCCCTCCCTCTTGCAGGGGGTGCATGAGTCCCGGGGCGCGACCAAGGACTACCTGCGCCTGGAGACGCTGATCCCGAAGGTGGTGTCGCCCTATCTGGGCACCTACGGCCTCTACTCCAGCGAGGGCCCCTTCACACACTCCTGCATCCTAGGTAGGGGTCCCCTGGGTCTTGGGTGGGGAGTGAGGTAACCACTGCCCCCATCCAGCTCTACCAAGGAGTTAACGGGGATTCATTCTTCAAACATGCAACAAACCTGTCCTGTGCATCTGCCAGCCTTGCTGCATGCTGGGCCCCGGACATGGAGCAGGTGTCCAGGGGTCCCTCCTTCAAGGGCTGAGGGGGACCCTGCAAGCAGAGACCATAAGTGGCAGGTGATGACCCCCTGAGAGCCCCACAGAGGCTTCTGCCCTCCTGACATCACATCTGTGCTCAATCCTGAAAGTCCCGAGTTGGCCAGAGAGGGACAGCGTGGCACTTGCAAATGCCCAGCTTGTTGGGGAGCCACAGGAGGGACAGGGTTGTGGGGGTGGGGTGGCTGGGCTGCCTGGGGCTGCCTGGCATGTCCAGCAAAAGCCAGCCACATTGCTCCTTTAGTAGACAGCCCACTGGTTCATTCAGCAATGTGAAACTGAGCACCTACTGTGTGCCAGCACTTTCTTGGTCCTGGGGATTGCAGAGATGAAGCGCCACCCATACGGTCTCTTATCCTCCAGGAAAGGCAGATCAATGAGTAACCAATCCCCAGATGAGTCCCCAAGGTGACCTGTGCCCAGGTGACACGAGGGCCGCGGGTGGGAGCTCAGGGAAGGCCAAGGTGGGAGGTGGCTGCTGAGCTGTAGAGCCTGGAGGAGGGGAGCAAAAGCATCCCGGACCGAGGGGACAGTGGCATAAGGGCTACCTGGGAGCCACCCCCTCATCCAGAGTGCCCACCAGGCGTGTTTCAGCTCAGGCCTGGGCCTGGCAGCCAGAGAACCTTGAGCTGCCCAGCCTCTGTGGGCTCTGGGCGACAGGACCCCTACCTGGCTAGGAGGGGTCTGTCACCGCCCCCCAGGAAAGGCCTCCAGCCACTCTCTGTGCTCATCCCTGCCACCTGGTGGTCACGTTGCAGAGCTGCAGGGTCCTGTGTGAGCCTGAAACTTGCCCTCACAGCCACTGGCTCCCACCCTCCGGGGGCCCTCACCACACCCAGCCTCAAGTGGACGGGCCCTTTGCTGTCTGCCCCCATGTCCAGACCCTTGCTGCTGCCTGACCTGTGGCCCACCCATGTGGGTTTGTCTCCAGCTCCAAAGGCAGGGGCTGTCTGCCTAGAGTGCTGGTGCATAGCAAGTGTCAAGATCTGTTGACAGTCCACAGGGAAACCGAGGCACGTGCTCTGTCTGTCTGTCTGTCTGCAGAGAAGCACTTCCTGCGCCGCTCCCGCCCTGGGGACGTCCTGGCCAAGAACCCGGTGGTGCGTTCCAGGAGCTACAACACGCCGCTGCTGAACCCTGTGGCGGAGCATGAGGCAGAGGGCGCGGCAGGCGGCGGCACCGGCATCCGAAGGCACTCGGTCTCTGAGATGACGTCGTGCTCGGAGCCCCAGGCCTTTGCCGACACACCCAGCCAGGGGCCCACCGGGGCCTTCAAACCCTCCCCGGCCCCCAAGTTGGGGCCCTGCCCCAGCAGACTGTACCCCCCAGCCCAGTCCCCAGAGCCCGGCCCGGCCTACAGCTCCCCACCCTCCTCCAGCCCTGAGAACCTGGTGGACCAGATCCTGGAATCCGTGGACTCGGATTCCGAAGGGATCTTCATTGACTTTGGCCAGGGCAGAGGCTCCGGCACATCTGAGCTCGAGGAGGCAGGGGGCCAGCAGAGCGTCGTGTGAGGGCCTCACTTTTTTACTGAGCCTGCAGGAATTTTTCTACTCTGTGCCGTCCAGTCCCTTGGTGGTCACAGCCACTTTGGCCTTCCTGACTGTTGGAGAAAGCGTCGCCGCCCCAGGCCCCAGCACCTCTCCACTCTGGGGCGTGCGTCGGCTGCTCCGCCTGCCTCATGCTGGTCAGCAGGTGCCCGGGTCAGCTGTGTGTGTGTGGACCAAGCATGGCCACTCACTCCACCCCCAGCCTGCCCAGCCCTCCAACATCCACCCCCACCGAGACTGAACCCGTGCCTCGGCCAAGCCCCACAGCCACAGGGGTCAGTAGCAGACTCGCCTTTCCGTCCCCGGTCACCTCGGGCCAGCATGGCCTCCTGTGCGTGACTGTCCCAGACCCTCTGAGCACCCTGTCCTCACTCTGGAGTGGCCATGGGCAGGAAGAGGGTGGAATAAAGCTTGTCTTCCCACTCCCCAGCTCGTGTCTGTGACACCGGACCCTGGGGACGTCCTTCAGGGTCTTCAGAGATGTCACCTCACCCACTGGGTCTCCTTGCAGCCCCCCAGAGTGGGTGGCTCCCTGGTATCCAGTTTCTCTGTCCCATCCTGACAGGAACCTGGAGACCCCAGAAGAAGGAGTTAGAAAAACCAACAGCCTCTTGAGTGGCTGGGAACCTAGGGGCTGGGTACAGATAGCTGGCCCCTGCCCACCTGGCAGATAAGCTACGGTGGGAATAGAAGCACGGGAGCCTTGTGGGGAGGGCAGCAGGGCCAGCCTGTTCCCCCAGCCCTGCCACTGGGAGGCGCATGTGGGAACACCTGCTCTGGCCACCCCATGGCTGTGGGATTGCACCAAAGCCTGCCAGATGCCTCCTCCTGACAGCGCTGGGCAGGGACCGACTCCCTGCACCCTGGGGGTAGCCTGTGGGTCACCAAGGCTGACAGCAGGGTCCAGAAAACTCCAGGGGGAGGAGTGGGGACCAGGCTCCCCAGAGCCAGGAGGTCACTAAAGGCCAGCCAACAGCAAGGGTACCTGGGACAGGACCCGCTGGGGGCAGAAGCCACACCCAGGGCACATTTCCTGAGCCCTACTTTTAAAGGGTCAGGGGTTGGCGTGGCCACCAGGGAGAGAAGAGCACATGGGGTTTCTTTTGGGCTGGGTTGGGGAACTATTTGCACCTGGTTGGGCTCCTGACCCCATTCAAAGGGCTCACCTCTCATGGAGAGTTTTCTGTCGGAGCTGGCGAGGGGGTGCTCTGACCAAACGGGAGGACAGACCCAGGCAGATGAGCAGGTGTTGGGGTGCTGCACACCAGGGTGTCAGAGAAGGGCACCCGGGGTCCGCTGGAGGAGCATCTGCTCGGATGAATCCTGTCTAGTGGGAGAAACAAGCCAGGAGCTCCTGCTTCAGCCCACAAGGGGTGAAGGTTGGAGGCAGAGCTAAGGTTTTGGCTTGTGACCTGGGAAATACTGGTGCCATGGGCTTTGTGACCACTTGGCCCTTAGAAAGTGCTCCGGGCAGGGCTCAGCCACGCGGCTGGGAGACCAAGAGTGACCCTGGCCTTGGAGGAGCCCCAGCTGGGTCTGGGGACTAGCCCCAAGTCTGTCCCTGGTCAGAACCAGCGAGAACGTGGCCACATGGCTCGGCTGCTGGGGCTGAGATCGCTGAACCTCAGTGGCCCCCAGCCCCCTTACGGAGCCCAGGATGGGCCTGGGACTGGCTCAGCCTGGGTTGGGGGTGGCCACTCTCAGCAGGGGCCCCTGAAGGCGAAGCGCCAGGCGGACAGCGAAAAGTGTGGTGGGGACCTGGCTGTGGGCTGCCCATGCTGGGGCGCTCGTCCTCTGTTCTGCTCTCGCCCCCCAAGCGTTGGGGGCTCTATGGTGGACGTCTGAGCATCCCAGGCTCGCTGGGCTGCTGGGCTTGGTCTCATCCCTGGGTACTCTGATGGCACCTTCATATGGGCCCACAACCAGGCATGGCCTTTGAGGGGCCCCCTGAGCTCTTTGACAAATCCTACCCTGGGGGTTTGTGGGCCCCAGACATCAGCAGCCGTGTCTCCGCCGCAGTGAGGAGACTGGAGCCCAGGGAGGGGGCCCACCGAGCCTGGCCCTGCAGCAGCTCTGCTGGAGCCTGAAGAAGTCAAAGGGTGGCCCCCACCCGGCCCAGAGGCGGCTCTGAGTGTGTCCATGTGTTGTATCCAGCCTTGTTTGAAAAATACTCGAGGGGAATGACATTGAAACATCTGGTCATAAATTGGTAAATTATATATGAAAAGTCAGGCCCAGGGAGCATGTGAATTAGGACAGAAGACCAGCTCTTGCAGGCCCCCCAAACCCATAGACCCTTTCACACAGAGACGTTTGAGCCTTGGTCTTAGATGAAACATGGGCATCCCCTCCAAGAACCAAACCTTACACTGAAGGTCGGGATCACGGACCAAGTCTCACTCGGGCCACCAGGGACCTCCTGCCAAGCCCTGGCCAGCAGTGGCCAGCGTAGGCCTATGACCTGGTCTCCCCACCCTTCACCTGCCTCCTGTCGCTCTCTGAAATTCAGGGATAAAAACAGGGATTGTGGGGCCAGAAGCTTACACAGTGTGGGAGTTTACAAGCAGAGTGGGAACGGACTGGTTTCACGCAGTAGCAGAGAAAGTCATATGTCACAAATCCTGCATCTGAGCTCCGGCCTTGGTAGGGACCCAGGCCAAGAGGGGCCTGAAGTTTTAGCCTCAGGAGCTCCTGGGAGACCCACCCGGAGGACCCAGTGATGGCTTGTCTCCTCCCCTAGGAGGCTGATCCCGTGAGGCCAGGACGCTCACCTAGCTTCCCTCCCAGCCCCCAGTCACAGGCACCACGCCCTGACATCTCTTGAATGGGTCAAACAAGTGGTTAATTAGTTAATTAATGGGTGATCTGTCCAGCAAAACGTTTCCTCTGCATCCCCAGGGCAGGGTTCAGGAAAGCAGCTTACTGTTTTTGTCTTTGTTTCTTGTTTATTTATTTCAGTTCCCCAGGGGATTCCTCAGCCTCTCAGGCCCTGCTCGCACCTGCTGCCACAGAACCTGCATTCCAGCCAGAACCTGGGGTGAGCGGTGATCTACAGCAGGCACGGAGAGCCCCTACTTCTCAGGCAGGTGCTCCAAACACTGCCTAAATGGAAAGTCCTACTAAATAATTAGTCAGCAGCGCCTCAGGCAAAAACATGCCGAAAGCAAGCTGTGAGCCACCCACCACCCGGTCGGAATGCATGGCTCTGCCCAGCACACTCAGCAAGCAGAGGGGGTGTGAGGGCCGCACACTGGGGAGGCGGGGGAACAAATGGATTACAGCACTCCCCAAGGGGAACCTCGGTCAGCCTGCTCCACGGGCGCCCCAGCCCTTCTCTGGGCGTGACCTGCTCTGTGTGACTCCTCTGGGCGTCTGGGGGACACTTTCTCAGTGGTGTTTTTACATGAAATATGCATGATTCTGCAGGAAACCAACTACACTGAAATACGTTCAAGACACCTTTAAAATGTGTGGACGGTAATGTATCCCCGGCTTTGTTAGCTTCTTAATAACCAGACCTCACCCGGGGCTAATGCGGACTGGGGTTTTGGAGGAGCCATGAGTGGCAACAGTCTCAGGGTATGAAGCACCCACTGGTATGCGCACCACGTGAGCGCAGGTCCCGGTCCTCCTGGTAACAAG
Organism: Manis javanica; assembly: GCF_040802235.1. Classification (NCBI taxonomy): domain Eukaryota; kingdom Metazoa; phylum Chordata; class Mammalia; order Pholidota; family Manidae; genus Manis; species Manis javanica. Next base: position 114,880,949 of record NC_133165.1, read on the forward strand.
CCCTGGGGGCTGCTGATGCAGCTGCCTCATTATCCGAGGGAAGCTGACTTCAGAGGGCAGGAAGATTCAAAGCTGTCACTGTTCCCACACAGGGACACCAGACGCCCCCGGGAGTCTGTGGGGTGGCACCCCAGACCCTGAAGCTCACCTCCAAGGGCAGGAGGGACTCCAAAACCCGCTCCCCTGGGAGCCCCGCTGAGGGGCACCATAAACCTGAAGGTGCCTGACGGTAAGGCCTGCTGTGCAGGTTCCCTCCTGGGCTCCAGCCACTCTCCCTGCCAGAGGAGCTGGGCCCAGCACGTCAGCGGGTGACACGTACCCTTCAGGATAGGAAGCCCCCCACCTGTCATGCTGGACACCTCCTCACGCTCCCCACTGCGTCCAGGGCCCCTTGGGCGCCAGCAGCCAGAGGAGCTGCTCTAGAACACGCAAGCCACCCTTCATTGCCCCCAAAGCCCTCTCTGTGCCCAGTGCACTGGGGGGAAATGCTTTGTCACCTGGTATTGAAGGCTTTTTGTGGGGAGGGTCTGTGGGCCCCTCCAGGCCCACCTCTGGCTGCTGGCTCCCCCATCTTTCCCCCTCCCCCATGTACATGCACACCTCCCAAAGGCCTTTGCTGCTGTATATCTGCACCCCCCAGTCTGCTGTCCCCAAGCCTGGAAGGTCTTCCCAGTCACCTCTCTGCCTGGCAAATCTCTGTCCACTCTCGGGGTTCCCCCAACTACAAAATGGTCCCTGGCCGCCCTTGTGGGGAGACTGCTTGGCCTGCCCCAGCGCTGAGCTCCAGGGAGGCAGGGGTGGAGGGCAGGACCAGGAGCTGAGCCCATCCACAGGCAGTGCCAGGGAAGAGGAGGGGCTGGCGAACTGGCCTGGGGCCTCTCTGATCAGACGAGGGCAGGAAGAATTGCCCTGGAAGTGCTGTCTGGATGTGAGTGAGGCCTGGGGGACAAAGGGCCTCCAACATCAGTGCCCAGGACAGTTCCCCAGACCGAAGAAGCCCCTTGTCACCCTTGGGGGCCTCAGGTCCAAGCCCCCCAAGTGTCACTCTTCAGCCTGTTCAAACCTCGCAGGGAGCAGGTGTGCTCAGCCTTCTAAGCTGTCCCCTTCAGCCACTACTGCTGCCCCGGTGGCGGGGACGGTGCAGAGAAGGCCAGCACCACTGCACGCGCGCACGCACACACACACACACACACACACACGCGCGCGCCCGCGCATGCTCCAACAGCCCATATACCCTCCTTCCTCGCCACACAAGTCTCCACGGCAGTCACCCTCTGGCAGGAGACCTCAGCGGGGATGGCCAGGACCCTGGGGTCCTCTGAAGCACCCACTTTGCTCCCTGTGGTGTTAGTCTCCAGAGGGACTAACTGGCTTTTGGGGAGGCTCTGCTTGCCTGGCTGAGGCCCAGGAAGGAATCACGGGTGGGAGGAGGCGCTGTGCTCTGGGGAGGCAGGGAGGAGGCCGCCTGAAAGGAGCGAGGGGCTGCAAACCCCGCGGTCCCAGCAGGTTTACTGCTGACCCCGAGAGGGCCCCCTCTGTCCTGGCCAGCAGAACAAAGGAAAGAGGGTCTCTAACAGGCCAAGAGGGTTTTTACGGCCAGGGTTTTGGGCGGGCTCTTTGAGGGGAGGGGTCAGGGGAAAGGTGGGCTGGTGCGGCTTGCTGACGTGTCCCCTGGAGGATGCTTGTAGCCTAAGATGAAACCTAGGTCTCTCTGAGATGGTGGGAGGGCTTATTCAAAAGACGGTTCTCTGGTCCGGATTCTATCTCCCCCCCCCGTCAGGTGGTGGCGCTGCCCGCAGAGCAGGAAGCCCAGAGAGGGAAGGGGTCACCCCTGGATGAGGGAGGCTAGGAAGGGGGGAGTGCCAGGGAGCTGCCTGCGAAGTCTTGACTCATTTGATTTTCCGTTTGACCACGAAAGTAGTATTTGGCCTATCATTTAAAAAGAAAAGACTTCTGGATGCTTGCTCTGAAGAACAGAAAGCAGGGTCTCAAAGAGATACTTGCACATCCGCGTACCTAGCAGCACAGTTTACGACATCCGAAAGGTGGAAGCAGCCCGAGGGGCCGTCGACAGATGATGTATAAACAAAATGGGGTCTATCCCTACAGTGGGTCATGTTCAGCCTTAAAAGGAAAGGAATCCTGACACGCAGCAACATGGATGAAGCCCAAGGACAAGGTGCACTGAAATAAGCCAGTCACAGGGCAAACGTATGTTGTCACTTCTCTGAGGTCTCTAGAGAAGTGAGATCCAGAAAACAGAACAGTGGGGGCCAGGGACTGAGGGAGGGGATGGGGAGTGAGCGTCTGGTGGGGACGGAGCTTCAGTGTGGGGAGATGAGCTCTGCCCAGCGCATCGCACAGCAACGCAATGTGCTGAGCACCACGGCGCGGCGCACTCAGAACCGGTCTGGTGGTAAACTTTTTGTTACATGCATTTTACCACAATGTTTAAAAAACACACAAGAAAGGAAGGAGGGAGGGGAAGGAGAAAAGAAGAGAGAACTCCTGCCCTCCTTGTCGCTTGCCCTCAGGGAATGTGGCTGCCCCTGACTGGCCCCTCTGCTGAGGCCCGAGTGGAGGGGGCAGGATTCCAGCAGGGACTGTGATCCCTGGAGAAGGGAAGTGGGCAGTAGCTCGGGACTTCTTGGAGGTGTGGGGAGGCCGCTGGGCAGAGAAGCATCTGCCAGGTACCCAATGGGCACAGACTCAAGATAAGTACCTAAGAGCTTGCTGTTCTGCCCTCTGCCTCCTGCACACATGGAAGACCCACACTTCCTGGTTTCCCTGTAGCTGGTGAGCCATGTGACCAGCTCTGGCCAATGAGTTATGAGCAGAAGAGACACGGGCCCTTTGGAGCTGGAGCATTTCATGGCCAGGCAGTGACCTTCTGGAGCTCTCCTCCCCTCTGGGTGGTGACTGAAGCCTGTGGCAGGGGTGCCGGGGTCGGGGGGGGCTGCAGACAGGCAGCATGAATGAGAGGTAGGCCTGAGTCAGTGTAGCCCCCAAGACTGGGGGATGTTTGTTACTCAGCATGACCTGGCTTTCCATGACTAATGCACTCGTCTTTCCCAAATACTCTAGAGGAAGGTGGTCTGTGAATGTGGAGAAGGCTGATACTGGGATAGTACCTTTTATATATTTATGTGTCTTGCATACCCCTCCTGGGCAGAGCCAGGACCCTACAATCTGATCCTGAATTGATCACTACGGTGCTGTGTGATATCTGGAAAGTCACCCAACTTCCGATTCCCAGTTTCTGTGTCTGGTGATATTTCTTTGCTTGTCTGTGTACTGTGGACACATGCAGAGCAGGGGCTGTAACATTGCAGACACCCAGACACCAGGAGTCCCTGATCACGATGACAATGTATCAGGCAAACAAGTACTTTGTGGGTTTTGACCTGAAGGTGATAACGGATTAATAATGGTTTTACCCCTAAGAACCTTTCTCTTCGGTGACTGTTTTTGCAGTGAGCTCGAACTGCTTTAACAGGCCGTAAACAGCTGCAAAAATGTAGAACACCATCCACATCAAACCAAGAAGAATTTATCATGCTGACATTTCTCTTTTCACTGGGAGGGTTTATGCCGGCCTGCACTTGGCAGGGGAGGAGGAATGTGGCTCAGGAGTGAGCAGGGACAGGCAGGGCTCTCATCTGCCCACAACCAAAGCAGATTCTGGCTGGTCATAGAGGAGGAGTTTATTAAAGGACACTGGGAGATCCTGGAGTCATCAGGAGGTGGGAGAGCCCACGACAAGGTAACGTTCCCTCCAGACCCCCCACCTCCCTCAGACAGCCCTGATGGGAAACAGCTGCCGCTGCAGCCACTGCTGTGGGTGCTCCCACAGCTCAGGGATGCTCCCATAGCATGAGATGCTCCCACAGCTCGGGGTGCTCCCACAGCATGGGGTGCTCCCACGGCTTAGGGATGCTCCCATGGCTCGGGGTGTTCCCACCTCACAGGGGATGCTCCTACCACACAGGGTGCTCCCACCACACAGAAATGCTCCAGTTGCCCTGGACCAAGCCCACAACTGCCACCAGGACCAATACCAATCATGTCCCAGGGCACTTAACCTTTTGTAGCCTCCCCAGTCCCCTAAATGGAACATGGCCCAGCTGCCCTCTCCAGCATACTGAATCCCATGGCCACCTTCTCCATTAGGGTGTAGGTCAAAATGGTAGAGCCTCAGTCACTGTCTGCGTCCTGGTTGCAGGGAGGCTGGATAAACCCGTTGTCTGGCCACCTTGGGCCAAGAGACTAGTTAGGGCAGGAATCCCAGTATTGCAAGGGTATTTGAAAGGCGTCCCACCCTAACGTCATATAAGGCATCAAGAGTGCGGCCTGCTCAGTGGCAAATCAAAAGGGTTTCAATAGCTAGGCCCAAACGCTCCCAGGAGACATGTGGAGCATGTACATGGGCTATACTGTTCTCCATCAGTGCACATGGCTAAATGCATTTCTCTTAAGACGCAGCCCAGGGCCTGTGATAAGAGGGGTCCTGGCCTGGCTGCACACAGCTGCTGAGAAAGCCCCTTACCTCGCTGGGTCTTGGGCCCGGCTTACAAGGAGAGAGTTGGAACACGAGCTCTGAGATCCCTTTGGCTCAACCCAGTGTCACGCCCACACTCAGCAGGGAAATTTTGGTTTCATGGTTTTAATAAGGTTCGAAGCAAACCAAGTCTTGGCTCGAGTGCTGGCAGGGAGAGTTAATTTGGTAGAAAACAAATGGGAAGCCCAAGACCTTGGCAGGGGATATTTATTACCTCTTTCTTTCAAGCTCTCCTGCCCCCAGGGCTTATTACTGTGGAATCTGCTGCTTGGGGGAAAACCAACTCTCCAGCTTCATAAACGTTTGTAAGAGCAAATTTAATAAAGCTGCCACTAATACCATTCAGATGTAATTCCTTCATTTTGCATTATTAGTCTTTCTCTTTTATTGCAAAGCATTGGAAATGCATGGAGTCATTGTTATAGCAACAAAAGGAAATGACTAACTGGCAGGTTACTGATTAGCCATACTTGGGAGCAAATAGAAGAAAGTGCTGAAACAGGGTGGCCCAGGTCTTGCGGTTCCTTTTTGTTTCCTTTTATTACGAATGGCAGAACACACCTGCGTGCTTTTCCCTACAATCACTTTGTATTACTGTGTACCGTATGTATTGTATTATCACTAAACTATGGTTGTGGAATTTGTAGATTTTCACTAAACACAAGTGTGAGGTGGGCGGCATATCCCCTACACCACGTCTCTGAAGACCACAAAATGATGCTGCCTGCCATACACCAGCAGCGGAGGGGAAGGGGGGTTCTCTTACATCTGTCCAAAGTCTCTTTCTAAAACAGAAAACCTGCAAATTGTCCTTGTTTCATGAGACTGATTTTACCATGATGATAGTAATAGTAATAAAAAGTTTCCATTCCACAAAAGGAAAAGAGAAGCCAGCAAAGAGAACCGGATGAACCCCAGCAAGGGCGTGAGTCGCTGGTGGAAGGCATCCCGTGATTTGCTTGTTATGATTCAGGACGGAAGAAGTGTTTGACCTGGAAACACGCCCCATTCCTGACCCGTTCAGGGGCGCAGACCTGCTTGTATGTTAGGAGTTAGCGCCAGTTGCCTGTGCTTTGTCACCACCTCGAGTCCTTCGGGACAAGGAAGGTAGAAAATGATAATAGGCAAGTGCGCTGTGGCCAGGCCCACAGGGTAGGATGGTTACAGATTCTTTGCGCAGGAAAAGGCAGCTGCTTGCTGAGAACCAAATGAACCCAAGGTCGTTCCTTCATCCTGTTGACTGGGGGCGGTGCCTACTATGTGCCGGGTGCAGGGCTAGGCACTGGGGGTGCTGTCCTCAGCAGACAGCCTCCTGGCTCTGGCCTGCCATGGGACAGCAACAGCCACATGGTGACAGGCACTGGCCCCAGTACTACTAACACCTATTCACTTATTTCTTGTTCATCAAAATTAGCGGTGAGTTAGAGCAGGTGCATGGGACAAGCATCATGATTAATTTTTCCTGCCTTTGAAGAAAAATGCTGAGATATGAATAGTACAGTAAGAATAGGAGGGACTCCATCTTCAGGCTAAGGTTCCACTTTATTTTTTAAATTGAAGTATAGTTGCTACACAATATTATATTGGTTTCAAGTACACAACACAGTGTGGTTCAACAGTTACCCACACTATTAAGTCCTCACTCCAACTAGTTCATTTACTATCTGTCCTTTTATTTTATTATTTATTTATTTTTTCAGATGCCATTTAAAAAACCAGGAAGTTAGGAGGTAAGATTCCTAACATATTTTACGGTAATCAGCCAGTAATCTACCCTATCTTGGAGCAGGGCCGCAGTCCCAAGTGGTATGTCCCTGAGCTTGAGGGTGACCACGGTCTTGGAGAATAACAGGGTCAAGAAAGTCCTTGTGTTAAGTTTATCTTACAGAATATCTTGAGGACTGACTGTGGTTGGTGACATAATGTCCCTCGCTGGAGACAGACATCATGAGACCCCATGTCAGCCTACGCTCCTCTGGCCTTTACACCATTCTTGAAATCCTTTAAGGACACGAATCCTATGCGTCCTCTATGAGGATGCCTGCACTCCCCTTTCTTCGAGTGTGTGCTTTGCCTTAAATAAAGCCTTCTTGCTGCTCAGTTTATTGCGTTCTGTCTCTGAGCTCTTCCAAGCCTCTTGGGAGATTAATGAGAGACCTCTTTCCTAGTGGTATGTTACTTCACTATTTCATTCCAGTTTCTAGACTGAAGCACAAGTCTTCCCTTCTGTTCTACTTCAGACACGTAGGGAAGGGCTATTGAGGTCTCTGATCTGGGCCTGCAAGTTCCCTTTCCCTGGGTGACCTGGACAGGGCTGCAGCTGTATGATCATGCTCTTTAGCAGCTTGCCTGAAAAATCTCCTTTCTTTGCTTTGGGGACGTTCTCAAAACATAATCTCACTCCATCCAGTGCTCTGTGGCTCCCCCAAATCCTGGGGTGGTGGGGGCTTAGTTCCCATGCCGTGCAGATTCAAGTGGATGCTGGACACCATGTGACCCTGTATTCAGAAGTTGGCGAGGGACCTTCCCTATGCCTATGCCGAGCATGAGTTCAATGAACTTCCCTTTCTCCCTTTGCTTTTCCTTGTTCTCTGCTGCCTGCACGGCTGCTGCCATTCACTACTGCTCCCACTTTAATGAATTCCTTCCTTACCTACATGTGTCTAACCTGTTCATGAATTCTTTCTCTGTCAGAGTCAAGAACCCTCCCCTGTCCAGGCTGAGGTCTCACCTGGTGTGCAGGGAGAGACCTCCCCAGACACAGCTGCCTGGCAACAGCGGGAAGCTGAGTATCCTGACTTTGGGGAGGATGAGGTTTTAGTCTCCCATCCCACCCCAGTCATGTGACCCAGACTCAGCCAGGAGAGAAACTGCAATTGGGTTAAACAGTATAAGGATATTTTATCAGAGGATACTTTCAGTTGTAAGAAATAAAAAACTCAAATAGCTGTTAAAAAAAATTCAACCAAGTAAATTTGAAGATTTAATTTGCCTTATTAAGTGATTCATGGACCAGGCAGCATCTCCTCTAGCTAGCAGAGAGCTGCTTGGAGGATTTGTATAAAAATGGAAAGTTTTTTAGGCAAGGCCAAGAAATTACTAGCAAAAGTAAAGATTATTTCAGTCATGGTCACCCTCCTTTAGGGGGACAAGAAGGGGGTCTTATCGTGCAGCTTACTTTATCTTCTTTTGGGGTAATGGAGAGGGCTCAAATGACAGATTACACTGTTGGTGCTGACCAGAAAACCCCTAGGAAAATGTTAAGACAACAGTTCTGGGGAGGTTGAAACTGCAGTGAGATTAGAAATTAAGCCCTGGTTTGGTGACCTGGCCCAGCACAAGTGATCCTGTCTCGGGCCTGTGACTTTCTTTTTAACATAGCTTAAACAATAAGAGAATTCACTGTTGCATTTGTCTAGATATACCAGAGGTAGGTCACGTTTGATCCAGGGGCTCTGCAATGTCACCAGGGACACAGTCCCTGCTGTCTCTACTTCATCCAAGCCTAGATCCCTCTGTGGTCATATGTGGCTGGCATCCCTAGTACACCACGTGTCCCCATCTAGGTTGGGGGAGAGAGAAGCAGAGAGCAGGTTTTCTCTTCCCCCAATCATCTGATTAGACTGGCCTGGGTTTTTTGAACCAATCTGAACCAGAACCTGAGCCTCACCGTGGCAAAGGGGTGATATGCCAACTGGCCTCTGCATCAGATTTCCCCTCTAGAGGTGGGGAGGGGTCAGTAAGCCTGATTATCTTGGCTGCTGTGCCCAGGCTACTGGGGACCACAGAGCCCACCACATGTGACCCCAGAATTGCCAGCTGCCATGCCCCCTGCGTACAAGGCAGCCTGGGATTATGGAGCTGGTATCGTGGGCAGGAGGTGGGGTAGTGGGGGAGGGGGACACTTGAGCAGGGGCAAGGCAGGTCTCATGAAAGGACCACTCAGTGCTGGGTTGACACAGATCTAACAGGTGAGGGCGGAGCAGAACAGACACGTCCGCGGGCCGTGGGCCTTCAGAAATCAGGGAGATGGGGAGGAGGCAGCTAGGAGATTGAGAGGTGCAGCTAGAAGGGTGGGCCATAGGTACCGGGCCGATAGGAATCCATCCTTAGAAGTCCTCCCTGAGCTGCGCCCTGACCAGAATGTGAGGATACTGGAGGCCCAGTCGTCCTCTTCCCTGGGGCCCCGGGGCCGACAGAGGCACCTCTGGGGTATCTGGGCCCAGCCTAGGCCTTCCTGGTTGCATGTTCCCTGTCCTTGTACGGCTGTAACTGCTCCTGCGGGCAGACAAGCAGCGTAGCCTCCTCCTCCTCCGGCAGGCCGGCCCTCTTCCCCCGTCTGGGTCAGGGCTGCCTCTGGGATTGCCCAGCCCAGACACTGGGGCGTTCTGAAGCGCGCCGCGGGGATCCCACTGGAGTGCCGGGAGGTCAGCACCTGGTCCAGAAGACACTTTGGGAACATTTGTTGAATCAGTGTTTCCTCTCAACTTGCAAATCTCACCACTGCGCACCTCACTTTCCAAAACGGCAAACATGCAACCACACGCAGAGCGCCTGCCCCAGGCGTGCGCGCTCCCCAGGGTGGGCTCGGACGAGACAGGACCCAGGAGCGCCTCGGGTGTAAAGGGCGAGGGGCTCCGGAGCGCGCAGGCCCCTCCCCTCCCTGCGCACAAGGCAGGGCGACCTGCCCCGGCCCCGCCCTGCCCCCCGGCGGAGACCCGGGCTGACCGCCTGCGCCCGCGCGCCAGGGTACCAGCTCGGGGCCGGCGGGGCGGGGAGAGGGGCGGGGCTCGCCGGGACTACGTCCGGGGCGGGGCCAGGTGAGTCGGGGGCGGGGCCAGGTGAGGCGGCGGCGGCGCGCGTACAGGTGCGCCGCAGGTCGGGGCTTAGCCAGGTAAGGCCCGCGTCGGCTCTGGGGGGCAGCCCTCCGAGCCCCGTGGGGACGCAGCGCGGGGGCCCGAGGGCGGGAGCGGGAGCGGCGCCCTGTTCCCCGGTTTCCGCGCGCGCGCGCTCCCTTACCCCATGTTTTCTTGCTCTGGTCTCAGCCCAGACTTCGGCTGCCCGGCGTTTTCTCCCCAAGGAGGGGGTCCCCCATTTGGCCGGCCGCACCCCGCAGGCCCGTCAGCCCCGCCCACTCCGAGCCCGGGAGGCGGGAGGCGTGTTCCCGTGTCGCTGGTGGGAAGACGGGCCGAGCAGGTGCCGCGCGGGTCCCCTGGGGCCCCGCTAGTACTCAGGATGGCACCCCAAGGGTTATGGGCCGAAAGCTTGGCAATCAGCCAATCACCCTCCAGAAGCGCAGTTAGGAGAGGGCCTGGCTGCTCTCACTTTTCTCACACTCTGCTGTGGGGCCGTCCCGAGACGAAGCCTGGCATTTGGGGCTGCGGTTCCTCAATGCCTTGGGAGGTGGGTGCGGGTAGCTGCTCGTGCCCCAGGAGAAGGAACTGCCGAATTGAATCGTCCTAAGAGGGAGGAAGTCCTGTGAGCCCTTGGCGGGGCTGGAGACCCTGCCTTGGCCGTCTGGGGGCCGCCGGCGTGGAGGTCTTGTGTCTGAGGCTGTGTGGTCCAGGGAGCTCCGTGCTGTGCGTCGCCATGTCTGTGACAGGCAGTGCCGACATCTACGCAGATTGAGGACTCAAAATTTAATGTAAGACTCAACAGTAAACGTCTTTCCGTCAGTCTCTTCGGCAGTTTTAGGATCGTGTTTGTGAGCACATTTCATACAGTGACCAGTCATTCCTCAAACCAACAACAGGGCTGCGGGTGGGGGTGAAGAGGGACACAGGGCCCAGCCGGAGCCTAGCTAGGCTCTGTGGACAGGCATCCCCCAGGCCCGGCTTACAGGGGACACAGAGCCTGCTCTCTGTGCAATAGAGGTAAGCTGTGGGTTTGTGGGAGGTTAGAGAGGGCTTCCTGGAGGAGGCAGCCATTGAGCTGGAAGATGGATGAGAAGTAGGCAGGGGAGGTTGGCACATTGAGATCACACAGAGGCTGGCGACTGTAAGTGTACCTGATAGATGGAGCCAGTAGGAATCTACTTGGATGATGTCATTGAGTTATTGAAGTGCAACCTCAGAAAGATGTTCTAAGGTCTGGAAATATGACTAAACATCCCTCAGACATAGGGCCTCTTCCTAACAAGGTAGGTCAGGCAGAACCGGCTGTGTGGGCACCATAGATGTGGCTTCAGTTAAAGAGAGGATAGGAAGAGCTCAGGCTCTGCTGGAGGCGCTGGATATGTGTATCTTTCACATCAAAAAATTCATCCTGTTCCCTGAATTCACCCTCTTTCACTGATGGGGAAACTAAGGCAGACAGGCAGCAGGAGTCAGACACCTAGTTTTTGAGCAGGTCAGGGACTCAGCTTCCCAGCCCATAAATGACCCTGTTTTCCAGCCATCCCCAGAAGGTCACGGTCACCATCACTAATGGCTCTCAGCCCTGGCTGCACACCTGATTGCCTCATTCCTCGCCCACACCAGCCTCATGAAGGACACCTTTTACAGATGAGGAAACCGAGGCAGAGGGGTGGGGGTAGGTGACTTCCCGAGGTCCCATGGCCAGTGAGGCCAGCTGTCCTGCATGTGCAGCGTCTGTGCTCTCCCCATCGGCTGTGCCACCTGCAGGGCGCTGAGCTCTGCCTTCCAGGGGGAGATGGCTGAAGCCCTCCAGTGACTGCCCTTCACACTTGTGTGGCATGAGCATGGGGATATGGAAATGATGTTTTCCATTTCTTCTCAGATAAATTACTTACCTTTTCCCTCCATCCTTTCATTAAAATGGATACTCAAGGAAGATGTGCACATGTAGCCAGAGGCTTCCTGGGCCTCCCAAGGTACATGTGAGGGGAGACCTGGGCCCTGCATTGTGGGAGTGGGGATGGCCTTGAAGATGCCTGTGTGGGGCCCAGGTGGCACCCTGCTCCTCAGTCCTGCCCCAGGATCCTCATGTGGAGTCTCCTGGAACTCCTGGCAGCCAGGTCAGGCCAGGGTCTGGGTTTCTGGGTCACTAGAGGGCAGGCTTGGTCGTGGCCCCTGTTTTCTCACTCTCAGATGGGCTTCGTGAGCAGCCTGGTGTCCTGGTGCTCAGAGGGTGTAATGTCAGTACCCGTAGAGGTAGGGCAGCACTAGCTAACAGCTGGCACTGGAGCCCGACCCCCTGATCCTGGCCGTGTGACCTTGAGTTGCTAACCTGCGTTGCTAGCCACTCTGCCCTGGTGTCGCCATTTGTAAAATATGAACAGTATTATTACTTACTCTGTAACTCAGTAGGGTTATTGGGAGAATCAAAAAATGAGTTAATTTGTGCAAAGTGCCTAAAACAGGGCATGACACCTTGAGAAATGTTGCATACCTGAACATTATCCCTGCCCGTGACCTGTGGAGCCATGTGAGGATGGACTTCTGTGGACCGTGCTCTGGCCGAGGCTGAGGGCCAAGCTGTGTTTCTTCAGTGGCCCTGCACAGAGCAGGACAGTGGGAAGCTCGTTTTCAGGTGGAGCCACTGTCTGTCCATCCGAAGGAACTGGTTTGGTGGGTCAGGAGTCCAGAAACTCCTGGGCAGCTGCCCCTTCCTGACCCCGGGGGGCAGCAAAATCCAAACCAGCAAAGAAAACAGTGGTTGGTGGCTGCGTCACCTGCTGCCCTTATCTGCAGGGAGGTAGCCTCGGGCCATGGGACTTAAGGAAAAGCAGCTCCTCTCTGGCCCAGCCAGTGAGGCCCCTGCAGTTTCCCCAACACCACATTTGGCTCTGCCCTGTTATAAACACCTTGCGTTTTATGTAGGAGGGCTTATTTATTCATTTACGTTTTTTAATTTATGGAGAATTTCGAACATTAAGCAAGGCATTCCAGTGTCAGCCATTGCTCTGCAGCAGCCAAACCTGGCCTAGGCTTCCCCCCTCCGGGCCCCCGCCTTCCCCACTACCTGCTCAGCCCACCTTTCCTACTTCCCTGGTATTTTAAAGCGGTTCCCAGATCTCGTACCCCATAAATATTGCCACTTGAATCCCTTTCTTGACTGTGACCGCAATGCTATTATCACACCTAAAGCTATCAGCAGTAATGCCCTAACGTCCAGTACCCTCTCGTATTCAGATTCCCAGTTGCCTCAAATATAAAATTTCTTCTAGGTTTTTTAAAAATCGTTTTCCTAACAGGATCCAGAGGAGGTCTGTGCGTTGCAGTTGGTTAATCTGTCCTCGGAGCCACAGCTTTAGGAGTGGTTTGTATTTGGCTTCCACCTGCCCGGTGACTGTCAATGCGAGTCTCTGGAGTCTGTGACCTTTCAGTGTGATGCCACACCTGTCACTTTATTTGATTCTCACTGTGGCACGCTGGTGGGGGCTTGTGCCCATTTTGCAGAATAGGAAGTGGGGCCCAACAGGAGCGGACTGGCCTCAGGTGGCACCTGGCGGAGGGGTCACCCAGGCTGGAACCTCTGACTCTGGGCTGCTCGCCCACAGTGGCTGCTGCGGGGGCTGGTGGCCAGCACTAGAGAGGTGCACAGGGGTCAGAACCAGGTCCAGCTCTTGGTACAGAGAGGCCCGCCGGGCCCACCTTCCCCTGAGGCTGGGGCGCTTTCTCTCTGTCCACACTGAGGGCAAGTCTCTATTTGACCTGGCTGGCTGTAAGCGGGTGCTTCTGTAAAGAGGTTCTGAAGGTGGAGGGGAGGTTTAGTGGGGCCCTGTGAGTCCCACTTCAGTGTCCAAGGAGGCTGCCCGGGAGGTATGTAGGAATTCAGACTGTATCACTGAACTGGACTCAAGCTGTTGCTAATTATGGAAGCCATTTATAGAGCACCTCCTCCTTGAAAGAGCTCTGTGTCCCAGGTTGGGGGACAGCGTATGCAGCGTTTCTAAGGCAGGAACAGTTGTATATTTGAGGGGCAACCTGGAGGCCTGTGTGGCTGGAGCAGAGGGAAAGGGCAGAGTGGATGTGGGGTGACAGGGGTTCTGGAGGGTGGCCCAGGGGTCTTTTCAGCTGCTTTGACTCTTATTCCAGCAATTACAGGAAGCTGTTGGCACCCAGGCGTCACGGGAGGTGTGGAGTAGGCAGTTGGGGTGTTCAAGGCCAGAGCTGGAGGAGAGGTCAGGCCCGAGACCTGGGCTGGGGGGTGGCGAGCACGGGATTTAGTGTCCCTGAGAGAGGGGAGGGCCCAGGGTCCCCTGAAGGCTCTGAGTGCAGGTGCTGGAGGCTCCGGCCAAGGCTCCCACTGGGTCCTTCTCGGGCACAGCAGCCTGGGATGGCAGAGAATGGGAAGGGTGAGGTGGGAGCCCCTGGGCGTGGTGGTGAGACTGGCAAGGAGGCCTTGAATGCTGGGCTCTTTTGCATTCCCTTTGCTGGATTTTATTCAACAGGCACCCCAAGTTCCTGCTTGTGGCCTCATCTTTATACACAGCAGTGCGGAGGAAGATTCCTCCTGTGGCCCTCTCGAGAAAGTAAGGGGTCTTCTTCCCCAGAAACACCTGGAAGACTTTTCCTGGTGCTTTGTGGACTAAATGAACCTGTCTGTGTGTCCAGGGAAATTGCCATGTGCTGATTGGCTCAACTTGGCTCCCCAACAAACCTTTGAAAACGAGATGGGAGTATTCTTCGGTAGTCAGGTGGCCCTGGGAGGTGGGGTGGGTCAGCTCCTTGCAGCTGGAGGGCTTGCAGGTGAGGCTGCACACCTGCACGAGCTCCTGGGTACCCCAGGCAGAGAGGGTGACAGCGATGCTGGGCAGGAGTAGTCTCGTCCACCCAGAAGGCTGTGGGAGCAGCCCTGCGTCCACAAGAACCCCAGGTGGGCCAGGCGGCCCCTGCAGCTCTTTCCAGACTCCCTCACCCTTTCAGGGCACTGGGTGTCCTGGGACTCGTGGGCACGCCTCCGACGAGGTCATGTAGCAGGTCACAGCTTGTTTGGACCTTGCTGCGGCCAGCTTTGGGTGTCTCACCCAGGTGTCACACAGGACCAGTGGCTCCTGGCCCCTCTACTTGGACAAGGGTCTGCGTGTGCCTTCTCACCAGTGTTGGGGATCCAGTGGTGTTTATGACAAAGAGCAGGAGTGGGGATCTGATGCAATGAATCTGTGGCACAGCTGAGACAGAAGGTTCATACTACTTCTTAGGAGATGCCACTAGGAGACCCCAGAATCGCAGCTCAGTGGTGACTCCCTACCAGCCCTGAGCAAGAGCTCCTGCCCTTCACACCTGAGCCACTGCGCCCCCTGACCCTTGCCCGTGCCAGCCCCTTTCTCCCCAGAGCATATAAAATTTGGGGTTAGGCCCAGGTGCATCGGAGTCCCCCTCCTCCCAAGAGCCCTTTATCAGAGCACCCTGTTCTGCACACAGGGCCGGCCACTGGCCAGCTCCGCCTCTGTTCGCCCCATATCAGCTGCATCACTCAAATTCAGTTTGGCGCTAATTTGCTGGAGGTAAGAAGTGTTAATTTGTAGCTACTACGCTAAAATAACTGCTGTGAGGGTCTGTTTGTATAATGTGCAAATATAGTTTTAGAGCAACAAACCATTTTGCTATTTGTAGAGTTGGGTGACTTGAAACATCCCTTGCACACCATCCCAGAGAGCCTGCCTATGCTGCAGGTGACAGGTGGCACTGGGGCCTACTGGGTACCCGGGGTTCCTCCCATTGGAGCGAGTCCAGACAGGAGCTCAGTCCTCAAGACCCTTTAATCTGGTGAGGGAGCCCACGGTTAACCACACGTTCGTACAAACAGGTACATGCTGTCACGTTTGCACCTTGTGGCGGTTTAACCGGGATGAGGACAGGTGCTGGGAGGGTGGGTGGGAGGGGGCCTGATGCCCTCCTGGTTGGAAGGGGGTCTGAAGGCTGAGCAGGAGTTGCCCTGCAGGTGGGGGCTGTGGTCTAAAGCTAATACGTATTTGGTCTTTGCCGCTTTATTCTAGTTCCTGGCAGAGGAATTGGATTTCCTAAAGCCATTCGGATTTCCAGAGTTCTAGGAGTGTCTTTGTTATTCCTAAGAGGTCCCCTGTGACTTTATCTGAGTTTATGCTAATGAGGTGACTCTGGGTTGGCACCTAGATAGCCCCAGGATGGGATTGGTCCCCAGAGGACCCAGCCTCCTGATAGAGGGTTAAACCCATGGGCCCCTCACGACAAGCTCAGGCGGCAGGAGGGCTGGAGGTGGAGCTACCCTGCGTTGGTAAGAACTCCAAGCCCTGAGGCTGAGAGCTTCCAGGCTGGCACTGGCGAAGCTTCCATGTGCTGGGAGGGTGGGAGTCCCTGCATGCCAGCCAGCCTGGTATGTCTTGTGTATGGCTGCTCCTGAGCTGTATCCTTTATCATAGAATTATTGAATGTGAAGTGGGGTCTTGGGAAGCCCCACATTTGAAACCATGTCAGACCAAAGTGCAGTTAACCTTTGGTTAGGGGACTTGAGACTTTGAACTGGCATCTGAAATGGGGGCAGCTTTGTGGCCCTGGGCCCTTAACCTGTAGGTAACTCTAGGTTGCTAACTGCAGGTAGTTTGCATCAGAATGGGGTTGAATTGTAGGACACCCACTTTGTGCCAGAGAATCAGAGAGTTGGTGTTGGAATGACAAACTTGTTGTTAGAAAAGACTTCACAGGCAGAAAGAATTTACAAGGGTGGGGGAAGAATCAGTGCAAAGGCCCTGGAGTAGGCGGGAGCAGTGTGGGGTCTAGGGGAGCCTCAGACGGGCAGGGCGTCTGCATCTGTAGCCATAGGAGAAAGAGGAGAGAGCACCCGGGGTGAGGGAGTGCGGAGCGGGGTCAGGCTGCACCTGAACCTCAAATCACGGGGGCAAGGGTCCTCCTGGGTGTGTTTTCTTGTCAGTTGGAAGGGGATAGAAAGTCTTCATTCACTGCTTGCTCCTTGCAAGGAGCTGGGTGCCCAGAGCAAAGTGACATTAAATGATAATTTTCAGAAAAGGACAACATCATAACTATCACACAGATATAAAAATGAACGTGTGGTAAAGGTTTTTTTTAACTTGGGAGGGAAGCAGGCAAGTGTTCTCACTGGTTGAAAAGAATCTATCTGAAGGACAGAGGCATTTATAGATCGGGAATACTGAAATGAAAGTGCGCATGGAGGCAGATTTGGGGCATTTTGGGGAGGAGGAGGGAGGAAGGGGGTAACGAGGAAGGGAGAGAAGTCAACTGCAGGACAGAATTTGCATGACCACAGATAAGAAGTACTTCGCGTTGCTGTCGGTTATCTCCCAGAGGAGCAGTCAGGTGCGCCGGAGGGATGCTCTCCGTTCCAGGCGGCGCAGCTTCCCGGAGAGGTACAGGTGTGGCCCCTGACACAAGGCTTTGGGCACGTCCGTCCCTTGCCCTGTCGGGGCCTCGGTTTTCAGTTTTCTGAGGCACAATGACAGTCTCTGGCACAAGGTGTCCACTGTGATCCTCTCTAGTGCCACAGTTTATGATTCGGGCAATTCCTGGGGAGGAGAAATCAGAGTATGTCAGAGGCTTGTATCAGGTTCTTCAGAGACAGAACCAGTAGGACATATTTACATATAAAGAGATTTGTTTTTAGGCATTGGTCATGCGTTTGTGGGGATCAGCAAGTTTAAAATCTGTCGGGCAGACCAGCAGGCCAGAAACTCAGGCAGAATCCCCCCTGGAAAACCTCAGTATTTGCTCTTAAGGCCTTCAACTGATTAGATGAGGCTCACCCACGTTGTGGAAGGTTGTTTGCTTTACCCAAAGTCAGCTGATTGTGAATGTTAATCTTATCACAAATACCTCTGCAGTAGCGTCTAGGCTAGTGTTGACTGACCGCCGGACACCATAGGCCAGCCGAGCTGATGCATCAAATCAACCATCCGCAGGCTGGTGGGATGGTGTAAGTTTGGGGAGAGGAAATCCTGGGGCAAAATACCTCTAAAAACTGAAATCAGTCAAAGGGAGAAATAAGGTTTAAAATCCGTTTATTGCTTACAAACTGCGTCCAGCCCATCTCTCTCTCCTGCAGCAGCAGTAGCAAAACCAGCCCTCCCCCTCACCTCTCAGGGACAGATAAGCCCTCCTCGCCCAGGTAATTACCCATTGATATGGAGATGAACCTCATTCCACCCCCGAGGAATGATGCAAATGCACTAAAGCCATAGTTCTTTCCACCTCTGAACGCCTATTGAAATGCAGATGTGCCAAAGCCAGGCGAGATATTCTGGAAATACTACAATTTTACCCACAGATGGCCTCCCTTGTGCCGGAGCCCAGTGCTTCTGTTGGGGCCTTGCAGCCAGTCTGTGCCACTTGAGCTCCTGGGCCTGGAGACGACAGACCACCTGTGCAAGGGTGCCTTGTGGGAGCAGGACACCAGTCTCCCCAGGAGCTCCTAGGCCCCTCAGTGGCAGCCCTGGGGATGGGCTGCCTTCTGCCACGCTCCCATCCTGCAGGTGGTGAGGTCTGCTGACCACACGTAGCAGGGGCAGACGGGGGCTGTCCAGGCCTGCGGGGCGCCCTGCAGTGGTGGGGGAGCCTAGTTCACTCGCAGCCTTAGGACTGGGAGGCGCAGGGGGTCCACAGGGCCCACCCTTACAGAGCCCCCGCTGGCTGTTGCCGCAATACAGCGCGGGGCCCAGCATGCAAACTTCAAAGCAAATGATGGTGTCTGTGCTTTTTGAGACAGGAGGATGGTGTAAAGGTTTGAGCCTGTAAAGGAAAGAAGGAGTAAACGTCACTCTTGGGTTAAAGCAGAGTCCTGAGGGGAGCAAAGCTTTCTTGGCTTCAGGGGCTTTGAATTCTGAAGGCCTTTCCCTGAGGGCAGAGGAGGGGGACGAGGCCTGGGTCCGGTGGTCAGTGCCTCCTGTGGGGCTTTGAGGTGAGATGTTCCGGTGGCATTCTCCTCTCCTGGGTCAGGAGCCCCTCCCCCTGCGTTTTTGGTCAGGGGACACCTAGTGCCCCCAGAGGGTGGCTTTCAAGCTGTCTGGCTTATAGCAGGCTTACCTTTCCAGGCGAGCCTGGGGGGCTCCGGAGGCCCTGGTGGTGAGAGTGAGGACTGCATGGCCTCCCTCTGTCATGAAACCATTGCTCCTTCCATCAGGGACTCCCCGCTGCCTGTCACGAGGCATAAGTGGAATGACAGGTCAGCAGCAAGTTCCCTGCAGGTCAGGGTGCCCTCCCCAGAGGCAACAGCCCTTGGGACCTCTGCCCTCTGCCCCAAGCTCATTGTGTGGCCCAGGGACAAACGACCAATGTGTGCAAAGTTCTCAGCCCACCAGGCTTCCTGGCCGTGTTCCTTGCAGACAGCTGCCTTCGCTGTGACCTGCGCTGTAGGTGTAGACGATTGGGTTCCTCTTCTCACCTTTGCTGCAGGTAGGGGAAGGCTTCTGGCCAGGCATGTGTACATAGTCCCAGACCTGGGTGTCACCCCTGCTGCCTCCCCGGTCCCCAGGGAGCTGCCCCCAGGTTGGGGAGAGCTGCGTTTGGAAGGTAGTACTGTGCTTCTGACACAGGGAAGGTGGGTGTTGGGGTCCAGGTCTGGCAGTGCTGGGCCTCCCCTGCCTGGTGCTCTGTGCTCTGCATCCTGCCAGGGAACAAAACCCAATCCTGTTTGTAGCCCTGTCCCAGCTGGCTGGCCATTCAACTTCCACCCCACATGGCCCTTCTGCCCTTAGAAGCCATGGCCTCCAAGGTCCACCGACCTCAGGAGACAAGGGTGCAAGCCCAGGGGCCTGTGGACAGGGAATGGTAGCTGGTGTGGAATGTGGGGCGCTGGGGGTCTGGTCTGGAATTGTCCACACTGGAGTGTCAATGAGGGGCTTGCTGGAGGTGATGGCCCGGAACTGCCTGCAGAGGGGAGCCGGCACGTATGCATGTGGCCCTGTGTGTGTGTGCATGTGCCCATGTGAGTACATGCAGGGTGAGCATGTGGCTCCTGAGACGGTGCTGCCGGCTTCCTGGAACCTCTCTCTGGGGGTCTCTGCCCCTCTTTCTTCCGTCCTCCTCCAGTCCTGGGCTGCGCCTTGTGCCCCACCCAGGGTCTTCCACTAGCAAGACCCTGGCAGCAGGGCAGTGAGAGAGGCTGGGTGGGGCTCTTGCTCCATCTCAGCCCAGAGAGGGCAAAACTCTTGACGAGGCTGCACAGCCTTCCGGCAGCAGATCCAGCCTGAGTGGGTGGGTGGCCTGGGCTGCTGTGCCGGGGGTGGGGCAGGGCAGCACGTGGCGGAGGAGACCAGCCAGGCCACTGCTACTGTGGCCCCTACAGAGCTGTCAGAAGTGAAGCCAGGGTTTACCTGTGCCAAGGGGAGAGACGGTAGAGGTGGCAGGAGTGAGAGGCATCCTGGGGCTGATGTGCACCAGGGTCTGCACCTCATCGGCCTCAGTTTTGTCTGATAAATGGGGAGGCTGGACTTTATCGGGGTAATGGAGTCACGCAGGGGCTGGATTTCTCCCTCATTCCCTCTACAACCATTTTAATGAAAATTGTTCAGAGTAAAAAATGTGTAATACCGGAGACACATGTGTACTCTTCCTTCGTTTAGCATTTGGGACCGTTCTTTATGATTCTCTCTGCCTCTCTCTGTCTCTCTGTCTCTCTGTGTCTCTGTCTCTCTGCCTCTCAGCTGAGCCATTGGGAAGCAAGAGGCAGGGCCCTTCCCATCCCCTGCTGACCGTTTTACCGCCCATCTCCTGAGCCTGAAGACATTCTCCTGTATAACCCGACACCAGTCTCACAGCCAAGATATTAACAGTAATTCCTTTAATATCATCACCTATTCAGGCCATGTTCAGTTTCTCCAATTGTCCCAGGAATATTCTCATTGCTCTTTTATAAACTAGAATTTCGCCAGGGCTGCATTAGGTTGCTGCCCACCTTGGCCCCTCCCCTGCTCTCTTTTTTAATAACATCAACTTTTAAAGGGGCCATGGGATTGTTTTATAGAATGTCTCATTGTAGAATCATCTGATTATATCCCCCTCATGGTGCCATTTCTCATGTTCTTTGATCCCCTAGGGGTGTTTCCTGCAGAACAATAGTGCAAGAGGCTTAATGAGATTCAGGGCAGACTGGGCAGGGATTCTTCACAGGTGTCTGCTTATAGTGGGGCACTGCGTTGGGAGTCCCTGAGGTCAGGTTGTCCCCTATCCAGGTGCTGGTTGACTGCGATGGTCAAGCAGGCTCTGTTGGGAGTACATCACTTGCTGTCTAGACATACTTGGGTTGTCCACACTCCTTCCTGCCCCCACGTCTCCCTCCTTGTTGCCCAAGACACCAGCTCCCACCCGAGGTGGTGCTGGCCGTGCTCCTGGTGGCCTGGGTGTTGGGCTGAATATTCTGGTCTCAGACGCTCTGGGTTGATGTGTGGGGAAAGAGTCAATTACAAAATGTACATGCAGTCTGATTATGGCTTCAGAAAATACGGGTGCATGTGGACAATGACTGGAAGAGAATATGTACAAATAAGAATTGGCCACAGGGTTATGGGAGACGTTCCCCCATCAAATGAAGTCCTTTAATGTTATTATACCGTTTAGCCATTTAGAAATGAAATGTGGAGTAGCGGGAGTCTGGGAGAGTTTAACAAGAGCAGAGCAGTTTCTTTAAGAGATTGTTATCTGCCTGGCCCCGGGAAGTGGGTCAGGGGGAGGCAGTGCCGTGTGGGCCCTGCTGGGTGAGCGCGCCTTGTGCTGCCTACTGCTTCTGCCACACCCTGTGGAGGGGAGACCCAGGGCTGTAGGCAGGGGCAGGGTTGAGGTCAAAGGGCGCAAGTTCCATTTCTCTTGCTAAGCCAGATGTTCCCCAAATTTTTCAGAAATGCAGTGTGTTTACTTGTACCACAATCAAAGAAAAACAGTGTGAACCTTTATCGTTTTTTTCTCTTAGAGAATTTGAGGCAGATTTCAGCAAGTGGTTCAATATGCACTGATTTTTCAAAGAAGAAAATATCAGCTCTCATTTTGTTAGAAGTGACAGGCCATCTATAATCCAAAGTGACTTAAGAAGAAAAGATGTATTGGATCTGGGCATTCAGGTACAGCTGGATCCAGGTATACAGGGTTTTAAGGACTTTTTCTCCCTCTGGTTCTGTTCTGCCATTGGCTTCATTTTTCCTTCAGTTCCATGTGGTGACCTTTGGTAGCTCCAGGTCTGTATGCTCTCAAGTTCAGGTTCAGTAGAAGAAATTTTAAAATGATCTCTTCTCAGTAGCTTTTATAGGTGTCTTAGGATTCACTCTGATTTGCACCAGCTGGGGTCATGCGACCACTCCTGGCTGATGCAGTGGCCCAGGGAATTTGGTGGTGTGGTTGGCCAGGCAAAGGTCCTGCATTCTGTCCCTGGTGCCTGGAGTAGAGTTTCCCTCAACATTGCACAGCCGTGTGTGTGTGCACACGTGTGTGTGTGTGTGTGTACATGCCCTGGAGGTGCTCTTCCCACTGCACGTGTTGCTCTTCTCCCAGGACATGGGGCTGGTTGGTGGGAGGGAGTCCTGTCAGTGGGCAGGGCCCAAATGTGGGACCCACACCGCCTTCCAGGCCTCAGGCTCCCTGGACCTCGAGTTGGTCATTGAGGGAGGATTTCCCCAGGTGAGAGGGGTGCACTGGGCAGGGCAAACAGAGGTGGAAACACCAGAGTGCCCTGAGGTCTCGGGGAACCCAAAGTGGGTGCTTTCTTTCATGTTCAGGAGAGAAATTAAAAAGCAAGCAGGGCACCTGAGGAGTGTTTCCTTGGTTCCTCAAGCCCAGTGGACATGAGTGTTAAATGCCCCTGGGTGCTGTGTGCTTCTCCCCCAGGGCGCCAGAAGGACCCTCTGCTCGGATCCCCAAGGGGTGGCATCGAACAGAGTGCCTCGGCCACCCGGCCCACCGGCGCATCATGTCTCAGATGGACTTGGAGGAGCTGGCGGAGAAAGGTAAACGTCTTCCACACTCTCCTGGGAGCAGGAGATCGTTGGTGTACGTGTATTTTTTAGTGGATAGTATCTGTATATGGTTAAGAGAGTCTTACCACTCTAACCACAGTCGTGACTTTTTATTTTTCCAGAGTTTTTAATGTAGATTCAAATGAATGCTTGTGGATGACGAGAGCCCCCTTCCTGGGTCGCTGTGAAGCTCGAATGGAATAATATCCTCACTGCTTACACCTCCCCAGTAAGGCACCAGGTTCTACACCAGCTGAGGCTGAGAGAGCCTGGAAAACATGCCTGACAGCACCCAGTGACGAGGCCACGCTGGGAGGAGAGCCGCACTGCTGGGCGCATAGGGAGACCCCTTTCCCTGGAAGCACCTCCCAGCACTGAGGCTAAGATCCTGCGTGTACATGTCCAAGTGAGGGGCTGTTGCTATTACTACATGCAGTGGGGCCAGACTGTTTCAGTCGTTGCCCTTCAGGCTCTGCGGTAACCAGAGTAGATCTCAAGAGCCTGCTGAAGGCCTGTAGCTCTCACATAAGTGATCTGTTCTGCATTTCATAAGCATCTCCCACCCAGATGCAGGAAGCCTGGGCCGGGTTTACCTATGCCCAAGACCCCATCCTTTTGGCTCTGGCTCGCTTACCTTCCTGCTTAAGGCACGTGGGGCTGTGACCCATTTCTCGCTTGGTCGTGTGACAGTCATACTGACTGTAGCATGACGTGAAGCCGCTCTGAGACCCGGACCAGCCCGTCTCTGGGAAGGGTGTCCTTGTCCCCGTCCTCCCCTGCCGTCCTCAGTGTGGTCTTTATAGTGGGGCCTTGCCTGCTCTGGAGGTTTGTTCTTTTCTTTTTTATTGAGGTGAAATTCACATAACAAAATGGTTCATCTTAAAGTGAACAATTCAGTGGCCTTGGGTATGTTCACGGCATTGTGCAGCCACGGCCTCTGCCTAGGTCTAGAACATTTCAGCTCCCCGAAAGGAAACCTGAGCCCCATGAACAGTGACTCCTGTCCCTGTCCCTCCCATCCTCCAGCCCCTGGAAACCATTGAGCACTTTATGTCTATGGATTTACCTATTTTGGGCATTTCCTATAAATGGAATCCTGCATTATGGCCTTTGGTGTCTGGCTGCTTTAACTTAGCATAATATTTTCAGTTGCATCCACATTGTAACAGGTGTCAAAGCTTCCTTCCTTTTATGGATGAGTAATACTCCGTGGAGAGACCACATTTCATTTATCTGTGCATCCGTTGGTGGGCATTTGGGCTGGTTCTCCTCCTTGGCTGCTGTGATGTGCGTGTCTATGTTTGTTTGCATATCTGTTTCCAGCCCTTTGGGGGTATGCGAGGTGTGGAATCACCGGCTCAGGGTGAGTCCGTGTTCAGCTTTTTGAGGACCAGTCAGTTTTCCACATTGTAAATGTCATCAGGGTGCTTCTGGAAGCGGGATGTTTGCAGGGTTTCCCCGTGGCCGGACCTGTAGGCCCACAGAGGATTTGGAAGGGGTTACCCTCTGCCCAGCTCCGCAGCACAGCTTGAGGGCCCGGCAGGCCTGGTCTGCACACTCCCCTCCATCTTCCTGAGCCTGGCCATCCTGGCCTCTGCGCATGGCCTCCATCTTTCTGCCGACCCTCTCTGTGTCAAACCCAACTTACTGAGGCTTTGAGGCCCCAGCCTGGCCTGGCCAGCTGCCTGCAGCCTCCTCCTAGGCCGCTTACCCTTCTGCACTCCCTCTAGACGCCCTCTCTCCTCCCGCTGGGCCTTCTTCTCTCTCTGGGACACTCACCCCCTGTCCCCCCATCCATTGACAGTTTACATGCATCCATCGGCAGATCTGTCAGAGTTCAGGCCCATCTCACGCCTGCCCCCTGGCTGGGCTCTCAGAGGCCTGATCTCAGCAGGCAGCATGGGCTGTCTGTCTCTGCTAGCTGCCCAGCCCGGGGACAAAGCCAGACCCACGGCCTACACCCACGGGCTTGTAAGTGAAGAGTTCAGCCCCTCATGGGCCTCCTGCCCTCCCCGGTCCCTCCACTCAGCCACTCAGGGGGTCCTAGTAAAATGCAGGTCAGATGGAGTGTGCCCCTCACTGACTCAGAGCCCCTAGCAGCTCCTGGCACTCAGGATAGAAGGTGTCCTGCCTTGATATCTACCCCTTCTACTCTAGGACTGGGCTGCAGCCACCCGGCCTGCCTGCAGCCGCCTCATCCCTTTATACTGATCCCTCAAAACCTGGGTTTCCCTGGCAGCAGATTCCAGCGAGGGACCCTCTTTCCTGCCTCGGCCTGGAGGGGCCCTCGGCCTTGCTGACCTACTGCCCCACACGGGATCCCTCACCCCGCTTGGTGTTTCTTTAATGTTGTCCCTGGCTCATGCCTCATGTCTGCATTGTCTGTTTCCTGACCCCGCTCACTCTCTCCTGCCAGAAAGTCTGTCCCTGAGGTCAGGGGCTGCATGCATTTCCCATGGCTGCTGTAATGAGGTCCCAGAAAGTCAGTGGCTCCAAACAACCTGGTTTTTTATCTTACAGTTCTGTCTGCAGTGCATCCACTGGGTTTGGATCAGGTCAGGGGGGTCTGGGCTCCCTCTGGGGCTGCAGGGGACAATCTGTTTCCTTGCTTTTCTGCCCATGTTCTGTGGCCTGTGTTCACGTGCCATTCCAGCCTTCGTTTCTGCTCTGTCCTCCACTTCTGACCCTCTTTCTCCATTTTATAAGGACCCTCATGCTGACAGGAGCCACTGGCTAATCCAGGACCATCTCCCCATCTTGGGGTCCTTAATCACATCTCCTTGGCCACATGAGGTCACAGGGTCTAGGGAGCAGCACATGGGTGTTGTCAGGCAGCCTTATTCTGCCTCCCACAGACTGGCCTGTGCCTGGTGCTTGACCCCCACTGCCTGAAACTCCCCTGCACACTGTGGATGCCCACACACGCACGCACACGTATTGCTGGATGATTGCATGGTTAGGGTGCGCCCTGCAGCAGCCCATACCAGCTCCCCTGTGGGACACGTCACACTGCTGATGACAAGGGCCTGTCCCCTACCCCCCACCTTTACAGAGGCTCAGTGAACTGCAGGGTGCACACCAGAGAGTGGTGGTGAGGGCAGAGAAGACAGGTTCCAGACCGTGAGAGGCTGCCCCGGAGTTGTGGGTGGCTTCTCTTTGGAAGGGGGCATTGGCTGGATCAGTAGATCTCAAACCTGGCTTTGCATCAGGGTCACCTCCACAGTCTGTTAGCAGAAGCCTGTGCTTCCCGCTCGGAGCCCCCACTCCGCCCCATAATTCCTCCCGGGAATTCTCCCTCAGCGGCCGTGGTCCCAGAGTGGAAGATCTGCTGGGTGGGCCTCCTGCAGCTGCTGTAACATGGTACCCCTGACTTTGAGCATTAAAACAACAGAAATTAATTCTCTGAAGGCCAAAAGTCCAACATAAAGGTGTCGGCAAAGCCTAGCTCCCTCTGGGAGCTCTGAGGGGGGCCCTTCCTGCCTCCTGCAGCTCCTGGGGGCTCCAGGCGCTCCTGGGCATGTGGCCACATCTCTCCGGCTCTGCCTCCATCTTCACATGGCTTCTCCTGGGTCTCTGTGTCCTCTCCCCTTCTTATAAGGACACCAGTCACTGGATTTAGGGCCACCCTACTCGAGTGTGACCTTACCTAATTTCATCTCTAAAGATGCTACTTCCAAACAAGGACATGCGAAGTTCCAGGTGAACGTGAATTTTGGAGGGACACTATTCAGCCCAGGACATCCGGGTATGAAGTCTGTCCTAATGTTCTTTTTCCAGCTGAAAACATTTCTGAAAGAACCTTAATTTGTTTTGTGTGATGCTAAAATGAAACTTTGGAAGACAGCGCTTCCTTCCTACCTCTTAGTGCAGTGACCTGTTTGTGTCCGCAGCCCCAGCCATTCCTTCCTGCCGGCTGCCAGAGTCAGCATCTCTTGAGGAGGACCTGGGTCAGAATTTGGGGCTGGGAAATAAGCTCCAGCCCACACTTGCTGCCAGGAACAGTGTGACCTTGGGCCAGTCCTTCCCTCAGTCTATGCTTCCACTCCTGTCAGTATGGAGGACAAGATCCAGCCCTTGGGTCTGATTTTATCCCTCTGTGGTGGTGCACACTGAGCAGGCTCATAGTGGGTGTACAAGAGAGCTGGGTGCATAGCAGGTGCACAGCAGAGGCAGGCACATAGTGGGTGGTGCACACTGAGTGTATAGTGGGCGCACAGGAGAGGCGGGAGCACGGTACGTGGCAGAAGTGGGCGCATGGTAGGTGCATTGTGAGGCATGATGACTGTCCTATAAGGAGACCTCAGGAAACTCCCTCATCCCCCTCCATCCCAGAAAATATAGCTGAATACCTCTTATCCTCATTGTCTGCCACAGAGCTGCAGAGAGATGAGGAGGAGGCAGCCGCACTGGGTGCAGTGAGAAGGCCCTCGGTGGCACCTACGGCTGGCCAGGACCTTGTGCTCAGCGTGAATCACCCCTTCTATGATGTGGCCAGACATGGCATCCTGCAGGTGGCAGGTAAGTCCCAGCTGGGTGGTCCCCAGGGCTGCTGTCGGTGCCAGCCTTGCTGTGGGCCCTGTGGCACAGGCTGGGCTCATCCTGGCTGCTTCACTCTAGCTTGGCTAATCTCTTCTGGACCCACCCTCACAGACACACCCAGAAATAATGTTCTACCAGCCATGTGGGGCATCCCTTAGCATGAAGTGACACACGGAATTAGCCATCACAGGCAGTGACCCTGCCATGCTCACTTCTCTGACCCCCACACTGGGCTTTGCATGAGCTCCTGCCCCCAAGGAGCTGGAATCTTGTTGAGTCAATAAGCAGATGCAGGAATGCTTCTCAATAGTTGGACAGGAATGGTAAATATTTTGGTGCATGCTGCATGCTGGAGCAGCAAGGAGAGAAGGGGACTCAGTGGGCAGCTGGCCATTGCAAGCCCCAAATGTGCTTTTTAGGAAACCTTTAGGGTTTAGGTAGAAGGGATGGATGCCAGACCATATATGGGGGCCATGGACCCACAGAGCAGGTGCCACAGAAGGAAGGTAGGAAAGAGTTATTCTTCCTAAGACACAAAAATATGTTATTTATGGTAACGCACATTGGGTTTATTTTTTATTTTATTTTATTTTATTAAGGTATCCTTGATATACACTCTTAGGAAGGTTTTACATGATCATTGGGATTACTTTTAAATAATTGAATAACTGAATATTTAAAGTTTTTCTGTTTTAGTCTTCTAATATTTCTGTGGAAACCCACATTTGTGTTTTAAAGCTCCTTGAGGTCCTCAGTAATTTTTAAGGGTATTGATGGCTGCTGAGACTTAGAAGCTTTGTATGTGATCTGTCTAGGCAGATGTCCCCTGTACCCCAGAAAAAGATACATTTGGTATTACAAGGTGGAACGTTCTCTGTATTTCAGTTAGATCAAGCTGATTGATAGTGTTGTCCAAATCTTCCACGTCCTTACTAACTTTAGTTTCTGCTTCTGTTATTGGGAGTGTTCACAGCTCCTGGTTGGAACTTGTCCGTTTCTTTCTTTGATTCTGTCCGCTTCTGTTCCGTGTGTCTCACGCTTTTTCTAGGGGCCTGTATTAGGACTGTTGAGTCAGCTTGAGTGTTGGCCTTTGTGTCACTGAGTGGCCCTTACGTCTGGGAGCACTCCTTTATCAATACTCTGCGTGATTCGTCCAACGGTAACAGTCACACCAGCGGCACCAGCTGACTCCTCGGCAGGACGCGCCTTCTCCATCCTTTTCCGCTCATCCTGCCTTAGTCTTTACACACCAAGTGCATCTCTCATGGACAGCTTATTGCTGGATCTTTTTTCACTCTCGTTGAGAGGTGGCCGTGTAGCAGGAGCAGCGCTCACTGCCTTGTAGGGTGTGCAAGAGCACACCCGGACATGATGGCTCTGGGGACCCTTACACAGAGGACCGACATGACTGGGTTTGTGGGTGAGACTCGGTGTGGCGCGTGCTGGTGGTGGTGCAGGAGGCCGGGGGACGAGAATGGGCATCTGAGTTAGTACTGGGACAGCGGCCTGGAGAGGAGGGGATGGATTTGAGGGATTTAAAACATGCTGGAGGACCAGCTGGAACCTCGCCGGGAGGGGCTCTTGCAGAACGGGATGGGTTCCCAGGAGCACAGATGAAAAGTTGAATTAAGATTTGGGGGGTCCCTGGGAGGTAACACGGGCTCATTCTTCCTTCACGAGCCTCACCTCCACCCTCTGGGCTGGGCCGGGGCAGGGCTCCTTCCTGGCGGGATGCTGAGGGTGTCCCCAGGGTTTCGGCCTGCACCGGGGTCATACAAAGGCCCTTTCTATAGAAACTGCATGAGGTTGGACACTTGAGCTTCTGTCCCTGCTGCGTATTTCCTCGGCGGCAATCCTCGGATCCCAGGTGGTTCTCTTACTGAATTCTCACTCATTTAAAAACCAGCTTCTTGAGAATTAACCACACTAAAAAGAACTGATGGCCTCAGGCCATCCTTAAAGATGCCAGCCTCAACCAGAGGGCATCAGGAATAAGGCAGAAATGCCGAGTGGGAGCAGGTCTGCACTCGGTGATGTGGATCTTGTAGTCCGAGAACCAGCGCAGAGGATCTGAGCGTTCTGCCCGGGGTGAATACGGGGAGAGGAAATCAGTAGCGCAGACATTGCGGTCCTGGGAATCGCCAGTGTCTTTTCCGGGCAGAGCCCTTGTGAGAGCGGCCCCCAGTGCTCCCCTTGCTGAGGGTGGGTCCTCTGCTCCCACCTCCCAGGGCCTCCCCTTGGCATCCAGCTTTGTCCCCTGGTCCGTGACTCCAGTTCTCACCGTGTGTAGCTGGTGGGCCCGGGGGACAGTTCAGAACCCGAAATGCCTCCCACCTGCTCCTCTGGGAAGCCGCGTGGGGTCTGCGTCAGGGGTCACCAGGGACGCTGCCCTCGGGGTCACCCAGCTTCCCTCTCCTGTTCAGTGTCCCCTGGTGCTGAACAGACTCCTGTCACAGTAATACTGAGCGCTCTCCCATTACTTAAGGGATTGTGTGTTTGGCCAAATGGAGACTGTAGAATTTTAACTCATAAGATTGTGTTTTGTAAATAAGCTGAATTAGTTATTTTAAGAAGTGGTCATGGCCTGAAACTCGGGCCTGGGCTGTGGCTTCGAGCTCACAGGAGAGATGAGATGTTAGAAAGCCGGCGGGCGGAGGGGAGGTTCTGGCCCCGAGGATCGGAGAAGGTGGTAGAAGTCTCAGCATCACTGAGTGGGTGCGTGGTTGAAAAGAGAAGAGGACACACGGGATGTGGTCCCACTGGGTGACCACCCCCAAGCCCAGACCTTTCCTGGCTCCCATTTGGACGAGCTGGGCTTTTCTATGGGACGCAGACAAATGAATCTACAAATCTTGTCCACTTCTGAAAAAAAGGTTAGCAACCTTAAAACAAAACCAAAATGGACAAGCTCCCCAATCCCTCCCGATGAGATTGCTGCTGCCTGTACTGTGCGTTTGATTGTCCCTCACTCTTGGCACCGATGATGGATCGTCTCTAGCATATTCTGGTAACGGCTCTGGGAACCATTTACTTATTCATAAACTGGGCTTCTCCCGTTTCAGAGACAGTGAACAATGTGTTGTGAACAGCCAGGAGGGAAGGAGGGGTCATGAATTAAACGGATGCCTTGCAGAATTTGCATTTTATTGATAGTTTTCATTTCCTTCCACATTATATCATCTTGAAGCCTGCTTTTGACACAGTGGCCTGTGATGCTGGAGAACCGTGAAAAAGGGGTGTTTACTCACACCGACTGATGTCATTAATGCCGACGCTGTGTTGACTGCTTAATGGCAGGAGGGCTGGATGTCCCCGGGATTCCTCGTGCTGCCCAGGAGGCCTGCACTCAGGCAGCTGGAGGGGTGCGGGAGGCCTCCCCTTGGGGATGTGGGGTGTACAGGGGGATGCCGGGGTGCCACCTTGTAGTCAGCCAGCTGCAAGCGTGAACCCAGCTCTGACACTTGGCCTCCCTGGGCCTCAGTTTCCCCATCTGTAAATGGAACAGCTCACCTGGAAGCACGCAGTATCCTGCATGGCACTTGGTATCAGGTCACACTTAGTAAGCACCTACTGTGTGCCGGCATGATGCCAAGACTACTCCAGTTATTGACAATCCCTCCTGGAGCCTCCAAGCCGGTTTTATTATTATCTCCATGTTGCAGATGAGCAAAGAGGCCGACATCCTGCTGCCCAGCCTGTGGGCTGAGTGCCAACATTTGCTCCTCGCTGCCTCCTTTTTAGCCTTTATTAAGGAAATTTTCAGATGCATTAGATGTAGAGAGAATGTATAAGGAACCCAGCTTACCCACAACTGCGCCTGCTCTGTGCTTCATAAGAATTTGTAGGAATGCCATGATGTTCGTTTGGCAAGACATTTAGAAATCTGTTGCTATGAAAAGAGGATGCTAAGTTAGTTGCCCTTTTGGTTTTGGGACTAAAAAGCCTTCATTAGTAGCTCCCCTTCGTAGCTCAGCGTCTTGCAAGCTGGTGGACGCTGCAAACAGTAAGTGCTAAATAAGTGTTTGATGCATGGGTGAACGAGTCAGTGCCTCCTATAAGCAGGATGCTCACGGGAAAGGGAACAAGGCCCAGCGTGGGCACCGAGCTCCACCCCATCTCCACGTCCTCGCCTCTGCCTTTACAGGTGCTGCGCTCTGCCCAGGGACCCCTCACCCTTGTTTGGGAAGGGCTTGTGGCCTGGGCAGTGCCCCTCACACCCTCCTGCTGGCTGGCCCGAGTCCAGACTCCTCAGGTGGGGAGTCATCATTCTGACCCTTTCCTGCCCTTTTTGCTCTTGTCTCCAAGCCCCCCGAGCCCTGGGGCCAGCAGCCCAGAGCTGCAGTAGCATGTCTGCTGGGAATTTCCTGTAGCTCACCTTGGCCTGGGGTGGCCTTGCTGTGCCCCACTATGGCCAAGGCAGCTGGGCCCCATGCCAGTCCCTCCTCTGTGAAGCTCCCCACGCCACTCCCTGAGTTCCCTGTGTCCACTGGGCACCGGGACCTCTGCTCCTGACCCTGTCTTCCTGTCGCTGGGGGGTGGGCCTTCTGCTTCCTGCCTGAGGGCAGGGGCTGTGCCTGCCCTGGTTCGCCGGGGCCCTGAGTGGGGGATATTGGCTGGTGACTTTGGTGGCTGAACCTCACTCTTCCCTGGGTCCGCCAGCCTGGGCAGCTGCTCCTCACACCCACAGGCCTCCTGCCCCTCGTCTACCCCAGGCCATTATCTGCTTGTGCTGGGGACTCTCAGGCCTCGATGGAGCCCCTGCCCTTGTCCACAGCCCCTCTTATGCCCCCGCTCACCCCCACCCCCTCCACCCCTGCACAAATGGGCGTCTCCTGAGTCCCTCCCCGGTAAGTGGCCTGGCTGCCCAAGCCCATGGGGGGGGCCTTCTCCCTGCCCCCGTCTCCAACTCCCCAGTCCTGGGGGGACTCTGCCCATCCCCCTCCCACTGGGCTAAAGCCAAACCTTAGCCCTCCTTGTCCCGAGGTCCCAGCCCCTTCTTCCCACCATCGTCACCTGTTTGGGAACCTGCAGCTCTGGTGGCATGTCTGTGGTAGATGCACGACCGCTTCACCCAGACCCCGGGCTTCTTGGCCAGCTCAGGCCGTCCCATGAGCAGATGCCTGCTCAGGCCCCGGCCCCCGTCGTCTTCTCTCTGGAGCTCACCCTCTGCGACTCTGGCCTGGTGTGTGGAGGGCCCTCTCCAGCCCCACTGCGCACCCCGCAGGCACAGTTGACTGTGGCTGGGGAACAGCGTTGTGAGGCTCTGGTAAAGAACGCGTCCCTGCTTCGTCCCTGGTTCCTAGGAAGTGGCTTCTAAATCTTTGGGATTTTCCAAGGGTGGGAGAAGCTGTGTGGTTCCTGACTGTGTGCTGGAGGCGGCTCACAGAGCACCCCTGGATGGTTGGCACTAACAAGGTGGCTCAACCCGGGGCTGCCAGGCCGGGAAGACCAACCACATGGGTAGCTGGTTGGGGGCTGCATACGTAATTCAATCTGTTGCCAGTGATTCAGTCAGCAAAGCCTATGGGTTGATGGTCGATTGATTGCTATATGTTGATTGGATCATGATGCTCTCAGTCATGCCTGTGTAATGAAACCCCGGTAACACCCCTGGACCAGGTAGCTCAGCTGAGCTGCCCTGGATGGTAATAACTGATGTTGCTGACTCCATGGGGAGAGGGCCCGGGACTCCGTGTCCAGGACCTTCCCACACCTTCCCAGGTGTCGCCCCTTGGCCAGGCCTGATGTGTATCCTTTCTAATAAACCTGTAAGTGTGCACTTCCCCGGGCTCTGTGAGCTGGCAAACTGTCCATTGTGTGAGGGGTAGTGGGACCTCTGAGTTCATAGCCAGCTTGTCAGAGGCGGGGTGGCCTGGGGGCCCCTGCCTGGCAGCTGGCGTCTGAAGTGAGGGCTGTCCTGTGGAGGGCGGTGCCCCTACACCTGGAGTGTGGCCAAGCCTGGCTAGAAGTCATCGCAGATGTAGTTGGGAGCTGCTGGGAACCCCCGCTGGTTCTCAGAGGGGCTCCTGGAGCCTGCAGAGCCCCCTCCCCCGTCACTGCCCTTCCCCTGGACTGTGGGGCTGGGCAGGCGCCGGGCCTGCTCTTTCCCTTCCAGAGCCAAGCACCCAGTGGGACCCCAGTGGACACTTGTTGACCCCAATCGTCCATCTGCTGGGTTGTGTAGCACATGCCCACAGTTAACACTTGGTCTCATTCGGACACTAATGCAGCTCAGGTGTTTTAACCTTTCATCACGGATGCTAACTTTCTCTTTCAACCCAGAGGGTTTAATTCCCTGTTTCTACAGGAGTCACACCAGTGAGTGACAACTTCAGAAGCAAAATTGTCCTTTCCCCTGGTGCCCCACAGGTGAGCTCAGACAGGTTGGCCATGGAACCTGGGCCTCCACAGTGGTGGAAACGTTGCTGGGGAAACTCCTGTACATCCGGCACAGCCGGGGAAGGCCTTGTGCCCAAACTGCCCTGTGGCCAGGGAAGCAGACCACTGTGTGGGCCCCGGGGCAGCCCTTTCAGGCAGCAGCTTTCTGAGCCCTTGGAGCAGAACAGTGTTGCTGGAGAACCTGTCCCAGGCCAGGGGCCGTTTTTGGAAACTGGGAAAACTCTAGAATTCTGAACTGCAGAGTGGCTCCCGGGCTCTTGTTGGAAAGAGTCAGCTGCACCCCAAATGACACACAGCGGTCCGGATGGCACCTGACACACTGCGCCCCAAATGACACACAGCGGTCCAGATGGCACCTGACACACTGCGCCCCAAATGACACACAGCGGTCCGGATGGCACCTGACACACTGCGCCCCAAATGACACACAGCAGTCCGGATGGCACCTGACACACTGCGCCCCAAATGACACACAGCGGTCCAGATGGCACCTGACACACTGCGCCCCAAATGACACACAGCGGTCCAGATGGCACCTGACACACTGCGCCCCAAATGACACACAGCGGTCCAGATGGCACCTGACACACTGCGCCCCAAATGACACACAGCGGTCCGGATGGCACCTGACACACTGCGCCCCAAATGACACACAGCGGTCCGGATGGCACCTGACACACTGCGCCCCAAATGACACACAGCGGTCCGGATGGCACCTGACACACTGCGCCCCAAATGACACACAGCGGTCCGGATGGCACCTGACACACTGCGCCCCAAATGACACACAGCGGTCCGGATGGCACCTGACACACTGCGCCCCAAATGACACACAGCGGTCCGGATGGCACCTGACACACTGCGCCCCAAATGACACACAGCGGTCCAGATGGCACCTGACACACTGCGCCCCAAATGACACACAGCGGTCCAGATGGCACCTGACACACTGCGCCCCAAATGACACACAGCGGTCCGGATGGGCAGCCGGGGCGGGGCCTCGCGGCCCACGTGGGTGTGTGCGGGCAGGCGTGCGCGCATGCGTGTGTGATTCCGGTTTGTTACCCTTCAGGGGGTGAGAAAGCTCTGCTGTCACCCTTGTCACCCTTTCAAGTTTCAGGTAACATTGTAAACAGGTATGAATATTTCTTCCCAGTGAAAGTGGGTTGAAGTCACGCACATCTCTTGAAGGGCGCCCCTATTTTCCCCCTATTCCTGATAATCTTCCTATAATCAGTCCTTTGATCACAAATGATCGTTGGATGTAATTCGAGCCACAGGGTGTGGCAGTGAGTCTGGGTTCTGGGGGTACCGATGGTTAGACCGGGTGCCAGCCCCCCAGGAATGCCCCTCCCTCCGCCCTGATTGTGCCAGTGTGTCACGACAGTCACAAGGTTACCCGGGCCACGGTGGGGGCCAGGACTGAGCTTCAGGACTTCTGAGAGACTCTGCACCCTGAGGTCACGTCCAGGAGTGACTGTCCCCCGGGCCACCCCGGCCTTCCCCAAGGCCTAGAGATATGAAGCCAGATGCATCGAGATTTCAGTCCTGGGTGTCCTCAGGCCAATGTGCAGCTTTGCACTGGTGACTCAGCCCCACGGGGCCCCAGTAAAACGGGGAAGGTTGTTCCCACTTGTTGGCCAGCGGTGATAATGACCTCCTTGCACAGAGGGTCACGTGGGAGGTGCTACTTCGGCAGTCTTAGCTGCAGCCAGCCGGCTGCCTGCGCCCCTCAGCTGGGCTGGCCGGGGGCTGCTTGTTCCTGCTTGCGGGGGTCCCAAGAAGGCAGCCCTGCGTGTTGCCGCCATGGTGCGAGGCCCACCCCGTGTCTGCTCCTGCAGGGGAGGACCGCCTTGGAAGGCAGATCATCGCGTTCAGCTGCTGCCGGATGCCCCCCTCCCATGAGCTCGACCACAGGCGTCTGCTGGAGTGAGTCCCTTCCTGTGCGCACCCATGCGCACAGCCCCCCTTTCCTCGCCCTCACCCCGGGCACACGACCCCCAATCACACTCAGCACAGTGGACGTTCAGGGGCTCACATTCCTGGCTTGGTTAGTGGGTCCAGGTGGCTGTCACTTCGGCTGCTGGCCACCACCGCAAACTGATGCCCCCTCCAGCCCAGGGAGGGTTTAGGCCCCCAGCCCTGAGCCCTCGGGGTCGTGCCCTGCGCTTGCCAGGTCTCCTGCTGCTCAGAGGGGAGCACCTTCCTGGGGCCTTGGCCACCGTCCTCCTGCCCTCTGTCCCTGTCCCTGCCCCTGGCATCCCACGCTCTGTGCCGTGGCCGTGCTGCTCCCAGTGCCTCCCTCCTGGCAAGGTCCAGCCAGCCTCCTGAGCAGCGGCGGAGAGGGCAGCCAAAATGCCAATAGCAACGCTGCCCAAACCTTCGCTACAGGCAAGCGGGCGCCCTTGGGGCCTGGTGAGTGGCTCGTCTGGGGAGGAGGAAGCTCCGATCCTAGGACAGCGGCTGCTCCGCCCCCACCGTGGCTGCTGCTTCAAGCTCAGGGTCCAGCAGGTCCCCGCCCAGGTGACAGTGGCCAGGGGACTGGCGGGACTTGCCCTGAGTGCCATGTCTGGGGCATTTCCTGCTTGTGGGACTCATGCAGGCACTCTGGGCCTGGAAACTGCTCTCCAACAACATGCTGATAGCACTTCACTCCCAGGGCCAAAGCGCAGCCCTTGCGGGGTGTCCTGGAAACAACTGTGTCCCCGTGAGGGACGGCTCGACTGCCACCACAGTGGGGAGGCTGTGCCAGGACTGCCTCCAGGTCCCACTTTCAGCTGCTAAAGCTGACCAACCTGCCCCAGCAGCCTAGCATGGGGCGGCTGGGACCTGGGGCCCCAACTCGACATGAACGGAGGCACAGTCGGCTCGCGGGAGCACCTGGAAGCCTTTGGGCTGGTGTTTCCGTGAGAATCCCCTGACTGAAGCATCCCCAGTGGGCTTAAAGAATATTTCAGCAGCAGGAGATGCAATGGGGACGGTAAGAACCTTGCCGGGAGCCGACTCCCAGGGGACTCCTTAGCCAGTCCTGCTGCGTGGCAAGGTCTTGCATCCACAAGGTGAATGAGGATCCCGGGCAGGACAGCGAGCCGGCCCCGCTGAGGGAGCCGATGCCCACCTGCAGCCCCCTTACGGCACACAGAGAGATGGGTGCCCAGGCCCAGGAGAGCCCCAATGCTCGGGTCTTCTGCAGTTAGCACATTCCCTTGCTGGATTGTGCCTTTGGTGGCATTAAATAACCCATGACCTGTGGGTTGGCTCTCACCGAGGACACCTTAGTGAGCTGGGAATGGGTTCTGGGTTTTCTTGCAAAGACAAAAGTATTGCCAACAGAAAGCCAGTTGGTGGTCAGCAGGGGCAGGGGACTGACTGATGGGTACCTGCAAGGGGCCCATTTTGGAGCGATGGGCATGTTTTGGAACTGGGTGGAGGGGGTGGTCGCACAACATTGTGAATGTACTAAATGCCATGGAACGGTTCACTTAAAAATGGTTGATGTTATGAACTTCACTTCAATCCAAAAAAAAGAAAAACCTCTGATAATCGGTACATTGTGCTCTTCATGCAACTGCCTCAGAAACCTTCCCTGGCACATGAAGTGAATAGTTCTGTGGTTGATCACTGCACAAGGGCACTGAAATGAGGGGCTACCCCCAGCCGGTGCTCTCCTCACCCAAGGCTGGAAGGCATCTGCTTGGAGAAGGAGCACCTTTTTCTGATTTACTCAGAGGAGCTCTGTGGGCTTCTCAGGCTTGATGGGATAAGCCCTGAGGCTTAGCCTTTTCTGTGGCTTTAGGAAAAAAATCACTTAGACACAATCCTCCCTCACTCCCAAGCAGGTGGCTTTCCTGTGGCCAGATGGGTGCTCCCGTTTTTGAAATGGGTGAAGAAATAAGTCCCATGTCCGTGAAGTTCAACCAGCAATCTAGTTAATGACTTCTCATGCTGAGCCTGTGTGGCAGACATGTTCAGACACGAAGAGGAGCTCAGCACATGAATGGAAAGAATCGGGGGGCCTGTTGGGCCAGGGGAAAGGTGCCTGCTTTTACTGGAAGTGTCTGGTGTGGATAAGTAAGCTGAGCATTGACATTCCCCTGATTTCCCCTTTCTCGAAAAATAGTTGAGAAATGCAGACAAACGGAACCATCCTCAGAGGTGATGGATGTTTTCCCCGGCTCAGGGACTCGCTGTGACACTGGAGATCCTGCCTGGGCCCTGTCAGTGCAGGTGACTGCAGGGGGGGATGACCTCTGTGAATCACGCCCCGACAGCCAAGTCTGAAGGGCGCTGAGCCGATGTGCTGGAGACGTTGGGCGTTGCAGTGGCTTCTGCATGATGTCAGCTTCGCATCATTTTTATTCGTCAAAGCAGACGATGGGGGAGCATGTGGATCTCTGGGGGCAGGACAGTGTGGTCAGCGAGTGGATGTGGAGCCAGGCTGCTCTGTTCAAATCCTGATCTGCCCCTCACAGCCGCGGTTGACTCCTCTGTGAAATGGGCCTATAGTACCTGCCCCACAGGGTCCTTGTGAAGACTGTGAGCAAATAGCATAAGGCCTGCAGTTCAGAGAGTCTGCGCCTTGTGCAGTGACTCCAAGACATTCAGGAATCACACGAGCGAAGGAGGAGCCGACATCCTTTGGTGCAAGGTACCCGCCCCGCCACGGTGTCCCCGCAGTGAGGACCGTGAGCGCTTGTGGGTGGCGGAGGCCACCGGGGTTTTCTCCCGGGGAAATTCTGGGGACCCTAGCCCACAGGAGCACCAGCCACACCCCTGGGCCCTGGAGCTCCCAGCAGGTGGTGTCTACACAGCACCTGTGTCACCATGTGCTTCCTGCTGAAGCCTCAGAGAAGTTGGGCCTATATTCCCGGTGCGCTGGGCTGGATTAATTACAAGTTGTGCAGCTAGTTAGTGGTGTGGATGACCTGATGTGCCACAGCTCGTCAATTCCGTCCGGCAGACGATGGTGGGGTTTGGAACGGTCTCTCTGCGTCTCACCTCCCAAAGGGGGCTGGACAAGGCCTTTTGAGTGGGTCACAGAAGCAGAGGCAGGGAAGGACGGGGGGACTATGCGACCCTTGGCAGTGAGCATGCAGATTGGTGGGGTTTATACTGTGGGGTGCAGTCACAGAAGCAGACAGGGTCAGGATTCTGCTTTACAGTAAAAGAAAAAGTGTTGGGGACCAATCTGGAAAGAAGGACTTGCTTCTAGAAACACAACAGAACACCTGGGAGTCTGAGCTGAAGGGCTGAGGATTGGGTTTGAATCCCAGCTCATCCTCAGTGTTTATTTCCTGTGGCCGTTAGAACACATGCCTCCACCAAATTCATCCCCTTACAGTCCTGGGGATCAGCGCTCCAAACCAAGGTGCTGGCAGGGCCATGCACCCTCTTTAGGGCGTCCCCCCTCCGGGGGAGGATTCCTCCTTGCCCCTTCTAGCTTCTGACGGCTGTCGACAGACCTGCACCCTCCTGGGCTGGTGGCCACGTCACTC
Organism: Manis javanica; assembly: GCF_040802235.1. Lineage (NCBI taxonomy): Eukaryota > Metazoa > Chordata > Mammalia > Pholidota > Manidae > Manis > Manis javanica. Next base: position 114,919,794 of record NC_133165.1, read on the forward strand.
TCTGCCTCATCTTCCCATGGCCATCTTCCCTTTATATCCGTCTTACCAGGACACATGTGATCACGTTTAGCACCCGCCTAAGCCAGGACAGACTATTCTATCATGAGTCTTAACTTAGTCACACCTGCAAAGACCCTTTTCCAAATAAGGTCATGTTTGCAGTTTCCAGAAATTTGATGTAGATGTTTCTGGAGGCTGTTTTCAGCCCACTGTAGTCACTTACTAGCTGTGTCACCTTAGGTAAGTTACGTACCATCTCTGAGTCTCAGTTGTCATTGAACAAATGACAAATCCCCCTGCGGCGGATGCCCATTGTTGCCCTGGGTGAGTCCCCACACAGCCCAGTGCTGGCACCCACTGGGTGACCACAGCTTCCATTATGGAGGAGCATGTTTGGTTTCAGTGATGAAGACAGGGGTTTTCATGACTGACTCTGCTTTGTGCCCAGGTATTTGAAGTACACGCTGGACCAGTATGTGGAGAGCGATTACATCATCGTCTACTTCCACTATGGGCTGAACAGCCGGAACAAGCCGTCCCTGGGCTGGCTCCAGACCACCTACAAGGAGTTTGACAGGAAGTGCGTGTCCCCCTGTCTTTAGGGATGAACTCAGAGTTGGCTGGCGTGGGGAGGTTCAGGTGACAGCGGGGTCACCACAGTGCAGTGGGAGACGGAGTGGTGGAGTCCCCTCTCAGGGCCAGGGGCTCCATCAGGGGGCATAGGAGTTCTTAAAGGGCCAGACAGTCAGGATTCGGCTTCTGGACTGTCAGGTCTGTCATCTACAGAGCTGTGCCTCACAGCGGGAAAGCAGCCCCGGACAATATCTCAGCAAATAGTGGAGCTGCGTTCCAGTAGAACTTTATTTACAGACACTGAAATAGGAGTTTCAGGTTAGTGTCACATGTCCTGAACTATTATCCTTCTAATATTGTTTCAGTCATTTACGAATGTAAAGCCCTTCTTAGTCTGTGGGCTGAGCAAAAGCAGGGGGTACCTAGATCCCCGACCCTGGGCTGGTGAATCGCTGGCCGAGAGAAGGACTGCACAGCTGTCCCCAGGTGCCCTTCCCACCCACACGGCCCTGTATGGTCCACACCACACATAGGCTTTCTGGTGTCTCCTGTTGGTGAGCTGGGTGGGCAGTGCGTTTTACTGACGAGGACACACAGGCCCCAGAGAGCAGCTGTCTCCAGGCCCCTCAGCTGGTGTGTGGCAGGGCTGGGACCCCCACCTGAGACCCTATCTCCCTCTCCTACCCACACCCCATGTTCCCCACCACTTGGGAATGCTTGGAGCAGGTGGATTCTCTCCTGAGCAACGTCCTGTGTGACCATCCACTTGGCAGTCTGTTTGGCTAACAGACTGATGGGTATAAATGTTGATGCCCTGATTCCTCTGGGGTTTTTTCTTCAAGGTCCTTCCAAACCTGTAATGGAGATCTAACATATGTGTGAGCTGGTGGGATAGTGGCAGGCAGTGCCTCATCCCCCAGAGCCCTCCCTCCCTCCCTCCTGTCTTGGGTCCTGATATCATTGTCCATAGAACCTTTGGAGGAATTTCTTGGATTCCTGTCCTGCGTTGTAGGGAGGCTTGTTACTGCACTTTGCAATCATTTATCTGACGCTGTACATGCCGGCCCAGCAGGGGGACACCGCCAGGCCCCTGCTCTGGCCCTCCCCCATGAAGCTCTCCTGGGTTGTCCCCAGAGAGCCAGCAGCCCCTGTCCCTGAGCAGACTCTACACTTGCAAAGCGTGGCATTCATGAATGGCCTGCCTTCTGCTCCCAGCGCCTGTGTCCCCTCCCTCTGAACATTTCTAGCACGAGGCGCTCCAGGCACACCTTTCATTGTCCTCGCCCAGCCCAGGGCTCTGCTGTTTCTCCAGGAGCCCTGGTTCCTTTTAGAGAGCATGCTCTCTGTGGACCAGGCGCTGGAAGTTGGGTGCTGTTGCTTTTGGGGTTCCAGCTCCACACATGCATGTACACATGTGTACACACACAATAGCAGTGTCTGTGTCCACACATGCCTGTTGCTGTGTGCCAGTGTGTTACACAGGAAGCAGGGCTCCCACCGACCCATGCACAGTCAGCCCTACCCCAAGGGTTCTGGCCCCTTTCTGCCCTTGTGGCCTGACTCACCTGGGCCCGCACCTCCTTACTCGCTTACTCATCAATCGCCCAGCGTCTGACTGACCTCAGAGCTACCCTTCGCACACACTGAGCCCGGGCACAGCCACTGTCAGCACCACATGCCTGTGAGCCCTGCTCACACCCCTGGCTACACCCGCTGTGGCTCAGATGCCTCCGTTGGCCTCTGCCCCTCCCCTGTCCTCGCCTCGCCCCGGTCTCGCCTGGGTACACGTTCAGTAACCAGCCCTTGGAGAGTTTGGGAGGCTGATGGTAAAGTCTGCGGGTTCCCATGCTGTGAAAATGCCACCACAGCCATTTTCAAGCTGCCAGCGCAATGCCACCGGACACAGAGCTGGGAAGGAAGGGCAGCAGCCACCTGTATGCGGATTTCCACCTGCAGCCATAACACCTCAGGGCATGGGGGATGGTGAATATGGTAAAACAATCAGGCAACAATGAGTTTTGAATATTTATTACCATTGTGTTTAATATGATTTACTTAACTGTAAGTTTATATTATTTAATAATGACTGTTTACACAACTGGCTCCCAAAATTCCTGAAAGGGTGACGGTAGCTCTGATGGTCTGCGTAAGACCTGGGCCCAGCACACCCCTGGCTGACCCCATGCCAGGCTTGCGGGCGCCCCTCCTCCCCTCTCCAGCGGCTCCTTGTCATGCCCCAGCTGCTGCTGCCCTGCCCACCCTCTGTCCCCGCCCCAGATGGGTGCACCCCAGCCCCCAGGCTCAGCCTGACGGCTTTGCAGTGAGTGCTTTGGGGAGGGGGGAGGAGAGCAGCCGGGAAGCGCCTCGAGGCCCAGTGTGCGGTGTGCCGTGGCTCACGTAGCAGTGGCTCTGGTGGGGGCGCAGACAGCTCTCCTCGCCCAGGATCAGCTCCCAGCAGAGGAGGGTGGCGAAGGGCTCTGTGCAGGGTTCATTTCCAAGCTTTTGTCAAATTGCCCTCCAGGGTGTGCCCCACCCCCTGCCCTCCCCACCAGGAGTTAGTGGCTATAAGGGGGCTCTTACTGTGCACACTGTAAAGTCCGGTGTGCATGCTTGGTGAATGTCATGGGTGTGGGGCCCTGGTTTTCCCCTTCCAGTTCTGGCTCAGCACCCTCAGATCGGCTCTGTTGAGAGCCAAAGGCTCTGGGCTTGCGGCTGAGGCAGTGGCCTTGGGGTCGTCCGGCTTGCGGGGAGTGTCTGTGCCTCCTGCTCTGAGGTCACCGCCCGTCCTCTCCTTAGGTACAGAAAGAACCTGAAGGCCCTCTACGTCGTGCACCCCACCAACTTCATCAAGGTCCTGTGGAACATCTTCAAACCCCTCACGAGGTCAGTGGCATTCTTGGTGATCTCACTGGGGTGGGAGGCCCTGTCCCTTGGCACTGGGGATGGCTTCCCTCTCCAGGCACCTCTCCAGGAGCTTGTGCTTACGGGGTTGCGGAGCTGACGGTCGTAAACAGGAACACTGCTCACAAAAGCGGTGAGGTTTGCACCTGGTATTTTAAGTCCCGCCGTGACCTGAGCACCTCCTTTAGTTACCTGTGTCGGGGTCCCTGACACCACCCTCAGGTTCAGCCTTTCACTACAAGGACTCACGGAACTCAGAAGAGCTGTTACACCCACGGTTCTGGTCTTTAAGACAAAGGACATAAGCCCCAGCGGTGAAAGGCACGTGGGTGGAGTGCAGGAAGACGGGCGTGGGCTTCCAGTGTTACCCCTAATGTTCATGCTGTCGGCCCTCTGTTCTCCCCACCATACGTGACACAGGTGGAGAGTATTGCTCTTTAGGGTAGCCCATCTGAGTCTTGGTGTCTAGGGTTTTTTTCGGGGTTGGGCTGTCACTTAGGCACAGAGCTGCAAGGTGACCTTAGTTACTCAGGGTGCAGCCCTTCCCACAAATAGTGGGACTCCTGCCACGTGTCACAGTGTTGGCGTGAAGCATAGTGTGACCCCAGGCTCCAAGCACAGGCATCTCATCAGGCCGGACATCCCAGTGGCATAGCGATGTCTCCCCAGCCTCGCGGACCGGTCCTTTCTCGGGGCTGTGCAGGGTTGGAACCGACCCTGACTACGCACGGCCCAGTGAAAGCCTGAAGAGATGGAGCTCCAGCCTGGAAACAAGGCAACTTCAGGTTGCTTCCCATCCGGCCTCTTTTCCCACTGGACCATTCCTGTCTCAGTTTTGGGACGCGGAGTTCAAGGGTATGTCAAGGCCGCAGGGGCTGTGCTGGGGCCACACAGGTGGCTCTCTGACCCCCACTGTGGCCGCATCCTTCAGGCACAAACTACGCACTGCCACATAACGGGTGGGGAGGTGATGAGACCCAGCGTACAGTGGCTCCAGCCACCTGCCTGCAGCGGGAGGGGTGCTTGGTGCAGGAGGGCACAGGTGTGTGCGAGGAGGTCAGAGCGCCTGGGCAGGTGGTTGCCTCCCAGCACCCCCAGGCCCAAGAGCACAGACGGCGCTGGGGTCCCAGGCACCTGCCTGTCCCCACCCATGGCTGCTTCCCTGGGGGAAGGGCTGCATCTCCCCCTTGTCCTTGTGGCCTGTGTCTGTCACTGCATCTGGCTCTTGGGGCAGTGTGGGCAAGCATTAGTCTTTGGGGCCTGGGACCCTTCGTCGCTGGTGTGGTGGCTGAATGAGGTCCTCCAGGCATGTCCCTACCCAAGTCCCTGGAGCCTGTGGATACGTACATTATCTTTCGTGGCAAAGGGGACTTTGCAGACATGATTGAGGTGTGGACATCTGGATGGGAGATGGCCCCGGATCGTCTGTGGCCCAGTGTGGTGACAAGGGGCCTTGGCAGAGCTTTCCTGGCTGTCACCAGGGGAAGTGGTATGACGGGAGGCAGGTCAGCGACGCGGCCCTGAGGATGGAGGAGGGCTGAGCGAGGGATGCGGGGCCTCATAAGTGGCGCAGCGGGGAAGCAGATTCTCCCCACCAGCTCTGGAAGGAGCCGGCCCTGCTGACGTGTGGTTTTCTCCCTCTGGGGCCTCTGTTGGACTTGTGACCTGAGGTGGTAAATGTGGAGATCAAGCCACTAGGTTTGCGATAATCTGTAACGGCAGCTGCAGGAAGCTAAGACACCGGGGCCCTGCTCCCCGTCCACGTCACTCATACTGTGCCACCTCTTGGCATCCTGTAGACCCTGCTTTTCTCACCTGGTGAGCGTGTACACATACAAGTGTGCTCACACATGTACACACCATCAGTGACCCCACTACTGTCTGAGGTGCGTCCCTGCCGTTTGCTCCGTGTCTGGCATCGCCAGGCCCTGCTGCCCCCAGAGCGCCACCTGCCTTGCCCCTGGGCCCTCATGTTCTCTACAGCGTGGCCTCACTCTGTGTACTTGCGTGTCTTTGTACCTAAGGTCTGCCAGGCTCAGAGTGAGGCCCTGGGGTCCAGAACTGGGAGAGGGGCAGCCACTGTCCTTGGGTACGTGTTCCAGTGAGTGGCAGAGTAGAACCTTCCAGTTCGACACCACCCAGTGGTCCCACAGAGACCGGCAGGGTGTCTGTGGCATGTGACGGAGGAGCTGGCCAGCTCCCTCCAAGGGGTGAAGTCTGGTGCCCCGTGGAGGAGGGGGTCTTAGTGGGCGGAAGGGTGAGCAAAACTCCCTCCTTCAGGACTGCCGGATCTGGGATTCGTGGTCTGTGATGCTGGGCCGCGTGGGTGGGGTCCCCTGGAGCTGTTCACCGCTGCTCTCTGGGCCGACTCAGGCTTGAGGAGGGACTTGCCAGCATGTCCTGTCATGTAAGGAGCGATCCCGGAGGGACACTGTGCCCGCCCCCCTTCAGTACAGAGTCCTGGGCTCTGCAGAAGCAGGAGGCCCGTGTGTTACCCGCAGGTTAGGCTGGGCAGGGCCGCAGCCAAGAGGAGGGGTTTCTGCCCTGCTCCGAGATGCCCTCCCTGTTAATAAATCCCCCTGTGACCCTCCGATCAGATCAAGGGGTCGTGGCAGGCTGACGTCTAATCTCCTGGAACGGAAAGCTCTTTAAAGGGAGGTACGTTGTCCAGGACGAGAGCTGCTCTGCCCGGGGAGTGGGAGCCTCTCTTGCCCCCCTCAGCTGCCAGCACTAATTGCTGAGGCCCTGACTTGTGCGGCCCTCCGGTGGGGTCAGACGCAGTTCTCGGATCTGCAGGCTCCACTGGGAGAATTCCTGGAACGGCAGGTCTGAGTCAGCTCCACTTAGTATGGGGGGAGATTTTTGTGGCCAAAGAGTTCATTATTTTTACTAGGATTCCCTGCCTGTTTTCCCACCTGGTTTCCTGGGCTGCAGACATGCGCCACCGGGAAGCTGGGTTTTGTTTGTGTGTTTTGTTATTTACCCAGGACCAGCACACTGGGGCCATATTTGACGTAGTGAGAAAGCCGGTGCTGGTCACCCCGCTGCCCAGAGGTGGTTCAGATATGCCTTCATTCACCTTAGAAAAGTTGAGTTCTAGACACCCCAATAAGTTCTTGGGGGGAAAATCACCTGCTACTGATGTTTGCAGCACAGTAGCCTAGACGATGTGGTGGTTCTGGAGCCAGACTGCCTGTGCTTGACCCGGCACTGCCCCTGACCATCCATTTGCCTGGGCAACAGGTGCCACTGCTCTCTGCCTCAGTTTCCCTGTACAGTTGATAACGCTACTTATTTCATTCCATCATCACAACATTTCACTCACTAAATACACGTAGGGTGTTTAAAACAAGGTCTGCCTGGCACCAGTAAATGTACCATGATAGCTACTAGGGTTTTTTAATTTTTACTATTAATTGATTGCTTACTGATTAATTATAATTTTTTATGCACCTCATATGCCAGGCACCCCAAAACAATCCTATGAAGTCAGCTCTATTTTCCTTATTCCAAAGGAGAGGAGGTAGATGCTCAGAGTGGTTAAGCAGCTTGCCTGAAGTCACACAGCAAGTTAAGGCTCTGCTGGGATTCTAACCCAAGCCTGTGTGGCTCTACTCCTGACCCTGCTCAGGTGTGGAGGTCAACGAGTGCCAGGAGAGGATCACAGGAGCTGGGGAGCAGGGGACTGTGGGCTGTGTGAACTGACTGAGACCTAGAGTCCTCATAGACAGTGCGACAGCTGTCTGATGCCTGAGAACAGGAGGGTCCCCGGGCTCGACCCACGCCTTGCTACTCTGACCCGTGTAGGTGGGGCCTGGTGATTCTGCCGCACGCCCTTGTTGGGATCTCCTGAATGAGCCGCCCAGGGGCCCTTCCTAGGCTGAGAGGCAGGAAGCAGGGCCCTGTCTGCGTCTGCCAGCTGGAGGGGGTGAGGCAGAAACACAGAAAGGTGGAGGGGGGCTTCTGAATGGGCAGGGGTTATCTTCGAAGCCTCCCTGAACCTCCCAAGCTGACCCCTGTGTCCCTGCAGACGGTTCACGTGGAGTGGCCAGGCCCCCTTTGCCCCTCCGGGCAGCTGGGGGTCTGGGCGCCCCTTCTGATTCCCCTTACCCACTAGGGGGAGCCAGTGCACACGGCTCGGCCGCCCGCCGCTCCGGGCTCAGGGCTTGTGATAAATTGTCGTAAAACAGCCGTTGGTTACACGAGGGGAGGAGGTTCTGGATCCAAGGGACTGCGCAGGGCCTGCCGCTAGCCCTGCGGTGTGGTGCACTTGGAAACTTGTGTAAGGCGGTAGGTACATCCACGTGAAGTGTTCTTACCACCAAAACAGCAACAAAAGTGCAGAGGGGCACGAGGAATCCTTTGGAGACAACGGAAATGCTTGTTCCCTCATTGTGGTGACAGCATCAGGCTGCACGCTCGTGTCCAGACCCATCAAACTGTACATGCACGTGACGTAGGTGCAGGCTGTGCACGTCGGCTGGGCTTGAGCAGAGCTGTAAAGCCAAAGCGTTCAGGTGATCGGCTCTGGGAGGGCCTGTGCCCGGCCCCTGCTGCTCACCCTTTGCTCCTCCCTTTCTCGTCCCCACTTGGCAGTTGGGGAAACTGAGGCCTGTTGAACAATATTCACAGGTAGTGATGCCCACCAGGTGTGAGACAGCGGGCTGCTTCAAAAACAGTCTCGCTTAGAAGGGAGAAACCCCATTTTCAAGGGGAGATTGAGGCCCTGAAAGGGGTAAAGTGGTTGGGAGGGCTCGACTCCATCATGCTTGCTGTACTGTGGCCCCCAGGGTGGCACTGTCCTGGCAACATGGGGAGGGTCTTTTGTGGTCCCTGCAGCGATGTGGAACCACTGTGTCCCCTGCCTCCACGGGACCCCGCAGGGAGAGGAGACACCCCAGTGGGACAGCGCAGGCCTCTGCACCCCAGTGAGGGCCCCCCCGGCTCCCATACTGTCTCCTGTATCTATGCAAATTCACAGCAGATTCAAATTGGAGGCAGATATTTATGAAAGTGAAGCATCTGCAGACACATGCTACTTCTAGTATATTCTGGTTTCACGTCGAGTCAGCATTTACATTTTCTGATATAAAAAATGCCAGCATTGTTCCTCCAGCTCTCCTGCCACCAGCCCCCCTCCCAGGCCCCTGGCCTCTCTTGCCACCTCATTATTTTTATTCTCTTGCTTCTGCTTTTTCAGTCACAAGTTTGGGGAAAAAATCACCTATTTCAACTATGTGAGTGAACTCCGTGAATACCTCGAGGATGACCAGCTGACAATCCCCCCGGAAGTTCTGCGGTGAGTCAGACCCAGCCCGGGAGGCAGGGAATACACCTGCACGTTTCCACAGGCTTCATTTCCGAACGTGTGCCCGGCCGGCTCTGGCTCAGAAATCTGCAGCAGGGGATGCTAACCGCTGACTCAGAGAAGCAAAGCCGCGAAGCTTGTGTACAGGAATGAGATGTGTCTCTCTCCCACCATTGCAAACCTGATTTAAAATGTAGAAGCTATAATGGTAACCGCTATTCTCTCTCTGCCTTGGTGTTCACTGGTTTTGTTTTGAGCAGAGATTTAGGGGGATCTCTTGAGTGTGTGGCTAACAGCGTGTGCGGAGTGGAATGTTCCCAGGCACATTACAGGCGCTCTGGAAAACAACCCATCCAGTGGCTTTTTGCTGAAAGTTAACTGTTCTGGCTGTTCTCCAGAACGTTCTCTGATGGTAGACATGGTCATCACTGTCCCTGTGTGGCTTTTGAGCACTGGAAATGTGGCTGGTACCATTGAGGCACTGAATTTCTAACTTTATTTTATGTTACTGTGTCTGCTACTTCATCTTATACACCCGCCGAGAGGGAACCCCCCTCTGATGGTCTCCCACAGTAGGGTCAGGTGAGCCGAGGAGGGTGTGTGGGCAGCCCTGGCCCCACCGCCAGGGCAGGGGCAGGACCCAGTCCAGCCCTGTCTCTAACCCCTGCCTGGGCACCCTCTGCTCTTTGCATCTCCCTCTGAGGGGCTCCTTTGAGGGGGCAGGGCCCTTGCAAAGCTGCATGCAGGTGAGGTTGGTGGCCTTGTGGGCGACTGGAGGTGTTAGGTTCCTGTGGGCACCAAGTGCCAGGTGCTGGGAACACAGAGCTGTGTAGAGAGTGTCCCTGCCCTCAGGATGTCCCACATCGTGGGGGCCATATGTCAGTGACAGCTGGGGCTGGAGGAGGCTCTGAACTCAGCTGAGGAGGGGATATCAGGGAAAGCTTCCAGGAGGAGGCGCCTCCCAGAGTGAGTTGCAAAAGGACAGTTGTCTGGATCAAGAGGCCAGGGAAGGGTGCTCCCAGCAGAGGGAAGCTCTCGTGCAAACACATGCGGGCTTGTCAGGAGAGGCCAGATACTTGATGGGAGTTGGACTGTGCTTGCTGCCTTCTGTGTGGACACTCCCCGGCAACGGCGGATGCGAGTGTGTGTGCATGTGTGTGCATGTGGCAATGTGGCACGTGGGCCCAGAAGGATGAGACTTAGGTATCCTGCAGACGTCCGTGGGGTGTGCAGCCCCCCACAGCACCTGGAGGCAGCCCCTCGTGGCCGAGGCTTCTCCCCTGCAGGGCGTGAGCTGATTCCTGTCGTGTCTGCAGGTATGACGTGAAGCTCCAGAACCTGCGCAAGGGCCCGCCACCACTTCCTGCGAGGACGCCACCGCCACGGCCCCCTCTGCCCACCCAGCAGTTTGGCGTCAGTCTGCAATAGTAAGTGAGCCCGGGGCGTAGCCTGCCCTTGTTTCCTCTGGGGAACTGGGGAACACTTCCATGTCCAGGAGAGTTTTGTTGAGACCTTTGCCTTCAGCAGCCCAGCTTAACCGTGAGGGAGGCTGAAGCATGAGCTGCTCGCTGAGACTGGAGGGCCCGCTTCTGTGTGTGTCTGCGCCCCTTTGCTCGGGAGGCCCACCCATAAGCAGAGGACCAAGAACCTGGGGTTCTCAGCCCAGCCTACGTCACTGCTGCTGCCTGGCTGTTCTGGCTCCGGAGCCGTAGGCCACAGCCAGGGCCCTTCCCACCACCTTCCAAGGAGGGATGGGTTGGGTCCCACTGGGCAGGAGCATCAGTAGCCGGTTTGCAGTTTGCCCCCGGTGCATCCCTGAGTGACCAGGCTGTGCCTCCCACCGACGCCCATGCTGGTCGCAGGACACCCGTGAGAAGCCAGCTGTTGGGTTCAGCCCCCCAGAGTTGGGGCTGAAGCTGTTGGGTGTGCCCCATCCTATCTGACTGATCTTACCCCTTATTAGTCACATGACCTTGAACTTGCTCCACCTCTCAGCTTTTTTCCTTATTTCTAGAGTGAATGAGTTGGGTGATGTGATCTTTAATCTTCAACAGCTGCTTGTAAAGGATTCTGGGCCGCCTGTCCAGGCTGACTTTGTCTCTTTCAAGACTCATCCCAATGGCACCTCCTCCAGGAAGCCTTCCTTAGTGCTCTAGACTGTACACAGAGCCCCTTCTCCATCAGAGCCTTGATCTGAGCAGGCTGCCATGGGGGCATCCTCCAGCTGTTTGCCCTGCTTGGCAGTGAGCTCCTTGTCCAGCCACATTTCCTCCTCTGCCTCTGGCAGTAGGCCAAGTGCCAAGCCACCTGGAATAACAGAAGATGAAGATGTTTATCCTGTAACCACAGGGGTGGCTGGGTCTGGTCAGCGTGCTGTGCAGGAAAGTCAGGGTCTAGAGCGCGGTGGAAGGGCCTGCAGAGCAGCTGGCTCAGTCCCACTTACGTTAGTCATTTCTTGTTAGAAATTTGCCTACAATTTGTTTTCTTACAAAAACCTGATGATCTTGAAGACCCACCCATGGTGGACCTGATATACTTTGAAAGGTTGACAATCAAGAAGGCTGTGAGTGGTGCCTGGGCTGGGGGGTTGGGGGTGCCTACCTGCCACGCCACACCTGTCACTTGCCTTCATGAGGCTCTGGGTGTGCGGACTCCTCGTCCTCTCTCATGGGCTCTGGGGCTACAGGGAGGCAGACATGGCCCTGGGGACCCCCTCTTTCTCCTTGGCCTAGAATGGGTGTGGTGGGCGGAATCATAGCCCCAGCGATGTCCCTGGAACCTGTGAATATGTCACCTTGCATGTCAAAGTGGCTTTGCAGACGTGGTTAAGGGTCTGAGATGGGCAGTCATCCTGAATAAGCCAGGTGGGCCCAGGTCAGCACAGGGGTCCTTATAAGAAGGGGGCAGGAGGGTCAGGATAGAAGCAGGAAGCAGAGGTTGGCGGGATGTGGAGCCATAGGCCAGGGAATGCAGGTGCCTCTAGAAACTGGAAAAGGCAAGAATGGACTCTTCCCTGGAGCCTGCAGAAGGAACCAGCCCCTGATAACCTTGTTTCCAACTACTAGGTTTATGGTAATGAAGCAGCCGTAGGTGGCAGGCCACTGTGAGGTGGGTAGCTGGGTGGGCATGTCGGGGAGGGGGCAGGCAGGTCTGCTTCCCATGCCCTCAGTGAGCACCAGCAGGGGTCCTGGAGATGGAGGGGGTGGGCCTGGCGGGTGAGGAGGTGGGAGTGGGTGCCTGGGTGTGTCACAGCAGCTAGAGAGGGCTGTTCTCCAGAACGTTCTCTGATGGTAGACATGGTCATCACTGTCCATGTGTGGCTTGTGAGCGCTGGCACTGTGACTGGTACCATTGAGGCACTGAATTTCTACCTTTATTTTATGTTAACTGATGTAAATTTAAATGCTCATTGGACGGCGTTGGACTTCACGCCTGCCTCTCCACTCAGCCCAGCATGTAGGTCGAGTTCCCTTAAAGGGGCCTTTTGTAAGCACTCATGAACGTAGGATATGTTCAAGTATAATGTGTCCCAGATACATCTGGAACAGAAGTTTACCACACAGCAATTCCTTTTCCTGTTCTGAATATTGTAAAAATGCTGTGACCAACCACGGCTAAAGGCCACCCAGGAAGGCGGGACTGGGAATCCACCTGCAGTGACCAAAGGCTCCTCTGGGGGCGCTGGTGAGAGCACGGCTCCCGGGTGAGGGTCCCAGGGAGGCCCGAGCCATTGTGCAACTGTTTTACCAAAGTTCCTAAGGCCTGTGCTGGGGGCCTCTGTACTTTCAGCCCATCCTGTGGTTCTGCGCTGACAACTGCTCTTGGGACACGGTGGCCCTTGGTGGTCACAGCTGAGGCCTCTGGTGTTCCCATCAGTCCCTTAGTCTGGTGGCTGCAGCAGTACTTTCTGGATTTCCTCTTTAGTTGTTCAGAACCACTTGTGTCTCCTTATTGCCAAATAAAACTTTAAAAATGAAAATAAAAAAACCAAACTCATGGATTCCCAGCACCGTCTACCTGTGTACAGTGTGGGGGAGATTGTTAGGACTTAGCTTCGTCCTCACCGGGGCACGTTCGGCCTTCTGTTTGGAGCAGGTGCCTCTCTGAATGTGTTGACACAGCAGTTGAACTCCAGAACTGTCAGTCATCAGATCGAAGGCAGATACTAGAAGTGTCTGTTGTCAAGGCCATGGTTCATTCCTGTTCTAGGGCTGGTTATACTATAAAAATCAGTTCATTATATCTTTAGAGAATGAGTGTCATTGGACAAACCTTCGAAAAACATTCTGTGTGTGCCACTTTGAGAGATAATCCATGTGATTGCTGCTTTAAATTAATATTTTATGCTGTTTCATTGCAAATGACTATAATAAAGTGGCAATAAACATATTAAATAAGGCACCAGATATGTAATTTGTTTGGACTATGAATGAATGAAAGTCATTAAAATTCATAACCAAATCCTATTCACAAATGTTAATTCGCTGAGCTAAGTTCAAAAGCACACAACAGAAAACCATCACCTTAGAACAAGCTAATTAATTTAATATATTAAAGGGAAGTTAGAGATTCAAGAGATCTTTGCTTGTTTGCCATCCCTAAAGGGGGAAGATGGAAGTGTACATCTGCATTTAGTACAGCCCTGTCTGGGCAGCTGTGGGGTATTGGAAAGAGGGTGGAACCTCCTTAAGGGCAGGTCATATTCCCTTAAGTTCTGACATTCCCACTTTGGGAAATCAAGCTAGTGATCTAAATTCTCATCCTGGTTTCTTTCACTGTAACTAGAGTTGAAACCCTGCCCTCCTCACCCTCTAGGGCTAAGGGAGCTTAACCATAGGGTGTACAGACAATGTGAGCCAGTTCCTACTGTCCAGCTTTCCTGCTTTTATTCCTTCGTAGTCCCCTTCTCCAGGAAGCCTTCCCTGTTATCCCACACAGACTGGGACCATTTGTTAAAGACTATTCTTTCGTCCATTGAATTTCTTGGCATCCTTGTCAAAAAGTAATTGACCATAAATGTGAGGACTTATTACTGGACCCTTAATTCTTTGAGCACCACACTATCTTTATTACTGTGTCTTTGTAGTAAGTCTTGAAATTGGAAAGTGTGAGTCTTTCAACTTTGATTTTCTTTTTCAGGATTGTTTCGTCTATTCTAGGTCCCTTGAATTTCCATATTAATTTTAGAATCAGCTTGTCAATTTCCACAAAGAAGCAGCTGGGATTTCAGTAGGAATTATGCTGACTCTGTAGGTCAGATGGGAGGACTGCCATCGGTATCATGTGCTCCAATCCAGGAACACAGGATGTCTTTCCATTTACTTGGATCTTTACATTTCTTTCAATAATGTTTATAGTTTTCAGTATACCTATTTTGTACTTTGTTGTTAAACTTAAGTATGTTATTCTTTGTGATGCTATTGTAAATGAAATTGTTTTCTTAGTTTCACTTTTTGGTTTTTCATTGCTAGTGCACAAAAATACAGTTGATTTTTGGATACTGACTCAATATCTTATAACCTAGCTAGACTCATTTATTAGTTCTAATAGATTATTTCGTGAAAATGTTTAGGATTTTTTATATCCAAGATCAGGTCATCTGTAAACAGAGAGTTTTACTTGTTCCTTCCCATTCTGGATGCCTTTTATTTCCTTTTCTTGCCTGATTGCACTGGCTAGGACCTCCAGGACAATTTGGATAGAAACGGTAAGAGCAGATGTCCTTGTCTCGTTCCTGGTCTTACCCAGAAATTAAGTTTTTCACCATTAAGTGTGATGTTAGTTGTGAGTTTTCAGTTTCCTCAACCCTTTATCAGGTTGAGAAAAATCAGGAAGGAAAAATCCCTTCCATTCCTAGTTTGTTGCGTGGTTGTTTGTTAATTGTCCTTCACGAAGGGGTGTTAGATTTTGTCAAATGCTTTTTTCTTGCCTCTATTGAGATGCTCACACAGCCTTTGCCCTTTATTAATGTGACACATGACATTAGTTGATTTTCATATGTTGAACAAACCTTATATTCTTGGGCTAAATAACATTATCATATTACATAATCTTTCTATAAATTGCTGGATTTGCTTTGCTAGAGTTGATGTTTTTGTGTCTGTATTGATAAGAAATAATGATCTGGGCTCGCCTTGTCTTGCCACGTCTGTGTCTGGTTTTGGTAATACTAGCCTCCTAGAACTGGGAAATGTTCCCTCCTCTTCTATTTTTTGGAAGAGTTTGCACAGGATTAGAGTTAATTCTCCTTTAAACATTTGGTAGAGTTCACCAGGGAAGCTGTGTTATCTTGAGCTTTTCTTTGTGGGAAGTTTAAAATTACTCATTCAATCTCTTTACTTGTTACGTCTGTTCGGATTGTATATTTATTTCTTCTTGAGTCAGTTTTGGTAGTTTTGAGTCTTTAGGAATTTGTGCATTTCATTCGGCTACTTGGTTGGCGTATGTATTCAGAATACTTCTTGTGATTTATTTCTGTAATGTCACTAGTAATGTCCCCTCCTTTGTTCCTGATTGTAGTAATTTGAATCTTCTCCTTTTTTTCTTGGTCTTTCTAAGTAAGTCTTGTCGGTTTCATTGATCTTTTCAAGGAACCACCTTTTGGTTTTGTTGATTTTTCTCTATTGTTTTGTATTCTCTCTTTCTACACTAATCTTTCTTATGTCCCTCCTTCTGCTTTTATTGGGTTTAATTTGCTCGACTATTTCAAGTGTCTTGAGGTGGAGGATTTGGTTATTGATTTGAGATCTTCTCAACACAGGTGTTTACAGCTGTCAGTTTCCCTCCAAGTCTGCTTCAGATGCATCCAGTAAGTGCTAGTATGTTGTGTTTCCATTTTAATTAAAGTATTTGCTACTTCCTCTTGTGATGTTTTTCTTTAACGCATTGGCTTTTCATAGTCTGTTGTTAAATTTTCACACATTTCTCATTGATTTCTCCTTTCATTCCAGTGTGGGTGGAGAACTTCCTTTGTATGAGTTAATTCCCTTTACATGTATCGAGACCTGTCTGATCTAACAAATGGCCCTTCCTGGAGGATGTTCTGTGGACCCTGGAGAATAGTGTGCTGTTGTGGGTGGGGTGTTGGAGAGTTCTCTGCTGGGTCTGTGGTTTATAGTGTTGTTTAAGTCATCTGTTTGTTCATCTTCTGCTAGGTTGTTTATTGATTATTGAAAGTTTAGCACTGAAATCTCCAGCTGGTATCGGTCAGTTGTTTATTTCTCCTTTCATTTCTGTCAGTGTTTCGCTTCATATGTTTTGGAGCTCTGTTGTTAGGTTATACACATTATATTTTCTTGATGAATTGACCCTTTTGACCCCTAAAAAATATCCTTCTCTGTCTCTAGTAACAATTTTTGCCCTCAAGTCTATTTTGTCTGATGTCAGTGCCATTCCAACTCTTTTTAGTTGGTGTTTGGTGTGGTATATATTTTTGCATCCTTATATGTTTAACTGATACATGCCTTTTAATCTCAAGTGTGTCTCTTGTAGGCAGCATACATTTGGATCATGCGTTTTCCCTTTATTTTGCCTCCATTTTTCCCTCCACATGGAGTGTTTAACCTGTTTACATTTAATGTGATTGCTGATTAGATAGGATTTACATCTGCCTCTTGCCCCTTGTTTTCTACGTCTTATGTCTTTTTTGCTTCTGTATTCCTCCATTACTGCCCTTTTTTATGTCAAGTAGATACTTTCTAGCATCCCATTTTAATCCTCATGTTTCTTGCATTGTGTCCTTTTTAGTATTCTCTTAGTGATTGTCCTAAGGATGAGAATTCACATCTTAACTTACAACAGCCTAGGTCTGATCAGCAATAATTTCATTTCCATAGTGTCCCAAAATTTTGCTCCATTCTTTATTCCTTCCTTTGTGCTGTTAGTGTCACACAAATGACATCTTTATTTGATGTCCACTAACACAAATTTATAATTCTTGCAATGGGCTTAAAAGGATAAGAGGGGGGACAAAAGAGGTGCCAGCAGTGGTCCATGTGCACCGCCTTTGCTGTTCCCCTATGGGGTCTCCTTTCCCTGTGCTCCTTATCGCCTCCTGTGGAGGTGAGAGGGGAGAGACCAGACTCCAAAGATGCGGGGGAAGAAAGAAATGGAAGGATCGTGGAATTTTCAAACCCTTGGAAGAAGTGGGGGCGTGTCTCCCTCCCCATACCTCTCCTCCTTCGGTCCCATTTGGAGGAAGTGCGGTCTGATGGGAGCAGATTCAGGGCTAGTCTTTGGGCTGCTCATCGGTGAGCAGGAGCGCATCGGTGAGCAGGAAGGTTCCAGCCGAGCCAGACTGAGATGGTGGGTGTCTGGCTTCCTGTCCTCTTTGCCTGCGTGCTTGGGATGTGCTGGTCTGGGGTCCCTGCAGCGTTTGGCTGTCTGGTGAGCATAAGCTGCTGCTACCTGGGAGTGGCCTCCTGGGTAGGAAACAGGCCTGCTTAGGGGCTGGTTCTAAGCCCCGACTCTGTTAGCGTTCTGGAGACTGGTCTAGCTAATGATACAAAGCTGTTTCTTGTTCTCCGTTCACCTCCCAGAGAGGGCAGCTGCGCAGTGGTGGGTCACACTGTTTGTGGGCCTTGTCCCCACAGCCCAGGACCCTTAGCTCATGCCAGACCCCTAATTCAGAATACAAGGCTTTTGTCTGCTCCAGGTACAAGGACATGGGAGTCAGATTTTGATTTGAATCCTCAGCTGCATGACTTCAGATAAAATAATTCGCCTCTCTGAGTCGAATTTTGTCCTCTCTAAAAACAGGGACACAGTGGTGCAGCCAATGGGCTTAGCAGCTTGCCCGGCACACAGTAGGCCCCCAATATACAGTGGCTCCTGTGATGTTCATGTGCCCAGTTCTCTTGGTGGCCTGGACCTCCTGGCTGACTTGGTGGCTGAGACCTTTGCATATCAGTGATGTGAGCTGCAGCCAGCCATCCTGTTTCAGAAATTAGGAGGTGATGTGAGACAAATAACCATCTCACAGGGCTGGGAAAAGCCTGGTGCCTAGCAAGGCAGGCCTGCTCCACACTTCACTCCTATTACCGCTGCAGCTCAGGGCGGTGGTCCTCCCTCCTTGGCCCCACTGTTTGTTTCTGAAAAGCTACAGCCACTCCTTATTTGTGCATTCTTTGCATGCAAAACTAGGAAAAGAACATGCTCTGAATTACTGTAAGCACGTCTCTGAAGGGGAAGGGCTACAAGCAAGAGTTATGTGCTGAGAATCCCCACTGCCCTCTGCGGGGGTGGATGGCTGGGCAAGAGTGCACTGTGCTGGCTGGTGAATTGTTCTCGGCCTCTGAGAGCCGCCTGCCGGTATGCACTTCAGTTCAGGGTATGGGTGTAACACAGTCCACGCATCATTGCGGAGTTCCTGGCCCACAGACGTGGACATGCATGGGGACGGACCTGGTGTGATAGGATTCATGCTGCCCCAGGCATTCCCACCCAGCCAGGAAGCACACCACATCTTTTATCCAGTCGCTGGGGGCAATTGTCATTCTCTGCACTGCGGCTCTCAGTCCACTGAGCAACCCCTTTCCAGGCCAGCAAGTAGGGGGTGGGATGGGGAGGAGAAATCCGAACTGTGGGTTTCTGCTCTATCAAGAGTAGTAATTGAATGCCAGGGACGTTGTTCTGCAGTTAGCTGAGAGAGGCTCCGGCTGGATTGCAGATCTTAAATGCACAGGCAGGGGACATCATACTCGGCTGGGAGCCCTGTGACTCGGGGCTCATCCCTCCCCGTCTGGGACCTCAGTTCCTCATGATCTTACAGGCTCCTGGAAGTCTGCCTTTAAAACACAAAATGTGGGCTCAGTCGTAGCAGAGGGATCTTATAGTAGCTCATTGTAGTTGTGGCTCACTGGTGTCTGGCCTGCTCAGTAGGTTTCAGTGGGGCCCCATCCCAGAGTGGTGACTAGCCCAGGCTTTGGGGTCAACAGACCCAGGTTCTCTAGCTGTGTGACCCGGGCAAGGTACTGCAGTGTGCTGGGCCCGTTTCTTCATGTGAAATGGGCCATCCTGCCTGGCTTGGGAAGTTACTCAGCCTCTGACATTCCAATTATTTTAATTGCCATTACCTTAGACTTAATACCTTAGACTTAATGTAATAAAGCCCTTTACATCCTTTAGTGTTTAAGATTTGCAGCTCCTTGGAGGGAGGTTGCCAGCATCTCTGATTTTCATGTGAGGAAGCTGAGGCTGGGAGGCTAAGAGACTGGCCTCCCTCCAAGTGCAGGGCTAGGACTTGTACCAGTCTGTTTGGCCCCCAGAGGAAGTAGGGATAACGAAAAGAGCCTGCAGCTTTGGAGCATCCTGGGGAGAAGGGCCTGTCTGCTATGTCCTCCCCCAGGGATGCGGAGGAGGGCTGCCTGGAGGCCCCTGGGCCGCCGGCCACCTCCTCCCTCACAGAGGGGCACGTGGGGAACCGAGTCAAGGAAGGGGAGGGGGAGGGTCCAACCCACACTCCTGGGACAGAACGACCCCACAAAGGCAGTGATGGTCCTCAGGTCCCCTTGGCCACCTGGACTGTTGTTCCATGTCTCAGACCCAGAGCTTCAGCAGAGGAGAAGTCACCCAGAAACCCAGCTCACCAGCCAGATCAGGCCACTCAAAGGCCTAGTGTTGCCGCTCTGGACCCTCCCTAACAAAACTGAAAGCCGTCTTTGAAAAGATCCAGCTGTTCCCAAATGACTTAATGAAAGACAGAACAAAGTACCTCTCCATTCAAAGGAATACAGGAAAGCCAGCAACCAGCAATACAAAATTCCCAAAGGGAAATTACAAGGCAGGCCCGGAAGCAGGGGAAGGTACCGTAAGAAGAAAAACCAGTCAATAGAAGCAGACACAGTTTCCCTAGAGAAACGGAACAACAGGGTATTTATTATAAAGAATTGGCTCCCATGGTCACAGAGGCTGACAAGTCCCAAGATCTACAGCCAGCAAGCTGGAGACCCGGAGGAGCCGATGGTGTGTGTTCCGGTCTGAGTCAGAGTCCCAGGCAGGAGACTGAGTCCCGGCTCAGAGGCAATCAGGCAGAGAGCGAATTCTCCCTTACTGGGCCTTTTTTTTCTAATCAGGCCTTCAGCAGATTGGATGAGGTCTTGTGCATTAGGTGGGGGTTCTCTGTTTGACTCAGTCTGCGCATTCCAATGCTAATCTCATCCAAAACTACTCTCACAGACACTCCCAGAATAATGTTTAACCAAATAGGTGGTCACCCTGTGGCTCAGTTGACATATAAAGCTAACCATCACATCCGGAAATGACAGAGATGAATAAATCAGCAGACAAGAATATTAAAACAGCTATTACAAATATGGTCCATTTGTTCAAGAAGGTAGAAGAAAATATGAACACAGTGAAGAGATATTTTTAAAAGAATTCAAGTGGAACTTCTAGAGCTGAAAAATACAATTTCTAATATGAAAAATACACAGATGAGGTGAACAGATGAAGCGTGGTGGAAGAAGAGATTAGTGAACTTGAAGATACAGCCATAGAAATGATCCAGAGCGAAGCACAAAGGAAAAGACCAGTCTGTGGCATAATATGAAGATCGCAGTCTAGCATATGTATAATTGGAGTCCCAGATAGACAAAGCCAGACAAATATTTGAAGGCAACAATGGCCACATTTTTACTCAGTTTGAGAACAACTATAAGCCCAGAGGTCCAAGGAGCTCAGTGAACCACAAAGCATAAGAGTGTGAAAAAAAAAACACACCAAGGCACATCATAGTCAAATTGCCTAAAACCAGTGACGGAGAAAATCTTAAAAGCATCCAGGGGAAAAAAAGGTGAAAGCCAGATATAAGTCAGCAGTGTTTCAAATTTTAAAGCTTTCATCTTTTTAAGGAAAAAGATGATCAAAATTAAGCACCCAGCAAAAGTCTTTCAGAAATGAATAGAAAGTAAAACACTTTTAAGATGAACCAAAACTGAGAGAATTTATTTCCAGCACACCTACGCTATAAGCAGTGTTGGGAAATTTCCAGAAGACAAATAATGCCAAATGGGAGTTCGGATCCCTGCAAAGGAATGAAGAGTAGTGGAAATAGTAGAAATATGAGTAAATAGAAAATTAATTAATTTCTTCATGTTAACAATATCTTTGAAACAACAATGAAAAATAACAAAGTAGGGTGGGGTTTATAACACACTAGAGGACTGGAAGGGCTTTGACATTAGCAACACAAAGGATGTGGTCAGGGGACGGGAGCTTCTTCGGCTCTAAGTAAAGTGATACTATTTGGAGGTAGATTGTACTACAGTAAATATGTGTTAACGCAAGAGCCACCATAAAGAGAGAGGACTAATATATTAAAGGGGGGATAAAATGGAATTCTAAAAATACTCACTTAGCAAAACAAAGTCAAGAAAAGATCAAGCAAAGAACCAGTAGCAAGATGGTCAGTGTAAGTAGCATAAGTATTCCCATTAAAAGGCAGATTCTCAGATGGGATTTTAAAAAGGAGGAGCTGACTGGTGTTTAAAATATAAAAGGTTTAAAGACTAGAGTAAAAGATGGCGAGAGAGACGCCATGCAGCCAGCAACCAAATGAGAGTTGGAGGGTTGTCAGCATCAGACAGAGTAGACTTCCGAACAGGGAATAAGCCCGGGGACCCAGAAGGACATTTCATAATGATCAAGAAGACATGATAATCCTAAAAATGTATGGACTGGTAACAGCTTTAAAATACATGAAGCAAAAATGGTAGAACAGAAGAGAGAAACAGGTACACAGTTCTAACAGGAGGTGTAAATGCCCTTCCCTAAATGACTGATGGAACCAAGGAGATAAAAGCAGCAGTCCAGAAAACCTGAACATTGTCGAGCACGTTAACCTGCCATTTAGAGAACACGTTTACCGCCGAACAGCTAAGAAGTGGCAGAGCAGGATCCCGGCCAGGTAGGTCTGACTTATGAGCCCTTTTCCCTCAGTCTGGCAGTCTCCCCAAAATGCCGCCTTAGGGGCAAGAAAATTCAGCAGATGAGGAAAGAGAAAGCAAACACAGTTAGTGGGAGCCCCGTGCTGGCAGCAGATGACTCAGGGGCCTCCGGCTTGAGATCCCGACTGCCAGCCCGGGGGAGGTGTGTGCACATGTGTGTGTGGCTGGGAGGGCCAGCCTTTTGTATTTGCGTATATGTTTTAAAGTTCCCTTATGTGAATTTCTGCATCAGATTAGCACAGTAAGTGCTGACAGCCTCTGTGAGGCAGCCTGTTGTGATTGACCAGCATGCAGTCCAGGCCTGGATCTGCCCTCATGTCCCAATCTTATCACACCTCCGGGCCTTCCCCTGTGTGTGTGTGTTTCCCTCTGAAATGCCTTTCCCTCTTTTTTCCCCTGCAGACTCCTATTCATCCCTCAAACCCCAGCTCAGAAGTTGCCCCTTTTGAAGCCCTCCCCGACCCCCCAGTCCCCCCCAGTATCATGGGCATCCCTCTGGTGGCGCCCTCAGCCGCTGCACTAGCACTGCGCCCGTTCCCGCCTCTCATGGCCACCCGACCACCTACTTCCTGGGGGCCGAGGCTGCCCCCCTCCTCCCCTGTACCGCTTCTCGGTCCTGTGTTCCTGTGGGGGTGTGGCGAGGACCGGAGCCTGTGCTCGTCATCCCCGATCCCGCCCGGTAAGAACAGCTGCTCTCTTTTCTCTCCCATCAGCCTCAAAGACAAAAATCAAGGTGAGCTCATCCCCCCTGTGCTGAGGTTCACAGTGACGTACCTGCGAGAGAAAGGTGAGAGCTGGCTCCAGCCAAGGCACCTCCCTGGGGGCCCGTCCTGGTCCCTGAGCACCCCACAGGCCAGGGAACTGGGGGAGCTGGAACCTGTGCACGGAGGGTGACCGGAGTGGGATGGGCTCAGTGACTGCAGCTGTGGGCTCTGGGTCCAACTCCTGGCCCCGCTGTGCACTAGCTGTGTGACCTTGGGCCAGTTACTTACCTTCTCTGGCCCTCGGTTTCCTCTTCCATCCAGTGGGGTAATAACTACCTGATTCACAGGTTGTTGTGAGGCCTGAGTGAAGTGACCCAGGTAAAGCCCTCCATAAAGGGACCCATTTGACATGATAGATGAGCTTGGTCGGCAGATGCCCTGCCAGTGGGTGGGGGTGCTCAGTGCCCTGCAGGGAGTGAGCGTTAATGGCTCCTGCAAGGCTCCTGGGCCAGAGCGCAGACCCACAGGGAAGGCATGTGGGGCTGCTTTTAACCTAACGGGAGGAACAGCTGCCGGGGAGGAGCGGGCGCAGCAGCGCTAAGGGTGGCGTCGGCGGCACGTGACCCGGTGAGCCCCAGGAACTGCACGTTCTGGTCGTGAAGAGCTCCGTGAGACAAGGCCACTAGCTGGAGGATCTGCTTGTCGGTGGGAACTGTCTCTGCTTTGGCTTGAAGTCATTTGTAGTACTTTCCATTCTGTTATTCATTTCAGGAACAGACAAAACATAGTGCATAAAGACCCAAGTCAGAAACTGTGAAAGCCAGTCTCTCTCTTTTAATGTATTAGTTCCTTTATTAAAAAGTAAAGCAAAAAAAAAAACCCCAGGGAGGGTGGGCTGCACAACACAGAGAGGACAAGTAGTGACTCTACAACATTTTGCTAAGCTGATGGACAGTAACCGTAATGTGGTTGTTAGGGGGGACCTGATATAGGGGAGAGCATAGTAAACATAGTATTCTTCAGGTAAGTGTAGATTAAAAATTTAAAAAAAAAAAAAGAAAGAAAGAAAGAAAAGGGGGATTACTCCTTAACAGGATAAAACTATTGGTAAATCAAAGATCAACGCATGCTTTAAATATCCTTAATGTTGATCACTTAAAGGGTGTCAGATGATCAGCTATGGAGGTACTCTTTTCTGATAATATTCCTTTCTCTTAATTAAAAAAAAAAAAAAAAAAGCAGTTACTGTGTGCTGACCTCCAATGAGTTCTGCACAGTGGTATAGAGGGCATGTCAAAGTGTGGGCAAAGGGTCTGTTTGTTTCTACGCAGAAGATCAAGGCCTAGCTTGGATACCCAGAAAATGAACTAAGATACGATATGAGGAGGAGCTTCCGGCATCAGCACTCTCTGGAGGACTCGTGCCGGGGGATGATCATCAAAAAGCCTCCACAGGGATCCGGACGATGCTGCGGTTGTGGCTGCATCCAGCCCACCATCTCCTGGACTTGCCATAAGAAGGAGGAGGGAGATGTCTAGGCTGGCATGTGCATACAGTGAGACAACGAATTTGACTGGATCTGTACTGTTGGAACTCAACCAGGAGTTGGGAGGGGTGCAAGTTGTAGCACCCCAAAATCTCATGACTATAGACTATCTATGGTTAAAAGAACATATGGGATGTGAACAGATCCCAGAAATGGGCTGCTTTAATTTGTCTGATGGTTCAAGTACAGTTGGAAAATATCCATCATATCATAGATAAATTTTCACAAATGCCTAGGGTGCCTAAATGGTTTTCTTGGCTTCACTGGAGATGGCTGGTAATTATAGATTTGCTTTGTTTATGTCACCGTATTCCTATTATGTCAATATGTGTGTGCAAATTAGTTAGTAGTTTAAAACCTATACATACTTAAGGTGCTATACAAGAAGATATGTCAAAGAAATAATCAATCCTCCCAAGTTTCCTTCATATGCTACATCTATAGCTTTTCTTCTTCCTTCCTAATTACAAACTTTAAATAGAATTCGTGCCTCATATCGAATTTACCGAGTATCATAATTCCTCCAGGTGGTAAAGATACCTCGAGACAAGTGCTGGGCATAGAAGCCACAGGGCATAAATCTGCAAAGAAGTAAAAAGCTAACCTTTGCAAACAATATGGCTTCTCTCTCACTTACCAACTTTACATTTCCCTGTATGGCCCCGGAAGATGACTGGTTAGCCAGAGACGGGTAAGATTCCTCAAGGGAGGAACAACCTAAGACAGGCACAGTCGCAGGGGGGCCATCAGGTGAGAATTTGGGGATCAACAGAGGTGAGGCTCAGAACCTCACCCCCCCTGCTTTGAGAGAAATCTTCTGCATCCGTGGATGTCTTGCTGCCCTTGTCTAGCCTGGATTAATACTTAGTCCATAGGCACACACCTGATCATCTGATCATCTACATTTGCCTTCTTACAGCACTAAACTATGTTTTCTACCTTTATCTTGCATCTACCTACCACTTCAGCATTTTATTAAAAATAAAAATAATAATAATAATAGGAGAAATGTGGGATCAACATATAAATCAAGTACAAAAATCAAATGAATATTCATATTTGACCTGATGGTTTATAGGTCATATTGCATGATCAAAACCGAAAGTTTCTGTGATGACTGCCCTTGTACTGTTCACCATGTAAGAATTTATTCACTCTGTAAGAATTCGTTCACCATGTAAGAACTTGTTCGTTATGCTTCAGAAGATTGGAGACTGACGAGAATTAGGCTTGAGATGGATTAATGATTGTACATTGAGCATTGACCCCCCTATACTGAATTTTATTGTTGTTAACAACCATTTGATCAATAAATATGAGAGATGCCCTCTCAAAAAAAAAAAAAAAAAAAAAAAAAAAAAACCCAAAACAAAACAGAAAACAGCCCACGGTGAGAACTCAGTATGTATTTGTTGAACGAGTGTGTGAAGTAAGCGTTTACTCACTGGGCACCTGCCTGGATCCGGCCCTGGTCTTGGCCCTGGGGCTGCCACGGTGACCACGGTGCACGGCCTCTGCCTTCTGGGAGCTCACCATTTAGTACCAAGAGGTTCTCTTCATTACCTTTTCCTCCATAAAGCTGTAACTATGACAACCACAGACTCCATGGACTGGGATGAGCTGGTCATGGAGATGAGGGAGGCCTGAGCTCGCGCACTTGGCGGGAGGCCCTGTGTCAGTCTCCCGTGCTGCCTGGCAAATCATCACAACTTTGGAGGCTTCACACAGCTGCGTTTATTATTTTATGGCTTCTGTAGGTCAGAAGGCTGGGCACACTGGGACTGGGGTCTCCGCTCAGCATCTCAAAAGGCTAAGCTCAAGGTGTTGGCCGGGCTGTGTTCCTCCCTGGAGGCTCTGGGGAAGGCCGTTTGCCCACTCAGATCATCAGCCAGATTCAGCTCTTTGCAGTTGTGGTTCTGAGGTGTTTCCTTGCTGGCTGTCGGGCCTCTTTCTGTTCCTAGAGGCTGCCTGCTTTCCTTGCCACGCGGGCCTCTCCGCCAGTGGAGACCTTCCCACGCACCGAATCCCTGCCCTTGTGCTCCACATCTCTATTGCCAGGGAAAACCTGGTCCCTTTTGAAAGCTTGCCTGCCCAGGTCAGACCCACCCCAGATAATCGCCACTATTGTAAGGTCAGCAGCCTCGGACCTGAAGTCCAACCGCAGAGTTCCTTCGCTGTGCCCCCTGGATTAGGGTTTGGCTGAATACCTGGGAGAAGGTGTGTGTACCCCAGGCTCCAGGAATCTGGGGGCCATCTCAGAATTCTGTCTGTTGTACTAGTCACTCAGGCAGAGGGGACACGTATGCGAAGGCTGGGCATTGTAAGGAGTATGGGGCAGTCTGGAGGCTGGCGGAAGGGGCTAGAGGGCAGTGGGGCAGGAAAGGTGGGCAGCAGTGGCCTGGCCATGCCGGGCCGTGGTAAGGCTCCAAGGGAAGCTATCCTGTGACTGGTGGTGATGGGAGGGCTCCCTGCAGGGCTTGATCGGACGTGGGCATCTGTGTTGAATAGCTCTCAGCTTCTGAGTGGAGGAGAGACTGGGGAGGGGCGGAGGGAGGGCATGGAGGGCCCAGCGCGGTCCCGTAGGACGTGGAAATTTTCTGTATCTAGCTGTCCCAAAGGGTAGGCTCCAGCCACTAGTGTCAGCAGCCCAATAGAGCACTTAACATGTGGCTCATGTGTTGGGTGACTGGACTTCTAATATCATTTAAGTGTAATTCATTAAATTTAAGTCACCCTGTGCAGCTAGCGGCTACCATGTTGGACAGGTCAGCTCTTGGCACTTGTGGGAAGAAAGGGAGGCAGCACGTTTGGAGGCCCCCCTGGGTGCCGGGCACGTGCCACGCATTGTCCTGCTGATGCCTTCTGCAGCCCTCGGAGGCAGCAGCTTGTGGCTGTGGTCTGTAGGTGACGTGGCTGGGCTCAGAGAGGCTAAGTGCTCCCTGTGAGCTCACACAGCTGGACAAGACAGAGTTGGACAGGACCCCAGGTCCGTCTGGCTTTTACAGTCCCCCTTCCTGGGAGCCACGAAGGTGGGTGATCAGGTGGGACTGGGGAATGTGGACCAGTTTGATTTGATTGGAATAAATAAAGGTAAGGCTAGTAGGGAGGGGGAACCAAACCAGGCTGGAATGCATTTCCTACAAGCCGCAGGAGGGTGATGTGCAGGCAGGGGAACCATGGAACATTCTGGAAACCTGGTGTACTGGGACCTGTGAGATGCCTGGAGGCTCTCTCCCTGTAGGACTCCATGCTGAGGGCCTGTTCCGGAGATCGGCCAGTGTCCACACCGTCCGAGAGATCCAGCGGCTCTACAACCAAGGTGAGTCAATTCCCTAGAGACCCCGTACCTGGAGCCCCCCTGAAATCTGAGGTGGTGTGATTTCCTGGCCCCCACCAGGGGCAGCTGCCCAGGTGAGTCCTGTGTCCAGACACAGCCTCCCAGGGCAGGCTGGCCACACGAAACCATTCTGCCTCCACATAAACCAGGCACACAGTGGCCTGGAATGTAAGGAATTGTTCTGTGGTATCTGTCAGGCGGCTCTTCCCGCCGGATTAGCCCTGCTTCCTCAGCGGCCCGTGTATGTAAGCTTGCAGGTGAAGAGCCGCGTGGGAGCTGAGCCATGACAGTGACACCAATGAGGCAGTTAAGCCACTTGCAAGGCTTCTTCTCCACACCCACATGCCCTGGTCATTCCCACGGCCACATGCTCACTCAGCCAGCAGCAGGGCCTGTGCCAGGCACTTGGGGCTGGCCCCACCCAGCCCTGTGTGCCAGCACTGCAGCCCAGAACCAGGTCCCTGTCCTCAGAGCGCTCCCATCCTAGGCAGGGCCAAACCACACAGCAGAGAAGTCTGTAGCACGCCCCGGCCTCCCCCAGGTGCCCTGGAGAGAGAGACACCCCATTGCGGGAGGGACAGAGTCACACCCGGACATGTGGCTCCAGAATAAGCCTCTTCCGTCAGGAGTTTTAAAGCCATTTCGTGTCAGGGCCCATTTCGAAGCAAGAATCCCCAGCCCAGAGTCAGCACTCAGACGCATGACTGTGTGTGTGCAGGGAAGCCCGTGAACTTCGACGACTATGGGGACATTCACATCCCTGCCGTGATCCTGAAGACCTTCCTGCGGGAGCTGCCCCAGCCGCTGCTGACCTTCAGGGCCTACGAGCATATTCTCAGCATCACCAGTACGTACCTGGCCGAGGGGTGCTGGCCGCTGGGCAGGGGCTGCCAGATCCCCTCCTGTTGCCATCTGGCACTGTGGCAGGAGAGGGGGTTGCCCCTGCCTGGACCCTGCTGGCCTCAGGCCACCACTGTCCAGGGTGGGGTAGAGGTCATCAGATGCAGCTGGCCGAGAGGGTGGCAGCAGGAATCTCTAGATTTGGGGCATGTCACCCTGTTCAGAGAGCTGCCTCTCCCCGTTGCCGTGCTGCTCTGGGGGAGCCACCACCTCACTTCCTCATTGGGAAAGGGGGCGGAGGCAGGAGGGATTTACTGTTTCTTCAGCCAAACCTGGGGGACAGCCGAGGGGCCCAAACCCCCTGTTAGAGCAGGTACTCTAGAAAGCTCGCAGTTGCAAATCCTCTCAGCCCCTGAGGGATGTGGCCCTCTGTGCCCAGAACTGTCTGCTCAGGGACCCAAGAGTCTCTTTGAAAAGCAGACATTCAAGGGATCCCAGTGCCTGTCGGGGAGGGGGGTAAGGGTCTAATGCATGTGCCCCCTGCCTCCTGTCATAAGGACACCAGGCCATCAACAGACCAGCTGGCCTTGTCACTTTAACCAAGCCCCCTTCCTGTTCTTTGTAAATGTTCACCTCCCTGACTGCCCGGCCCCTGCCGGTGCCCCTCCCCAGTCCCCCTTTAAAAGGCCCGGTCACTTCCAGTCGGAGTGGATTCAGTCCAGGCTGGGTTCTTCCCTCCTGTTACAGTTACTACTGCACAAAGTCTATCCTTACCACTTCGACTGGTGTCCGGCTTTGTTTATCTGTGACACGGGCACCTACATGCCAGGTCCTGTGCTGGGCAGTGGCGGTTCAAGGCAGGCAGACACGCAGGCCCTCCCGCAAGGAGTGCCCAGGCGAGCTGCAGGGCGGGCTCGTGTTTGCGCCATGCGTGACAGAATGAAATGGCTGCAGTGTCTGGAAGTGGGCACAGGTGTTAACCAGAAGGAATGCAGAGGCATCCTGGGCAGGAGGAAGCGCGAAAACAAAGGCTTGCTGGTGTGGCTGAGCCGGGGGCTGGGCAGTGAAGAGGCTGGCTGGTGGCAGAGGTTCCCAAACTTTCCCAAGCTTTGGAACCCTCAGGGGGGGTGTTAAAGCACACATCTCTGGGCCCCACCTTGGAGTTTCTGACTCAGTAGGTCTGGGCGGTGGCCCAAGAATCCACATATCTGAAGGTTTTGGGGGTGCTGGGGGTTAGGGTTTTACCCACAGGATGCCGAGCTCTAGGGGGTGTTGAAGCACAAGCTGTAGGTAAAGATCTGGCTGTGAAAAGCCCAAGTCTTGGGGTACAGCTCAATCTGTGGCCTTTTTGCACCAATGGGGCTGGCCTGGGGCAGACACTGAGAATTTTTAAAAATTATTTATGGGAAAGACACAAACACATAGTCAAGAAAAAAAGAAAGAAGAGGAAAAAGGAATAAGAAAAACAATTGAAGAACACAAAGGATTTTGTGAAGTGGGAGTCCCCTGTCAGCACCTTTAGGCCCACACCTACGGTGACCTGGAAGGTTCTGTGTGTGTTTGGTTCTTTCCACGAATGCTCCTCATACACTCTCGAGCATTGCTTTTCTGTTGTTGTTTTTTAAAAAGCATTACACATCTTTTAGTTCTTTCCTCTTCACATGCATATCTGCATGCTGTTTAATAGCTGCATGGCATTCCATCATCTTTATTATTTTGTGGGTAAGCATTTGGGGCTATTTATTGTTTTGCTTCCTGCCAACTTTAAGACTCAGATAGTTCTGAAATTCCAGTTACTGTGAACCAAAATGTCACCCTAGATTCAGTACTGTCTTCTGGGGGACAGTCTGACAACTCAGCCTGGTTGAATCGTGACTTAGCAAAGGGATGCCAAATTCAGCAAAGAAAAATACGGGCTGTCCAGGTAAATTTGAATTTGAGATGAATAACGAGTTCTCTTTTAGTATAAATATGTTCCAAGCATTGCAGGGGCCATAGCTATACTAAAAAATATTTGCTGTTTATCTGGAATTTACATGCAACTGGGTGTCCTCTATTTTACCTGGCAACTCCACTCAGGTGGGATTGCTTCTCCCTGAAGTGATGCAAAAAGCAAGCCCTTCCAGGGAACACCCTGGAGGAAGTGGGCTTTCCAGGGGGCCTGTGGTGTCCAGGGAAAGAGGAAACTGCTCCTGGGACAAGCACCTGGTCCATAGCAGGGGGGGTAAGAGCACTGGCTCCAAGCTGAACAGATCTGGATTCAAGTCTGCGCTTCTCCACGCATTAGCTGTGGACCGTGGGCAAGCCGCTTACCCTCTCTGAGCTCACTTTTCTGATCTATGTAAAATTGGGAGTGCTTTGAGGGTTAAATGTACATAAGATGCTTGGCATGGTTCCTGGCAGGTGGTAAGTGCTCTTACATGGTGGCTTTGTGCCAACGACCTGGTCCCTGCAGCTGGCCAGGAGCGCTCTTTCCTGAAAGGGACCAGGGAGAGAGCCAGCGGTGGCCCTGTGCCAGAATCTGCTCTGGGACCGTGATTCTTAGGAAGCAGAGGTGGAGCCTAGAAAGCTGAGGGAAAGCTCACTGGGTCTCCAGAAATACTAATTCTGCGGGAATTCCTTGGCCACTAAAATACTCCAACAACAGCCTGAGTTCATGGAAGGATGGCTTTGATTAAAAAGCCAACAAGGTCCTTGGCAGTAGGGAGTTTCATGTCTTCCAGCAGTGGCTGTGTCCACGGTCGCCCTGCCCACGGTTCAGTGGGAGGAGGTGAGCGTGCTGGAGTGTTGGGGTGAGGGTGTGTGCGCGTGTGTGCGCATGTGTGCATGTGCATCACCAGCCGGGGCGTGGTGCCTCCTTGAATAATCGATATGTTTTGTCTTGAAGTTTATGGAACTTGGTGGAGGAGACAGTTATGAGGGAACTGGGGGTCTCAGAGTCTGGGCTACCCCAGGTCCCTGCTGGGGTGTGGGGACCTGAGCTGCTGGGAATCATCGATAGGTTAAGTACGGCTAGAGCCGGGTTGGCAGACTTTTTCTGTAAAAGGGCCAGATCGTAGGTACTTCAGGCTTTGTGGGTTAATCTCCGCTACTACTCCGTTCAGCCATTACGGTGTAAAAGTGGCCATAAATGGTGTGTCACTGATGGGTGTGGCTCTGCCAGAACGGCTGCATTGACAACAAAATGAGGTGGCTTTCTGGGAGGTAATAATTACGGTCCTGTTGTAAGAAAGGGAACAGAGCTCGCAGAAGAGCAGTTTGTGGAGAACAGCCACACGGCTGGGTTGTGAGTGGGGGCCCGAGGCCCGACCGTGGAGAGGGTCCTCAGAGCTGCGCTCCTCTCTCTGCCTGCGCCCTCTGCTGGGGACGGAGCCAGTTCAAGACGGGCCCTCGTGCTGCTGCAGGTGTGGAGAGCAGCCTGCGCGTGACCCACTGCCGCCAGATCCTGCAGAGCCTTCCGGAACACAACTATGCTGTCCTCAGCTACCTCGTGGACTTCCTGCATGAGGTGAGGGGGTAAGGCAGGGCCACTGTGGGGACCCAGTTCCATGGCTGGCCCGCGCGGCCTGCCCCTCCGCGTGCTGCCCGCACAGGCCAGGTCTGGGGTCATGCCCTCCCCCGGCGGGAAGCCACTCTTGCCAACAGGACTGCATTCCAAGTCCTGCTCAGGTAGCTACTCTGCTGAGAGTTACCCCCAGATGCCAGGCAGGGACTCCCATGCCCACCCTGCTGCTCCCATACCCGGGCCTGGGCCTGGCTGCCCTTGGTTATCTCCTGGGACCTTGTGTATCGGGTTCCCCTGCTCCCGAGTCATCTGCACGGGCTGAGACTGGAGGACGGGGCTACGTGCCCAGGCCAGGGCGCCAAGCCTGACGCTCAGGCCTGCAGTGTCCCGGGAGGGGGACATGTCACGGGGTCTGTCAGTGTCCTGGGGCTGCCGTAGCACCACGCACTGGGCGGCTTAAAACACTAGGAGTTTATTCTCGCAGTTCTGGAGGCCGAAGTCCAGAACCAAGTGGTCGGCAGGGCCGCAGTCCCTCTGAGGCTCTGGGGGGAGTTCCTTCCTGCCTCCTGCAGCGCCTGGGGCTCCAGGTGTCCCTTGGCTTGTGGCTGCGTCCCTCCTGCCTGCATTTCCATGTGGCCTTCTCCCCTCTGTGTGTCTCTCAAATCCCCCCTGCCTTTCTCCTGTCAGGGTGCCTTTCATTAGATTAGGGTCCACCTGGACAATCCAAGATGATCTCCCCTTGAGCACCTTAACTTAATTACACCTGCAAAGACCCTTTTCCCAGGAAAGGTCAAATGCACAGGTTCCAGGTGGACGTCTCTCCTGTGGGGCCGCCCTACCCCAGGATAAGAAAATGCATGGGGAGAGAAACACCTTCCGTGGCTCTGGGTCCAGGCTTAGCTCCCCGGCCTGGGGTGGCGAGCAGCAGCCTGTGAGGTTCAGAGAGAAAACTTCAGCAGATCCGAGTGGCCCCCCACCTTGCCTCCAGACCCAGGGTCCTCTGCATGTGACCCTTTCTGGAATGCCTCACCTTTCCGGTTATTGTGGTGGAGTAAGGGGTGCAGGCTTAAGGAAGCAATGCCTGGCCGTGGGACTGCCAGCTTTGGGGTGCAGACCCCGAGCCGAGTGCCCACCGTGCTGTGGCACCATGATGGTCTCCTCCAGGGTCTGCGCGAGCCCAGCTCCACAGTGGTGGCGTGAGGCTCTCATGGCAGTCCAGGGGAGGGGCCTCCAGGCAGAGCCGCGCCCGCACGGTGTCGGCCCGGCAGCACGGGCGCCTCAGTGGCTCACTGGGCCGGTGTGCACTGGGAGGAGGCTTGGGGGTGGGGCTTGCAGTGGGGGTGACTGGGAGGGGGACCGGCTGTGTCACTGAGGCAGGGCTTGGCATCTGGTCATCCTCACTGACCTGTGGGGTCACGGGTCACCGGTCACTCCTCTCCAGTTCTCTGCTCACTCGTGACCCCTGAGACTCTGCACTCTCCCTGCCCTGTCCCCCCAGATTGTTGGAGGTCCCTGGGACATGGGAGGTGAGGAGAAAAGATCAGGCCTTGCCCTCAGATGGCCCCAAGTGGCCCTACTCCCACCGACTGGACCTGTGACCTCGGGCAAATCCCCTGCACCTCCTGGGCCTCAGTTTTCTCATCTGTAAAGCGGGAGTGGTTCGTCCCACTTCTTGGGCTGCTGGAGGTGTTGGCGGAGGCAGGCGGGCCACCCTCCTGGGGAGGCAGGCTAGTTACGCCCTCCCTCAGTCCTCCAATGACCCCTGCGTGCCGGCCGGTCTTCACTGTGCAGCCTAACCAGCCAGAGCGGAGGTGAGAGAGGCGGTCCGCTGGGGGACGCTGCAGCCATGCTCACGTGCACTGTCCTAGAGCCCCACCCAGAGGGGGCCTCCCAAGCCCTCTCAAGTGGAAGAGGAGACTGGGGTGTGGAGGGGGTCCCAGAAGTAACTCATAGCCGGTCAAAGCAGGAGGGCCTCAGGGTGTCAAGGTCAGTCGTTTTCACAGATGGGGAAACAGACCCAGAGCAGGACGTGGTTACATAAGGTCACAGCCCAGGATGGGTGACTTCCGCCCAGTGCCCTTCCCACTGCGGAGAGCCCACAAGTCACCGCCTTGTCTCATGCACGCTCTCCTCCAGGTGTCCCAGGAGAGCATTTTTAACAAAATGAACAGCTCCAACCTGGCCTGTGTCTTCGGGCTGAATCTAATCTGGCCGTCCCAGGGGGCGTCCTCCCTGAGTGCCCTGGTGCCAGTGAACCTGTTCACCGAGCTGCTGATCGAGTACTGTGGGGCGGTGTTCAGCGCCCAGGAGGCAGACGGGGAGCTCGGCCGGGGCACCGCCAGGGCGGAGGAGCGGGGCCCACCCTTGGCCAGCGGCTGTGCCCAAGACAGACCCTCCGGAGGCCTCACCCACCTGCCAGGCCTCCCCAACCCCTGGCAGCGGCCGGGAGACTCCATTAGTGCTGGAATGTTGCCTTAAAGTCATCTGTGTGCTCGTGTTTTGTCAACTTGCCATTAAACGAACTTCTAAGGATCCTTCTAGTAACAGTTCCGTGGTTCTGGTGCTTCGGCCCTTCCCGTCGACCCTGACCTGTGGGCTGAGATAAGCTAAAGGATCTGCTGCGTCATGACCCAGTGTGGCCTGACCGGAACCGGGAGTTGATTGGCGAGGACCTGGTGTCCAGCGTCTGCTGCTATGGGCGCGTGGTTTCCCGCCCCAGTTGGTGCTCAGGGGGAGCACTCAGCTGTCCCGCAGCGTCGCGAGCCCCTGTAGTAGCTGAGCAGCTGCTCGCCGTGCAAAAGCAGGGGTGCGCACAAGCACTTCTCAGGCTGGGGCTGGCGGTGTGCGATTGTGCCCCATGGACCAGAGCACGTCTCATGGCCACGGCCGGGTCACACTGGCCCTGCAGTCTCTGGCGGGCTGACCCTTCAGCTTTCTCCCAGAAAAAAGCCCCCAGATTCACCCTGACTAGACAAGCTTAGGTCGCTTGCCCAGCCTGGACCAGTCGCTGTGACCAGGGCACACACTGCTTGAACTTGGGCCTGAGCCCTGTGCCCCATGTGGGGTGGGGGTGAAGGCAGGGCGTTGCCCCAGATGTGTCTGTCTTCTCGGGCTGCCGTCACGACTGCTGCTTAAACGGTCACTTGCCATAGTCCCAGAGGCTGGAAGGCCAAGTGCGAGGTGTCAGCAGGTCAGGTTCTGGTGCCAGCCCAATTCCTGGCCGCCTCCCAGCCATGTCCTCCCAGGGCAAGGAGAG